>NC_088686.1:143984575-144287605 GCF_028017835.1 Emys orbicularis
TGTTGATGTTCAGGAGTTTCTCATTCCCTTTGACCACAGTGTTCTGTGTGTTGTGTTTGTTTGGTAACTGGAGATACTCTCATGCAAACAGTGTTTGTCTATTAGAAAGTCATGAACTTGTACTGCTAATTTAATGATATAATGTGTTGGGTAATATCATAATTAGCTGGTATGAAGAATGCTGATACCAGACGGTTAAGAGCCTGGCATTAAGTAAGGAATAAGCAGAAGACCAGATAGAATTTCAGAGAGAAACAGATCCTATTTTCATGCAAATAACCGTCCATGTGGCCTATCCATATCAGTATTTAATATCCTTAGCTGAATAATAAATAGGATAAAGAGGCGAAAATTGCGTGTTAAAGCAGAATTGTGTCTAACGAGGATATTTATCAATTTTGCCATTAGGAGTCAGTGATCCTTTAATACTATCCGTACCTCCCTACAAATGGCATCCTTTTACATTCTTCGTCAATATGCAAAGAGATGCAGCCAAGAAATACAATAATGCAATTCCATCAAGGTGGTTCATAAACCATGAGACAGTAGCTGAAGCATTTTGTCACAAGAACAAAGATGAAACTTCATTATACACTTTAGTTTTATATTATGGAATGAAAAGGTGTATTCGATTTGTTGGCTTTTCTTTGGTGTTCCATATGCCAAAAAATATGTACACATTTCCAATGTTCTGCCTAACTAGAAGGAATAGAACTGTCACATCAGCTGTGGGGGAACCAGATGGCTCAGTGGATTGGTAGTGGGGGAGAACATATCACAGCCATGTCACTGATTCTGCTCTCATCCAGAATGGTGGTAGTTTAAAATCTGTAGCTCTTGGGTGCTTTCATTTCAGCTCCTAGTGGACATGCAAACCACCCCACACAACGGATTAGCGCTCTTGTTGGTTCTCTCAGCCTAGAGGCCAAGAAGCGAAGAGGTCATGGAGACTGAATGGTCCTTACACCTAGAGGTGGTCCCTCCCTGAGGGGAATGGTATCTTCACAGGCCAGTGTGAGCAAACACTGGCTTGCCATTGTCCTTTGTGTACTTGGTCCATGGAAAAATAGGAGTTCAGTATGTAGGGTTGCCAATCCGATATCTCTTCACAGAACAAAACATACAGTTTTTTTAAACTGTGGGGTAAGGGGCGGGGGAAGCAAACTAGTAATCCTGGTGGGAAATTTTGAATTCACTTTATTTTTTCAAATATACAGCTTAGTTCCTTGCTGTAAGTTGAAATGTAAAAAGCCTCTGACCCAACTCCCTCCTCCCCGCCTCACCACAACAATAATTACAAATATAAAAATAAAACCAATAAACTATACATTGGACATAGGAAAACACCTGCATTTGGTTTTTGGCCTGAATAACAATGAAAATCCAGTTTCTACTGGGTGTTCATTATAATTATGTCAGAAGGTGCCAGGAGATAGTGAATACAGAAGTAAAGCAAGAATGACATAGTCTTACTCTGTCTATACTTCAGAAAGAAGCGTAGGTCTCTGGGGAAGCAAGTTTATTTGTGGATCTTTAAACTTTGGATTTACCCATTGGCCACAACTTGCAATGTTTTGCGCCTATTCAGCTCTCCTTGACTTCTGTCAGAGTTGAGGGAGCTCAACACCTTTCAGAATCAGACTTATCTCCCATCCCAACTCCCTGGAGCATGAAATGCAATATCATTTGGCCGTTTTGCATGAGGTACGCAGGGACGAAGTCCCAACCTGGTTGTCTGTCAAAACTTGAGTGAAATAGTCTAGATCTGAATAGATGGATGCGACTTTCAGGTTTAAAAAAAAAAAAAAAATAGAATGCAAGAAGCAACCTATGCTTGGAATAGATTTGGACAGATTCTGGGAGGAAATCTCCAGTCAGCACTAAACTTTGGTACAAAGTTCTTTGAAGGTTCTGAAATGTTTGGTTAACTTTAATTTTTAATTTATTTTGCCACTCACTTCGATGCTTCCTGCTTTTATCCGGGACCAAAGCTGTTGATGTACCAGCCCGCAACAAAGCCGTAAATGCTGCGAGTCTCCCAAGAGACTTAGTTTTGATGAAATCCCTACTCCAGTTCAGAGTCAGGAGCAGCATCCTGATTTTTGGCCACTAATTAAAACCCAAATGCCAATCTTCTTTGTGACTGACTTGTCTCTAGAAACTAACAGTCAGCGGACCCACAACTTGGGGCTTCTGGGCTCCTAAGTAGTTTTACTTTCCCTTGATACGGTCTATGTATCCTGTTCCATGATTCTTCTCACCCTTTAAATATATTTATAGCGTGCCCATTGTTATGACCCACACAAGACCAACAGAGGAAAATAGCACTTTAAATTAAGATACCCTGTGTATTTCAAGGAGCTTAGGTCTAAATTTGACACTACAAAGCTAGAGTGAAAGACAGTGGATAGAAATGAGGTAAGAGTTGGACTAATTTATCATAGGATATTGTCTTCACTTGAACTCGCTTTCTATTGGTTCCATTTTTGAAATGTTGTAGTGTATTATACGATAAAGTTGTGTTCATCACTAATATTTGACCAAAAGATTATAAATGCTTAACCTGTTCCAACTGTAAACTTGACACTGATCTTCTATACAGCACTCTGTACACTTGCAGCATGTTAGCAATGAAGAAAAATGTATTGTCCTCCAGAATAAGGGATGAAACAGTTTATAAATCTCTTCTGAAGAGCTGGGAAAACCTATCCACCTCAAGAGAAACAAATGGAGAATGGTCTGTGATATTTTAGCTTGAGATGAGCAGAGCAAATGTCATCTTTGTTGGGTTTTTTCCTTTCCTTATTGTGTATCCAGAATAGAGGCAGATGCAGTATCTGACGAGTAAAGTGGGGTGAGAGAGGTTAAGTGAGAGAATAAGCACAGTAGCAGCCTTTTAGTTTGTTAAAACAGATTGTTCATTCAGTTGTCGGTGACGTGATGAAAGTGCATTTCTGTCCCTCTCTCTGTCTGGAGAGCAGGGTGTAAGACGGCCACTTAGATGTCTCAGACATGCCAAGCATTCAGTTGTGAGTCAGTCCATATCTAGACTGGGGCAAGAGAAATGAGATGGCAGATTGCTGGGGTATGGGCTGAGACTCTGATATACGTCTGTAGATTTATTTCATCCTTCTCGCTATAGAGTTCACAACTGTATGCAGAGTCCAGCAGACCAAAGGTTGTCATCTGAGAAATAAACACCCCATTGATGGTCTTGCTTTTCTCTTTCACCCCAACAGAAAATGAAGGAGTACCTGGAAGGCAGGAACCTGATCACTAAGCTCCAGGCCAAGCATGACCTTCTTCAGAAGACACTGGGAGAAAGTGAGTCTGGGACCTGCTTGTCACTGCATTAGACAGTCAGCTATAGTTATTAAATTAGTCAGCTGACTGAGCGTAACTGTCCTAGATTACCAATGCTAAGCGGACATATTCATGTTTTATTAATTTATTTTTTCCGGCTTACTTGGTGCAGCACTATATGGGTGCTTGAGTAATTGTGAAAGGCAAATGCAAATGCTTAATGAGGTACTAATGTGCCTCATCTATTTGTTTAAATGAAGCATGTGCCCACTCAGGGCCCCCCCTCCGTTAATAATCTGAATAGAGGTAAACCTTGTGATTTACTGTTTACTGCTGATCTTAGAAGCATTGCCTCATTAGGGTGGTAGAAAGGTTTGTTTGCATGGTAGATGAGCTGCTTTTCACCTCTGTAGGTTCAATCCAAACCAGGCTAATGCAGAACATGACCTTTATTCGTGGAAATAGAAATTTCAGAGCAGACAGAATGTGTTGCCCCCGCATCTACTTGGCACGAAGCAGCAGTCAAGATTGAATGTTCCCACCACTGCTGGCCAAACACACACCTCAAGCAATGCATCCATGTCTGCGTGCAAACCTCCCCCACCAGCATTTGCGGAGAGGATGGATTGGCAGTCTAAATATCTAGTCTGACTCCTAGAACCTTACATTTACATAACAGGGCCTGCTCCTCTTTGCTAGGTATCTAAATTGAAGGCCACAAAGTTTATAGTGCACAAGTTGTCTTCTGGATGAGAATTTAAACAGTGCGCAGGTAGTAAAGTGTTTGCTTTCAGGATAAAAATGTTCTTTCTCTCTCTTCTCTTTCTCCCCCTTCCCCCCCCAACAAAAAAAAGAGCTTCATGTTAATCAGACCAAACCTGTAGGAAGTGAGGAAAGGATATTAAGATTCCCTTGTCTCTACAACTGTCCTAGGAAGGGGAATCAGAAACGCTGTTTCCTTAAAGCATTTTTCCTCTGTCTCTAAGCATCTCCAAATGACACCCAACCTGCCCCTGTGACTAATCACATTCCTGGTTCATAGCTGACCCCTGCATACCATGACCTCTTTCCTCTTAACCTGCCTGCCCCTTGAACCGATCTCAAGCTGAGGGGCAGAAGGCAGGAGCAAGAGGAATGTTTAATGTGTTGGTTGTATCTCTCTAGATTTAGAGGCCCCTGCTGTTTGTGGTTGCTTTGCAATGCTTAAACGTCTTTGGAGCTGAGCTTGTGAAGGGATCTGGTGCATGTCAGAGTGAGCAAGAGCCACTTTAAAAAAAAAAAAAACCCACACATGCAAAAAACCTGCTGTTATATGTGAGATCAAAGGAAACTGAGGTGCATTATGCCTCCAATCCAAAGCAAGGAAATCAATGGGATAAACAGAGTTGGGTGCTCAGCATCTAGCCCCATTTATAAAATGTCACTTAACTGGGAGTGGGTATACTAAAACCTTTCACGCATTGCGTCAGTCTCTCTCTAGGAAGTTTTGCCCACTGAAATGCAATGCGCAGCTGCATCTCTCCAGACATTGGGGAGCACATGTTTCTATTTTTTTGTTTTTTGTTTTTTTTCCTTTAGGTTACATTTTATCACTCCTCTTGCAAATTACCTTAATCTAAAGATGACAAGTTCTGGTAATAAAAATACCAGCAGGTCTTCCTTTCGACAAGTAATTATGTCTCTGACTGTCTACATTTGTCACTGTAATGTAAGAGCCCCTTGATGTTGCCACAGCCGTGTAATTTATATGTATGAATATTCCGTGATGGCAGTGGGACAGATGGTTAGGAACTCTGGTTCTGAATAACATTTTTATAAATTATGCACCATTTTGGTTAAATGAGCTTTTATGCAAGGAGGGGAAAGTGGCTGCTCACAAAGTGTTCTATTGATTCTCAGCAATCAACAATTAGCCCTTTTCATTCACTCTCTTCTACCCAGGTTCAGGGAGGCATTAAACTCTGGAGGGGAAAGGAGAGCCAAATCATTAGCTGGTGTAAATCAGCATAGCTGTGATGTTGATTTATGCCACCTGAGGATCTGGCCTGGAATATGTTGGGTTATCAAAGGTACTTGCCAAATATTGTCTCCTTTTTTCCTTACTGTGCTATTTTAAAATGCTGCCTGTCTCAGCAGCAGCCATGGTAGCTTGGTCCCCAGATTGCAAACAGAATGAAAGTTAATGGAACAATTTTGCAAATATGATTGCGGAAAATATCATTAAAGCTCTGCCTCCTGAAATAGCTAAATGCTAGCACGTCAAGCCTGTGGGCTAACAAATCAGAGAATGTTTTCAATCTTCCTAAGTGGTTTCATAAAGTATAATCTCTCTCCTCCCCCCCCCCCCACCCGACAACCCTCCCCCCCCAGCTCCCTTGGGAAGGAGGAGGAGGGAGAGGTTGAGAAGGCTAGTTTTTTGGCAGTGAAAGTCAACAATTAGAGTGCACGGGAACCAATTTTCAGATACAATGCTTTCCAGAGAGAGAGAGTCCAACAGGCAGCCGAAGCTGGTTTCTGCATTTCCTGGTCAGCCACAGAGGAGCCTTGCCAACGGGGATGGGCTCACATGATCTTAATAGCAGCAGTTCTTGGGGGAAGCAGCCACATTGTCACTCCTTAAAGCTGTTGTTCTCCCTTCCCCACGCTCCCCTCTCCCCCGCTTCCAAATTAAGGTCTGCATGTCCGTCAAAAGCGTTTTCCCATTTCTGTTCTCTGGTGCAAGCCTTTATATTCCTTTCTTTGTCTCCCTAACAGGTCAAAGGACTGATTGCTCCCTTGCCAGGTAGGTGTGGCTCAAATAAACATTGTTTAAAAAAGAGCCTCTTCCAAAAAGACAGCTGACAAAAGGAATCAGTCACCAACTCAGGACCTGTGTAGATTAGGAAGATAAGGTGGGGTTTGCGAATTTCCTGTTAAGCAACACATCTTTAAGCACCATTGCCTTTGTCTGCTCTAGATGCTAAATGATGTCCAAGTTCACGAACACCATATTGCTAAACACACCTCGTTTTTCTAACCTAGATGGGGTCCTGGACTCTTCAGGATTTATCCACGTTTGGGGGGGGGGGGACAAGAAGCCAAGCAGCATCTTGAAGTGCTTGTGATTGCTTAATAGGAGGGTGGGGGGGAAGAGAATGGTCATAGAGGCGTTTTCTTCTCCTTGCCCTGCTGACCTCATCTGGCCTGACATGGAATTGGATTGCAGCACAGAGAGGCCATGAAGAATAAATATTTTGCTGTAACTGAGGCCAAGTATCAATCATGGTGCTGTAGAAGTCACCAAATATGTGAAACTCAGCCTCTCATCATGAGGGGTGGGGGGCTTTCTGTGAAATGTAACAGTTCTGTGTCTCTGAATTTGTTTTTGGGGGCTGTGTTGGCCACAGGGATTGTGCAGCGCGCTGGCTGCTTAAAGTGAGGGTGATTACTGCAGATCTGAAATCATTACTCCATTTTCCCCATTCCTCACAGTAAAGCAGAGCTGACAGGTCCTAATTAGGGTCTGACATCTGTAATAATAAAATATTATTCATTGTGAAACAACTTTAAATATCAGAATCATTTTCACCAATAGTCTAAAATATACCTCACTGCCTGTGACAGCTCATGAAATCTGCTTTCTTGCTTTCTCACTACAGCTCATTCTTTTATTTAAAAAAAAAAAAAAAAAATCTGCAAAATGAACGCTATAATTGTGATTCTTAAACACAATAAAATTGACATACTTAGAATTCCGCAGTCAACTGTCCTGGCAGGCAGTTGGTCTGAATGATCCATTAGGCTTTCTCTATCCTTATCTCCCATGATTCGGTTTTACAGAAAGCTAAGAATTTCTAAACCCCAGAAATAAGATAAAAGGAAGGACTTTCAGCAGAGCAGGCTCAGACCTCCTTCAGATCAGGCACTAATATCCGCCTGCATAAATAATAATTATGAAGCCATTTGTAATCATGATCTTATTATTTGGAAATGGTTTAATTTGGTGTCCATTTTTAATTTTTTTATCACAGGTTATTATAAAGAATGCATTAATATGCTTATATTAACAGCACAGAGGGAAACCAATTTACTTTTTTCTCCCCCAATCCCTGTGGCTTTAAATCATCCAGTACAATGGACCTACTTTGGAGAGGTGCTCTCTGAAAATTATAACCAACTTGATTTAGAGTGAAGGGGTTTATATACTGGATTTTCATATGGTTGGAAGGAAGAGGTTAAGTACAGGCTTGTGTTAAGGCAATGGGCTCCCCTGTTCCAGTTTCAGGATTACCGTGCTTTTATATTAAATAAATCACTTAGTCTTTCCAAAGTTCCTGTGAACTGACAGAGTGTAGATCATTGAAATTGTTTCCCATATCTGGGTCCTTTCCCCACCAAGACTGAGTACAGTTTTTGAAATACCATACAAGCAAGTATTTTGGTTGTCAGTGGTCACCTTGACATTTGCCTGTGTTCTTTCCTCTCCATCTTCCACCGATGATCCGTTCTGGGCTTCTGATCAGTGGCAGACGCAGCTCTACTATAAGGAAGCAGGTAATAAAGAACTCATTGAAGCATGCAACTGTGTGTGTGGGGATGGGGGGTTATTTTTGTGTCTGTCTCTTGCATAGAGCTTTTTTGTATGTTCTTTTTTGAGTGTTTGGGAATGTAAGAATTGAAATGGTAAAAACCTGGATCTTCCATAAACCTTTTGCAGTCACCTTTTTGGGCAATAACAAACTTCATTTTTATGTTTTTTGGTATTTTGAGAAAGATCTGGTGTCCAGAATTCCATAAAAGTTCGATGCAGTCCTATATTCTGAGGCTGTAACTTCTTCTGGACAGGCATTGGTTGAGATATTCAAAGCCATCTGTCAGTTTTTGACACGCATCTTCCATTAAAATTAATGGCAACTTGGAAATCAGGACTGATCTTTTTGTGTTTTGTACAGTGTTGAGTGGATGGTCCATACTAAACCAACAATAAATAATGATATTGGAAGGATGATATTTGGGGGTGTGGGATAGCTCAGTGGTTTGAGCATTTGCCTGCTAAACCCAGGATTGTGAGTTGAATCCTTAAGGGGACCATTTAGGGATCTGGGGCAAAAATCTGTCAGGGGATTGGTCCTGCTTTGAACAGGGGGTTGGACTAGATGACCACCTGAGGTCCCTTCCAACCCTGATATTCTATGGTTCTATGGCTCTATGACTTGGAGCTCAGGCATTCCCAATTACTGAACAATTTTGGTTAAAGGCAGATACTGAATCAGCTCAATAACTTAATTATAATAGTACTTGCCCTTCTATAGAGCCTTCCATCAGAGGGGCTCAAAGCATTTGGCAAACGTTAATGAGTTGAGTATTCGTGTGACATTGGATAGTATTATCCCCATTTTACATATGGGGAAACTGAGTCACAGACCGTAAGTGATTTCCCCCCCCCATGCCACATAGTGTCTGGAAGAGCTTGGAATAGAACCCAAGCTGCCTGACTCTCAGCTGCTTCTTGAGCCATGTTACCATCTTCCTACTCATCATGTGGCATCGTTAGACTCTGTCCTATAGTAGTCTTCCTGAAGAACAATAGGTATGTTAGTTATATGGTTCATATGAGATATACTCTTGTTGAAGAGTATACTTTCAATGTTAACTTGTGACAGAATAGGGCAATGTATTTATCCTACTTTAGTTTATCTTCACCCATGACAGGTGAATGTGCTTGTATCACTATCAGACCTGCTTGTCTGTGACATCATTACCCACTAGCAGCCTACATAAACTGCTGCACTAAGGTTCATAGTCCATTGTTTCCTGATGACATATATTATTTGTACTGCTATTTGTTCTCTTTTAAATTCACATTTCTATTAAATAAAGTTGTAACTGCACGCTGGCCATACCTTTCATAATAAAAGGGACTCCAAGGAATTCTAAGGATGCTTTCTTTTCTGTCCATAGTGGATGACTTATTGCCTTTTAAACTATGACATTTTAATAACAAAGGAACTAGATCATGTTATCCTGGGATAGGAAGGAGCTGGAAAATTTTTTTCACATCCAATAGAGACAAGATTTGACTTGAAACATAATTTCATCTGCTCCTCCTTTGGTCCCTTTTTCATTCTTGAGCAATAGCTTACAGAATCTGTCTGCTGACACTTTTCATTAGCCAGAAAGTAGGTCGCAGTTGCTGTTAGAAGGCATTGTATATAGCAGGATAGCCAGCACCATGCGTGTCTTGTTAGTATGTTGGTAGTTTGAGGGAAAGGCAGACTGTATTTTACATTTTTCTTTCCTATTTAGGAAATTGTAGGCACGATATGTCCCTTGCTATATTTTGAGCAATGATTATAAGCTATGTTTAAAATCCAGTATGCTGATTTTTGAAAACCCACTTTCCGTGTTACATCTCAAGATTTTTGGCTTTATCATAATTTAGTATGTAGGCTGCTGTGCTGCAGCTAGATGAAAGGTATAGTCTTAGTTATTTTGGGATGCTGGAGAGCAGGGGAGAGTTTGTAGACATATCTGCCGTGAATAAAAGCTACATAAATTGAATGAAAATCTGAATCTTTATTTAGAGAATTTGCATTTCAAGTTGTTTGCAGGCTCTCCTATGCAGAGCTGGATCTTTTGAATATCCTGAACTCATCTGTTGTGGAGATTGTTGCTTTGTTTACACACTAGTAACAGACTTTCAACAGGAAGTGAAATAGCTGCATGTCTGTTTATTAATAGCCATTCACAGTAGTGTTTGAGGACTCACAATGTATTCTGTACTTGATTGGAGATGACATACTATACCCTGTGACTTGAAAACCTAAAAGCTAATCAGTTTGGAAAAATGAGTGCTTCTGTGCCTCAAATAACCCACATGAAATCACTTGTGTGAGACTCTTTTGAGTGTGACCTACCAATTTAAATTGCACGTCGTTCAGAAATTCTCTCTTTGAGGACAGAGTGTGTTTTTCTCTCTAAAGTTCACTTGGTGCCTCTCTGAAATGAGCTGTGTAAATCGGTGGTGCTATTTGGATGATTATTAATAAACTCTTTGTCATTCACCAAGTAAGCTGCAGGTTTCCATAGTGTTTCAAAGCACTGTTGTATTGCAAAGTGTGTCCTCTTATACAGCTTGCAGAAAGCTAGTGCAATCCAGATAATGAGGAGGGGAAATTGTTAATTACAAAATTACATTTGATGTTTTCCTAAAAGATCTGCTCTGGGAATTACTTTGGGGAAGTTCCCTGGCCTGGGTTATACAGGAGGTCAGACTAGATGATCACAATGGTCCCTTCTGGCCTTGGAATCTATGAATTAAAGGAATTCTACAGCCCACTAAAAGGAAAATCACTAAACCTTTTAAAAAATATATTCAATTAAGTCACTTAACCTCTGTGCCTTAGTTGACTCTTTTCTAAAATGGGAACAGTAATACACTATCTCACAGATATTGTTGAAATCTAATTGTTTGCAAAGTATCTTGTGATCCTCTGAAGACAGGGGCTAGAGAAGTGCATTGAACTGTTCGCCTATTACACAACTTCATCACTGAATTGCTTATGGTGGAAATTGGCAAGCTAGAAAGTGTCATTTACTGTGTTCTGGCCCTGGCCCAAAGAACAGCCTGCACTTCAAGCTGTCATTGTGAACTGGTATTTTTACAGTACTCAGTGCTTAGCCCAAAGGTCAGTGAGCATATGACATCTAAAATGTTTTTGCAATAAAGTTTCAGGAGCTTGTTCTGCAAAACCAAATTTGTCATGTTTGGGATAAATGGAAATCAATCAGAAAAATGTACAAATATGGACTCAGCCAGAGGGCCACAACTTTGTGTGGGCATGCGCTGCACGAGATGAAGGAAGGGCATAGTAGGTTTTCTCTCCTTTTCCTTCCCTGGCACCTTGTGCACCAGTTGAGCACAGGTGTTGTGCAGAGTTAGTCATTACAACAGCACCAGCTGGCCTTCTCAAAGCATGATGTTGGCAAAGCTGGCCAGCCACAGGGAGCTCGTATGACACCATTGGTGGTATAACGTTGCTGCTTCCAGAGGCATTGCATGGAGCTGTGTCCTAAAGGTGTTAATGCAGCCCAATAACGGTCTCCTACACTGAGTCCAGATCAGAATTGGTGATCCTTGGTTTTGACTTGGTGCTTTTTCATTGCACATAGATATATTTATTCCTGTATAGCTTGGGATGGCAGTTACCATCTCTGCAAAAGGCAGTGTTATGTCTCTAGGATAATTCACAAACCAAATAGTACCTCCTTCAGAGACTCTGCTTCGGGCCCTGTGGACAGCTCTGTTCCCAATCCCTGGCAGAAGGTGTATTGCTCCATGAAGTTTCGCTTGTGGATTTCAGAGTTGTTTTTTATTTTTCAGTCAGCTCTGCGCTTGACTATTTGTTTTAATTTTCTCCCTTGGTTGCTCAGGACTCCAGCCAAGCCATTCCCCTTGTGGTGGAGAGCTGCATACGATTCATTAGCAGACATGGTAAGTTTACAGATGACAAAGTAATCACTTTTTCAAATGCCCCTTAACAGAATAAGGCAGGCAAAACTTTTTTTGTTTTTTAAGGGTGTTTAAACTCGTAATGAGGAACCAGAAAACCTAGATTTGGATCCCGCCCCTGAACTCTAGGAAAGTTGACATCCAAATTTCATAACCTGAGTCTGTCCATCTTTAATTTAAGTGAATCACATGGCTTCTTCAATGTGCGGAGTCTCTTGTGAATGTTTAGAGTAGCCTGGTGCAGAACATGTGTGTTGGAATCCTACAGCAGGCACTACTAAGAACTCCCCACTGTCCACTTGGAAGAGTCAATAGTGCTGCACTATTGTCTATCCTAAGCATAGGAAGACAGATTGGCTGCTGCAGGTACTTGAGGTGGGGAATGCTAAGCACTAAATAGTGCCTCCTACATATGTCTTTCCTTCCCAGTGGGGAGTTACTTTGCTACTGCAGAAGTGTTCAAGTTTCCTTAGGTTTCATTCAACGTGTGTCCCATAGCTTCTTGTCTTCAGTCTTGCATGAAGTTGGAAGATTATCCCTCTGACTGGGGCAATATTACAAGGCCTTTGTGTTCAAGTTGTTCCTGTGCCTTTATCTCTTTTCTTGTCATGTAACCTCCCTCCCAATATCTGTGTTGCCTACTCACAACTCTCCCCTGCCTCACGATCTGAGCTATTCTCCTTGCCCACAATATTCAAGTGACCGTTCAGGGGAGCTGAGGTGCAGATTTATTTGCTTGGATAAAGGATAAATATAGCATTTTAAGATCTACATCTTCCACACATTTTATTCTAAGTTGTGTGTGTTTTTAATTAAATGTTATTTAATAATAGCATGAAGAACGACTGCTAGTCAATAAGCTTGGGGTTTGTTTTCATCTAACCAATACACAGAGCCAGAGAATAGGTTCAATTGTACTTTGCTTTTGTTTTAATCACTATTGCACGTTGGAAACTATTGTGTAGGTTCTCCCCACTTTTTCCCTTTTGGAGTATCAAATAAAATATATGCTAAAGAAAGCACAATTTGGGATTAGAGACGTGCTCTTCTCGTACAAGTCCATGTCAAAGGAGAATTATAAAGAATTGATGGCTTAACCCGTTAAAGTTAAGTTCTGTAACATGGTTATTACATCTTACATCTGAATTGATGCTTTTGAATAAAGATTTCCCTGTAGATAGTGGATTGATTCCATTTTCATTCTCAGTTTGCTGCATTTCGGTATGTATTTATTTTCACTGTGCAATGCGATACGTGTGCTGATGATACCAGGAATAATTAAGGGCCATATAACACAAGAATGTCATTGCCTGGGGATTAAAATAGTACCATAATTTATGAGACGGAGAGCTGGCCACAGATGATCCAAAAGAGCTTATTAGTTACATTTTAAATGTTTGCTGCTCATATTTCATGTTCCAACAAAGATATTTTATAGGAATCCATTGGAATCCATCAACTACTTGCCCCCATTAGTTTTAATGATTTTATAATACTTAACTACTCTACTGGAATATCCTGAAAACTCCCCTAGAGTCCCAAATATCAAGTCACGTTAGTGGTAGTTATATTCTGTAATTTCAATTGAATAAGTTGTTCACTTCTTGTCGTAACTATTTTCTATTGTTGCTGTTAAACAATAAAAAGTTGCTGTGTTCTGCCCAAGGAGTGGCTTCAATATGTAGGTTGTATATGAACCAAGTGATTCAATATATAGGTTGTATATGAGTTTAAGTTAGTAGAGTACTTTGTGGTACTTCCTTCTAGTGAGGGAGGGAAGTAAATACTTTTCACTTTTTTCCTGGTGTGGAAGGGGAGTTTATCCCTTGTTGTATTCTTAGATTTTTGCAGAAGGAAATTTTCCAAAGGGTGTGAGAGTTTGGCCTGTCCTGCTTGTTGACATGGTTGTAATGTTTTAGATGGATGGGATCCCACCCTGATTGTGCCTAGGCTGGGCAGAATTTTTTTTTTTTTTTTTTTAATAATTTCAACAGATATCTGTTTATTTTTAAGGTTTTTTTTAAGCGTAATGATTTTAAATTTTTGCAGTTGCACAAAATTATGAGCTTTAAGCATTTTTTAAAAGTTGTATCAGAATTTTCACATTTGTGGGAAATTATGTAGAGGTCAGATGATGCTTTAATGACAGTACATGTTAAGATTCAAAACGTTAAAGCATTATATAAACTGTTAAAAGTCAAATTGTCAACATCACATGCCAAAATATTTCAAGTAAATATTCTTAAAACAAACTAAGTTCTCCAGCAGCGTTTTTCTTACTTTGCCTAGTTGTAAACTTCAATTATCATAGGAAAATGTTTTTGTTGGTTTGTGATATATGGTGAAAGACATTTAATGACACTTTCCAATAAAACTCATCTTTTCAAATCGATTATGCAATATTACTTTGCCAGATGAGGAACTGAGTTGAAATCTTTGACTGTCATTGTGGGTTTCTCTTATTGTCTTACAGGACTGCAGCATGAAGGCATATTCAGAGTGTCTGGATCGCAGGTTGAGGTGAATGATATCAAAAACGCATTTGAGAGAGGTAAGGAGGGTGTATTCTGTATCATATCACCACAGGTGTTACCATTCTAAAATACCTTTAGTATTTTGGACACAACTGATTGTGCCCTGGGTAGTGTGGGTTTTTTTACAGTTCTACATTTCATAAATGACTTCAGGCAGAGAATTTTTTTCAATGCTCACTAACCTTGAACATATAAAGTCACTTGATATGTTATGCTTCATGTCTTGCTACATCGCCGTATAATAATCATTCAGAATTTCGGCACCTGTCATGTTGGATTGTTTAATGACTGCACACATTTCCTTCTTGGATTTAACTGCCTAGTCTGTTTTCCTCCACCTTGTGAATAGACTCTATTCCATGCCTGGGGTGGGATCTCTTGCCCCTGACATTTCTTGTAAAGCAATATGACTACATTTACTCTAATCACCACAAAGTAAGAGAGTCCATTTCAACTCACTGCTCATTTTACTCTTATTTGGAGGGCTTTTGTTGGGTTTTTAGCTTGCATATGTGATTGGCCTTATGCACAAGCAACTCTTTGGGGGCCCTCTGACACAGCAAGTCACATCTGACCCAGTTTCCCTGCCACAGTGGGACCAGAGAAAAAGTTAGCTTTCAGATCAGTCCTAGCAGTTTGTGGCGCCCTTCTTGCTTGGGACTCTGAAAATCACAAGGCTGGTCCTGCTTCCTCATACATTTCATGTTGCAAGTGACACATGAATTGTAAGTTTTCATGTTCACATATCTCCACATCCCAGATATGGGTGCATAGCAAATTGCTATCAGTGAGAGGAGAGAGAGAGATGTATGTATTTTAGAGATGTGATCTTATTCTGCCTAACCATGAGGTTGTTGAGACTACAATGCATTTGTCTTTTATCTGAGAATGAAATACCTTGGAGAACAAAGGAAATGCATGTGTGGTAGGGTTGAGGGCTTACAACACCAGACTCAAAGACTACCTTTCTTAAAGTAAAGGACAGATGTCAGACATTTCAGGGAAAACAGCCAGTTATTCCAGTATCACCAAAATAACATTACTTTTTTTAGTTTCATTTTGCTTGTCCCTCTAAAGAGGATGATATACAGAAATGACAAAGTTAACAATAATGTCTGTGCAGTTTATTACTTAATCCAGAACCCTTGGTAGCAGTTAATATCAAAGATAATGCTCTGGTTCATAGTGGACCATTTATTATCCTGTGTGGTTATTAAAGTAATAGGCAAGCTTTGGTAATTTCTGTCACATAATGGATATATATAGCTTCGATTTGAGGTTTGCCCCATCATAAAATCTAATTATATTTGATAGGGAGATTTCCGTAGGGAACAGCTCCTTCAGTGTGTGTCTTCTATTTTGTAATAGGCGAACTACAGTATAGATAGTCACAAATTAACTGCACCAGAAACTTTATTTTCCTACCAATCCAGCACAACATGTCTCCTTCTAAGACTTGTAAAGGTAGCGATTGGCACAAGCATTGGCCTGCTGTGTAGGCCCCAAAGCAACCCCACAGTGAATCACAGAGTTGATTAGGACGTGAGCAATTTGTGGCAATGTGCTTCCTACCTCCTATAACCCAGTTAAGCAAATGCTCTGTCTGTTCCCTCCAACCAAAAACACCTGGACTGCAGAGCCTCCCAAAGTTACCACAGCTCCAGGAGTAATTCCACCCCCAATGTGGTCATAGGTGGGGGACTCTTCCTCCATGTGTTGGGGTCAGATGAGAAAGTCAACCCCTTTATCTGCCTGGCTGGGGGCATGCAGCCACCTCCAGCCATAGAGGATGGCTGCCAAGGACCTTTCTTGATTGCTGTACTTAGGGGACGGCTTTCCCAATCACCCATTGCCTGCTCGGTGTTTTGGGGGAATAGGGAGTAACCTTTGGATTACATGGATCCTTCTTTCTGGCTGAGACATGTCCTAGCAGATCAGCCAGATCCTCTGTCTACCAAAGTTCTTACTATTCCTCCCTACCTCCTTTTTTTTATTATTGTTTTTTGTTGTAACTAGGGGAGGATCCACTGGCTGGAGACCAAAATGACCATGATATGGACTCAATAGCGGGAGTTCTGAAACTCTATTTCCGAGGGCTGGAGCACCCTCTGTTTCCGAAGGAAATCTTTCATGATCTGATTGCCTGTGTCAGTAAGTAGATGAAGGAATGGTGTTTTCTATTTAAATAGAAGACCTGCAAAAAAAATGCAGATTACCCTTTATCAACCCCCCACCCCCCCATCCTCTGCTCCCCATTCCCCCCCAAAAAGATCAGTTTATGGTAATAAGAGCAAACTTTTATTGCACCAGAAATGTTGATTTTATTTTCCATCATAGCCCAGATTGCTTTTTTTGAGCATCCCATCTTCATCCCCTCCCAAAATATTTCTCCTAATCCCTTTTAGGCTCTGTGCTCCAGCCATCATCCAGAGAGGACTGCTCAACTCTCTCTTTGCAGCACTCTTTAATCTCATGGCAGAGCCTGTTTAGGAAAGTGAATCAGAAGAGAATGAAGTGGATCCTTCGGGATCTGCACCACAGCAGCATGTTTCTGAGATAGTGGCCACAGAATCTTCAGAGCCAAAGCTTCAGAAGTAGTTTTTTAAAATAATAATTTGCACAAAATGCTCCTTTAAAGGCCTAAACTCAGAACGTACTTGCAGCTGCCATCTTGGAAGCCCACTGTTCTAGCAGAGTTTTCCTGACCAGTCTGCTATCCCCAGTCTGCTATCCATGTACATGCAGCACATCTGTTCTGGTGCATGCCATGTATTTCCAGCAGGGAAGCAGCTGTGTGTTTTAACCAGTCTGAATAACCCTTCCATAACCACAAGGAAGATTCCTTATGGACTCTCACTACTGAATGTATAATGTGAGAGTGATCACAGTCCAGGTATAAACAGCTTGGATTATTTCAAAGCTTTTTCTTTTTTGTTGGAAACCAAGTTTAAATGGTCCCATTATTGCCGAATCATTCAGCAGCAAAGAATGAATCTATTGTCCAGGCAGTGGAATAGCCATCAGCGGCAGCCTTTGAAGTGGGGCAAAGATAACTGCTTCCGAAACAACTCATGGTTTTCTTCTCACAGTAAATGACTTTACAAAGCTTAATTCATATTAGATGAAAAGAAATCTGCTCCCAAATAACTTCATCCTTCCAGGGCTGAGGATTTATGCTGCCCACTTTTTTTCTCCGTCGTCTGCTGCACACAGAGCTTTTAGCTCACCCTTTAGCTATGGTAATCTATTTTCTGAGTCAGACCAAACACTTTTTTGTTCAATACCCACCTTTTGTAGCTGATTGGAATGAGCTATTGTGTTGGATCTAGTGAAACAGACATCACTCAGTGCACCCACACTATAAGGGAACCTGCAGATAGATTACACATACCATGTATCTTTGCAATAAAGGGCTTTGCAGAACAGGTTATGCATACATTACATCATCCACTAAGGCATTTCTGGAGAACACATCATACACCTTACAGGAAGCAGATAGCCCCTTTCTTCCCCAAGATTCTGTGCTACTGTATCTTGGCTCCTATCTTTAATATTTTACACCCTAGTGTAGGGAACCTCCTAGTGTGCCACAGACGTGCAGATTCAGTGACTTCAGGTATGGCCATGGTGATATAATAACTCTGTATGGTGCTCTTTCCTCCTTTCAGCAATGGATAACTTACAAGAAAGAGCACTACACATCCGGAAGGTCCTTCTGAGCTTGCCTAAAACCACTCTGATTGTAATGAGATACCTCTTTGCATTCCTCAGTCAGTGAGTATCCCTAAAAGCACCAGAGCTCTGCAATAGATGTTGGGGTTGGTATAAATGTGTTGAATGAGAGGACTGCAGATTTGACACTCTGCAGTTTCTGATCCAGAGCAGCAGTTCAGGCTACAAGTGCCATTCTCTTTGCCAGTAGCAGTTTGTTGCCTCTCAGCCTGCTTACTTAACTATTGTATCTATTTTGCTGGGCCTCTCAGCATTGCAAAATGATGACTAGAAAAAACTTCAGCCACCTCAACAGAGTTCTTGAAATGAAAATTCATAATACTAGAGCTAGCCTGGTAAGCTAATGGAAGTGCAGCATGAAGGGTCAGGGTCTGGGTCCCAGGCTAGCAAGAACTGGGAATGCTGCATACTCCATCCTTGTTGGGGTAGATGGGCTCAAAATGCATAAGATCCTTACTCCCCAGCTGGTGGGTACATGGAGCTCTGCTGGCAGAGGGGACCCAGCCTTATTCTCCTTGCATGCTGTGGGGCTCTTGAGGATGCTAAGAGGAGGAAATGTTGCATCCCTGTATATATTCTGTATGGAAGCTGATAACATCAAATGGGTGTTCCAGTGGTATTGTCCTTCATCATGTTCACATTGGGGCAGGTAAAAAAAGAGAGACTGCATTTGGGAGGGGATGTTTAAATTATCTATGGTATATACACAGTATTTGGGCTTGAATCAAAACACTAGATCTGTACAATCCTAAACTTTGGCAGAGACTGAATCTGACCTTCCCATCTGGCACCTTTATAACAGACTGAACCAAAATTCTGGATCAGAACATCCCCAGAAGTTTTTGGATCTGGAGCTAAATTTTGCAGCCTCCCTCTAGACATCGCCAAAGTTCCCTGAAACATTATACTAAAACCAAGCAATAGAAAACCAGGCACTGTTCCAATGATTATATGTTGGCATTGCTCTGTGGATTCCTGTCTGGTTGACCAATTGCATCAGGGGAGTGACAGTACAAGAAGATTCAACCTTCCATAACTTCAGAGCTGAATTCTGAGGTGCAGCTCTGCTGAGCTCAGTCATCTTAATCGCATCATTTTGGCAACCTGGAGGATGGATGTCTCATCCTTTTCCTCATGATGGGTTTAATGTCTTGTACTGCAATTTGAGGTTTCAGCTATAAATAACTTACAGAGGGATATGGAACCTCTTGCCCTTTCTCTCATCTGTCTCCCACAGGTCATTAAAACTAGCAAGACAAAGCAGCCCTTTCTGCCCTCACTGTGCCTCCAATAAAATGGAGGAAAATTCGGCTTCCAGAATGGAAGAAATAGTGTGTGTTTAGTTTGTATAGAGCTTGGGAAATTTATTTCTACAACTGCTTTGAGAAATCTTACTGATTTTAACTAATAAGCTATGCTATGGCCATTGAACAACCAGTCTTACACAACAGTGCAACAGACATTATTCATGAAATAAAGCATAGCCCTAAAACTCAGGGGGGTCACACTCTGTTTAGACATGCATATGCAGCTCCCACTGACTTCTGAAGCTGAAATAAAAATCGCTGTAGCTTGTTGAATTGTCTTGGCTCCTAATTGGATTAGCCGCACTTCCAAAACTAACTTGAAAGGCAAAGGACTCTAAATAAACCCCAAGGCTGACTTCATAGCAGAACCGAAAGTGATGTAAATCCAACCTCAGCCTGCAGAAAATACTCCCTAAAATTGTGAAATCCTCAGTACTACAAACTAAATATGACCAGGCCTGGTCATGCTTGGATGGGAGACATTCTAGAGTAACCCCCAGTATGCAGCAGGAGATGGAACTGCTGTTTCAGTAGATTACACTCTTCCTGCTAAGTATTGAACTGCTGCCCCAGATTGATGGTAAGGACTATCTCCACTTGTGATAATTACGGAGCCCATTTCACTTGAGATAAGCTTAGTGGAATGTTTGCCCACCTTGCATCCTATCTAAATATCCTAGCTAACTATGTATTTTCATTGAGATGGTTTTTCTTTCTGTCCTAAATGCTGTGCACTCTTATAAACAGCTCGGGCAATAAGATTTCTCAGAGCAGTTGTGCTGATGTGTTGTGCTCGTGTTCAACCTCAGAGGTGGCTGCATTTCTATGAGGGGGGTGAAGTGATTCCTGCATATGTAAATTTCCAAAGCACTTCAGGCTTCTTCTCGATGTAAGCAGGTTATTAAAATAAGATTAATATTTTGGTTTTACTGCTCATGTGGCAATCGACATTAAATAATTCAGAGACTTGAGTCCTGTTACCTGTGTTTGAGGCGCTAATACATCAGCTGCTCCTGAGAGATGCCCAGTCTCCTATGTAGAACTTGGTAGCGAGTTTAAAAACCCTTATTAAAATGGTTCAGGGCATTTGTTGAATCTGATCCGATATATACATCTCTGCCCAGATATAACGCAACCTGATATAACATAAATTCTGATATAACGCAGTAAAGCAGTGCTCCGGGGGGGGGGGGGGGGAGGGGCTGCGCACTCCGGCGGATCAAAGCAAGTTCGATATAATGCGGTTTCACCTATAACGCGGTAAGATTTTTTTTGGCTCCTGAGGACAGCGTTATATCGAGGTAGAGGTGTATTGCAGAAATTGTTATTGCACTGTGGAAAACCAAAAAACATTCACAAGATTACCACCCTTTTCCTCCTCCCAAGCTCTTGCATAGGAAAGAGATACTCTGCAGTGCAAGAAGAGAAACTTTCCACAATAGTGCTGTGAAATTCTTCGATGCCTTGGGATTCTCATTCCACAGATGTCACTTCTGGAGTCATTGAAGTGGATGTTTCCTTCCAGCCTTAATAGCTTTTAATTATTTTAAGAAGTGAACTGGAAAACAGGGTCTTTCAAGGGGGTTGTTCTAGAACTTAGCTCTCTGTTTGGTGCTTAACCATTAACTGGTGCCTTGAAAGGCTTAAATTACAGGTTTGGGGTTAAAATTTATTCAGATTAAAGAAGTGTTGCTGTGCAGAGACTCAATGTTCCGGCTGCACTTGGTAAATCCTACAGATCGGCTCCAGGAAAAGCTGCTAACAAGAAACATCTTGGTCTTTGGGAAGGGGTTTGGTTTGGAAAATACACTACCTAACTCTCGCTACCAAGCACAGAGTCGGGCAGAGGAGCTCAGGTTTTGCTCTGGAACTGGATGCAGGGCCTCAGTGAGATTATAAACAGCAGTCATAAAGCAGGATATGCTTCTGCTTGTGAAGTCAGCTCCCCAAAGCCTTTCAAAGCAACACAGTCCCCAAACCTCTACAATCCCTTGGAGGTTTTTAGCTCCAACTGGCCTTGCTTTTCAACTTCAAAGGGTTTCAATATGTCCCTGTAGCTAATACTAAAAGCCCTAGTGGCTGCTTCCATAGTGAGCGTTGGTTTATTCTTGTGCTATTGGGAGCCTTTGTGCTTGGAAAGAACTGTTTCAAGGAGGGTGCAAATGGAAAGAAGCAGAAGGGCTCCTTGGTTGCCAGCTCCCTTGCTGTGTTCGGTGCTGCAGGCTGTGATGTGTGGAGCAGCAGTGACTCAGTCAGGCCTGCCTTGGCCTCTTGACTGGACGTAAGGTGTTACTGCAGCAGCTGCTATCGGAGCAGGGTGCAGAGAGTCGACCGCATGTAAATAAATCCCTGGCAATGAAATTCAATCTGCATGAAGAATAAAGCTATTGAAAAGAGGAACAGTCGGACATTTTCTTTCTTTACCAATGCTGCATGTGCTGATTGAGGAGGATGTTAGGGAAATGGAAAAATGCCTTAGTGATTGAGTAAAGAAATCAGCATGTCAGCAAGCAGCAAAGTTTTCTGTGTTTTGGTACAGATCTCCACTAGGAATCTGTTTTCATGCAAGCCGTGTCAGATCAGGCAGTCAGATCCTGGGAGGTGCATCTAGAGGAGTTCCTCCTTCCTCAGTAAATTCCAGTCACTCTTATTTTTCCTTTATTGACCCAAAACGTTCCGTTCCCAGCAGAAGGGGCTTAAAGAGCAGAGCTCCCAAAGCTAGACCTCTCGATTTAGATGTTGGCTCCCTAGCAGGAGGTGTCGGTATTGTTGGCTCGTATTAATCCTCTTTTCCCGGTCTTTTGCAGTTTATCTCAGTTCAGTGAAGAGAACATGATGGATCCCTACAACTTGGCCATCTGCTTCGGGCCCACGCTGATGTCTGTGCCTGAAGGCCACGATCAGGTCTCCTGCCAGGCTCATGTCAATGAGCTGATCAAAACCATCATCATCCAACATGAGAACATCTTCCCAGGACCGAGAGAACTGGAAGGCCCAGTCTACAGCAGGGGTGGAAACACTGAGGATTACTGGTACAGTAGGAGCCATTAGGGAGCAGAGGAAGGGGGCCAGCACTTAATGTGCTCATTAACTAATTGTGTGTTGTAGTCATGCACACTGCATTGTGTCAAATTCCAGCCTCCAACACCAGTCCCAGAATTTAAAGGAGTTAAAAACGGGTTGCGGAAGCCAGGGAGCCAGCGACTTACATGAAATAGGCCCTGTAGGAAATAGCCAGTGACCCAAATGTCAAACCTGTGCTTCATTCTATTGAAGGAGAATAAATGACCACAGTTAGTCCTGTAGCTGTGATGACCATAATCTCCTGGAGGAAGCCAAACAGATAGTATGTTGACTGTGTTCGTCCCTTACGTTGTTGTTACTTTGCTCATTTTTCTGCCTGTTCTAGGTGACATTTCTTGAGGTACAGGGTTGATTGTAGCTGAACCTAGAAAGCTGTAAAGGACAGTACTGATCAGGGGTGAAATACAAAATCACCATTTCCATCCAACCAAAACCCCAGGAGGCCTGGCCACGCATTCTGTCAGAAGGCAGCATCTGGAAACAATTGAGCCAGAGCAGCTCCTGTCATCTGGGGTGGAAGGTTGTGGAGGGAGGGGGAAGGGAGGTGTTTGCTTTCCTAGTGGTTGAATTGATCTCGCCCATCTCCTGCTGAAAGGAAGAATGTTTAATTGTCTCACTGCCCTTGCCCCAGGAAGGCAAATGACTTTCTTGTGTTGATATTAAAAAAAAAAAAGAAGGAAGTCACTCTTTTGGCAGAGCTTGTTGACTTTTTTTCCTACCGTATTACAGGATAGGCTAACTCATCAACCATCCGACCACTAGATATGAGATGTGAGGAGAGACTGTTTTTTTACAAACTGTTAGAAGTTTTTAACAAAGGGTTATTGCAATGGCACTTTGATTGATTTACTCTTCGTGGCTTCCATTGATTTTACTGGCTGGCTGAGCTGTATGGGCTGACTTTTAAATCCTTTCAGAGACCTGTATTTTCATCGTGTGAGGTTTCCCCTAGGCGGATGGGAGCTGTCATAAGGAATTAAAAAGTTAAATGTTTAGCACGTGATTATTATTACACTTAATGTATTGTATATGCTGTTTATTGTGTTAAAGTGTACATGGAACTTGACAGGGACGTGTAGGGGACAATCCCTACCCCAAATTACTAATGCTTAGGCAAATACAGTACATGGTGAAGGGGATCTCTGGGGTTTTGTAACTTGTTACTCTAGTGTCTGGCTCCCAAGTGCTCTTTTCACTTAGAACTTGCTTTGGAAAACATGAGGGTGCCTGGCTTCAGACATGCCATTGGATCCACAGCTGAGAAAGTGACCATGCAAAATCATGTCCTCCTATACTGACAGTCACTATATTTTGGGGGTGGGAAGGCAGTGTCTCATCTACCTTTTAAAAAAAAAAAAAAAAAAAAAAATTCTTCAGGTTCCCATCACTTATCTCAATTTACTTTGCTTGTCTCTATTTTTCTTCTATCTTCATACTCCCCCCTCCCCCTTCCCCCCGTTTCCTACTTACAGGGGAAGCTAGGGAGGGGTGGAGTTCAGTGTGATTTTAAAATTTTTGAAGAAATTAATCAGGGAGAAGCATCTGGTTACCATTCAAGCCTCGTGGTAGCCGTGGTATTAAGTGGCTGTTAGTCATTGCCCACAGGGCTTTCTGCTGCAGAGCTTGCACGTGGCAAAGTGGCTCCCCTCCTGGCTGAGCTGGTTCATCAGACAAAGGGAGATGAGTGCATTTGCACCTGAACACTGCCTCTTCCCCAGCCTCAACCTCAGCTGCCTTCTCTTGTCCTCACCTAGTAATGTACAAACGATGATGCTCCAGTGCAGAGGCCCCCCGTGGCTAGGAGCCATCCTTGATGTGCGCTGTGCACATTCCTTTCCATGCTCTCGCTGTGCGGCCGTCACTTTCAGTCAGCAGCTGCTGGGGAAGATTGAAATGACTTGTGCTGGGAGCAGAGAGGGCTGGACACAATGTACAGTTTGCGGTTGAGATTTAGGCTCTTGATATGGGCACCTTTAAAAAAAAAAAAAAAAAAAAAAAAAACACCTCTCCCATGTCTGTCTGAGCAGATTGACCCCACATGAGAATATACAGTGGTAATGGGGGGGTGGTCAGAGTCCAGGAATCTTATGTGAACATTAGAATCGATGAGGAGAACAGTTTATAAAGATGCTCAACTTGACTTGCATTCCTCTGGCAATATAGATTGCCAACACTCCCTCAGTATTCGTGTAGAACTCCTGCAGCCTAGCACTCCTCCCTACAGCATCCAAGCGCCCGTGTGATCCTTGGAGAGAAAGGATCTCTTTACAGCAGGGGCAGGGGTTTTTTTTGGTTGGAAGTGTTCTATGGGGAGGAGGGAAGGAATGTGATCCTGCTTCTCTTTTCACAGTGTTTAGGTCATTAGAGCTGTTTGTATGCTACATTACTTCACAATCTGGGTGAAACTTTAGCTTGTAATACTATAGCCCTCCTGGGGCTTTCTGTTGGCTTTAGATTCTTTCATTAAACTTTGCAGTGTGTTTATCCTGCCTAGTAAAGGATGGGAAAGTTAACTAGTGCCTCCTGAGGTATGGTCTTTGAAGAGGGCTAGGAAGCAGAGTGATTGTTATGTGTATTAAGTGTAATGAGATACTGGGATTGTTTAGGCTCCTTTTTTTCTTTTTTAAATAGGGGGAGATAGATCTCGCTAACAGATTCTTAAAGGGAGAGTATGAGGCGTCAGTGAACTCTTACTCGAACCTTTTCAGGGCCAAAAAGACTGATCCAGTTATGATCCTCTGAAGAGATGTAAAAACTGCTTTTGAGACGATTTAAGGTCCGCTCAGTCTGGTGCATGGAGGCCGTAAACCTAGAGCAAACAGGTTTTCCCTTTAACAATATATTCCTGTATAGGGGAGGGGAGAGTGCTCCTCATGTGGAATTGTTAGCGGTATACTAGCTGAGCAAAGAAAGACCAACAGTCATTGCTAAAAGAACAGGAGTACTTGTGGCACCTTAGAGACTAACAAATTTATTAGAGCATAAGCTTTCGTGGGCTACAGTTCACTCTATGCATCCGAAGAAGTGGGCTGTAGCCCACGCAAGCTTATGCTCTAATAAATGTGTTAGTCTCTAAGGTGCCACAAGTACTCCTGTTCTTTTTGCGGATACAGACTAACACGGCTGCTACTCTGAAACCAGTCATTGCTAACTGGCAGTTCAGCTCTGCAGGGTGATTTGGGAGAGGGCCTGAATTCTCTCCCCTTTCTCTCTCCTCTCCCCTTTGTTTTCCACTTCTTACATGTTTGATCTTCGACAAGCTCTGTCTCATTTCATATAATAGACAGTGGTGCTTAGGCATCTGTAAATAGACTTATGCCAGTTAATCTGATATGGGAGTCAGTCATTTGGTGAATTAAGACAAGAACATTTTAAACTGATCAGAAGAAAAAAAATCTGAAGCATCCTATTAAATTGTGGAATAATCTCCTCTAGGGCAAATGACATTCCGTAACTTGGGTAACTAACTAATGAGAGCAATGGATAATAATATCATGTAGAGAATAATCCTCCACTGGCAGAGAAGATGAACTAGACTTTTATTATGCCTTTTCCATCTGTAACATCTAAAATCTTCTGAGGGCCCAGTGATGAGATCTAAACTCAGGTTTCCCTGATATACATAAACTGAAAAAGCTACTCCAGGTGCTCATGGAAGTAGACTCAGCTTGATTTTCAACAATATAGTTTTCAATGCATGTAAATGCGTCCACTTCTAAAGAGTGCCTGGCACAATGGAATCCAGGTTTGGTACCACTGTGTAAAGCTCCTAGTATTCATAGACACAGAAATGTAAGTCTGGAAGGGACCTTACAAAGTCATCAAGTCCAGCCCCCTGCACTGAGGCAGGACCAAATACACCTAGGTTATCCTTGAAAGATGGTTTTTTAAGAACAGGTTCAACCTGTTCTTAAAAACCTCTAATGATGGGGATTCTACAACCTCCCTTGAAAGCCTATTTTAGAGCTTAAATACTCTATTAAGTGTGACTGTTTTTGTAGATACATCTCTACTTCGATATAACGCTGTCCTCGAGAGCCAAAAAATCTTACCGTGTTATAGGTGAAACCGCGTTATATCGAACTTGCTTTGATCCACCGGAGTGCACAGCCCCGCCCCCCGGAGCGCTGCTTTACCGCGTTATATCCGAATTCGTGTTCTATCGGTTCACGTTTTATCGGGGTAGAGGTGTAGTAAAATGACTTTCCTCTAGTGTAATGCATTGAATGTGTTTCCTCCCACTGCAGTGAAAGTCCTCATGGAGAAACAGCCTCAGCAGAAGATTCAGTTCAGGATATAGCAGCCGAGCATCATACCAGTGATGATGGTACGTGACGCATTTTAGCTGTCCAGGGGTTTGGGGTTTTTTGTTGGGAACGGGGATGCTGTCTTAAGTTTAAATTTAAAGTGCCGATAATCTGTTGGGGAATTGAATCAGAAAAGCTGTTTGCAACATCCACCAAAAAATTGGAAGGCACACTGTCATCAGGAATCTTTCAAAACTACTCTAAAAAATCCTGTTTTCCAAAGGTGCCTTCTCAGAGCGGCAAGCATAGACAGACTCCTGTCTTCTGTAATGCTCTGCACAGGCTTTTAGGCTCTCCTGTTGTTTAAACGGGTCTTTGAGCTGGGGAGCATGAGCTAAGCAGAAAGCCAAACAGTCAACATGTCCCTGCCTGCTCTCCCACTCCCCTCTCCATGTGCTCTCTGCCAAGCTTCTTCCCTTTCAGTGGCCTTGGCGGGCAGCCGCATGTTGGTAAGTTCCAATTGCTTTATTTAAAACAAGCAAGCAAAAACCCCTCCTACCTTCTCCCTGCGAGCCAGTCTCAGGGACAGGGAATCCCTGCTGATTCTTGGTTTCTGTTGGGGATCTCCTCCACTGCCCTTCTCTTGGCCTCAGTAACTATGAGGGGATTTGAGCCTCGTCCCACTAAGTAGCCTCTGCTTGACCTTTCCAGCCGCCATCTGATGCTCCCCAGCCTTGTGCAGAGACCAGGGATGAAGAGACAGTACAACCCCAAACTCATTGATTCCAGTCTCTCACCGCTATTGGCTAAAATGCCCTCTTTTAGGGGTTGGGGAAAACCATGCACATGAGCTCCTTGCAGAGCAGTGCGGGGGGGCGGGTATGTTGTCAGTACCAGTGCATAACAAAGTGTAACTGCCAGTCCAAAGCAGCAAAACTGACTCAGAGTGGTGGTCAATGCCCAAAGCAAACTGACCAAATAGAAACAGAAATGCATTGTGTTATAATGTCTGCCGGTTGTAATTGTCCTAGAGAAGTGCCTGTGACTACAGGAGCTGCACCATCTTCAGATGAAAATGTGACTTTTTTCAATTTGATTGCATGTCTTCTTGAATTGTTCTTTAGCAACCTACTCAGTAGCATTGGCTTGTTCTCCTACGCTCCCCCTGCTGTCTCTGCACCAGTGGTTAACCGGTTAACCTATCCCATAGCTTGGACACGTTCATGTTGGCTTAATGTTGCTGGCGCACTAACAAGGAAGTAGATTGAGCCGTGTTGTCTGCCATCTCTGTTAGAAATGTGGGAATCAAGGAGGAAAACTAGTTCTTCAACAGGAAAAACACAGTCAGAAGAGACTTTTAATCAAGGTTGTCAGGGGTGTTACAGAGAATATGGGTGTAAAATGATGTGCCGCTCGTGTCCCCTTTAAACATCTTGTTCCTCTGAAAGTCACAGTCCCTTTGGAAAGCTTGGGAAAGCCTTTCCCTCTGTGTTATTTACTTACCCAATAAGGAATGACATCACTCAAAGGAAAGGCAGACTCTGATGCCTGTTTAACCAGGACTATAATTCTGTTTGCGGACACACTGATAGGTGGATGTTCTTGGCTGGTTTTTGAATGCTATTGTTGAACTGTTTGTGTAGCAAAAGAGCAAGGTGATTAGAGATGCGTTGTGGGCTAGAGCTGGGCTCCATCCCAAAGCCACTGGGGCTTGGCCTTGAGGAGTGTCATGCAAGGTGAGATCAGTGTTGGCTTGGAACAGCTTCCCACAACCTGTATAGAGTGTATGGAGGGAGAGTTTGGCACCTGGAATGGGGAAGGGAGGAGAACTGTGCCTTTGTCACTGCTGAGGGGTCAGGAGGTTTTTGTTAGCTGGGAGGGAAATGAAGGTGCTTTTTGGTAGCAGCAGGGAGGTGAGTTAGATCCCCAAGATAGGCTCTTGAGAGGTGTCTTGGCAGGCCAGCAGGTGGAGGGTGGCCAGAGATGCACCAGGTGAGGGGTGCTGGCAGAGCAGGATCTCTTTGTAGCCACCCACATGAGCCTGCTCTGCTTTGCACAAAATGGTGCCTTCAGGGCTAACTCCTGAGAGGAGCCAAGCGGAAGTTAGAGGGACTCAGACCCTTTCTGAATTTGCCCCTCAGTCTCCGAGAGAAGAGATTGAAGAGCCACTTGATTTGGATGAAGGAGCTCAGCTCCTCTCTCAGCTCTGGGAGTGGTTCTGAGAAGCAATCCAGACCAAGTGAGGCTGTCATCCGAGGCATGCTCAGTAGCATAGGCTGGGTTTGCAAACTAAGTCCTTTCATGCTTCGGTTGGTGGTTGAGTCAGTTTCTGGATGTGAGGAGAGAAGTTTATCCCTCACTCATTCAACTAGCCACTCTAACGCACAACCACCTAGCTGGCTTCTGCGTGCTACTCGTACCATGGGGGCCTGGTCTGTTTAGCAGCTGCCTAGTGACAAACATGCGAGCCTGGAAAATACTTCACCACTGATCTCTAGGGTTAGGACCAGGATCCTGGGGCAGGGAGTTGGAGGGAATCCGCGTCTAAGAACAAGGCTGTGGTTTCTGGAGCTGCCATTCTGTTAACATTCATTGCGATGTAAGAGTGATCAGACACTTGGTGGCTGGGACTGGCACAGGCAGGCCATTGATACGGTGAGGGTGCAAGTGCATTTCCATGTTCACTAAGTCATGAATTGGTGGAGAGACAGTAAACTGCTGCTCTCCAGGACCGATTTTGAGACTAGGAGTGGTAGCTGTGTTTGGCTTAGTCTTTTGGTCTTTATTCCCAGCTCTTTCCTTGGAGCCTGAGCCCAATAGGGTAGCAGTACTGGAAATCTGAGTCTAAAATCACTTGTCTGGCTAAAATCCAGAGTCCTAAAAGGCAAATCGGAAATGTAAGAAACCCGAGTGCACTGCACATTTGGAATAATAAACAATTGTTAATGGAACAAAGATGAAATTTACCCCCTCCCCCCCAAAAAATCTAGTTCCTTCACTTGTAATTAAATGTAAAAAAAATGAACATTAACTTTTTAAATGGTATGAATGAACTGGTTCCAAGAACCAAATAAGCAAAAGGAAAGGAGGGGGCCAGAAGCAGATAACCACATGCTCAAGGGAATCTGGACTGGAAAAAAAAATAAGTTTTCCAAGCTGAAAACAAGTGAGCTATTTTTCACCGATGCAAACACCTTGCAGGCTGGTGGGGGCGGATGACTGGAATCCTTTGTGGCTGTCTGTAGACATATCTGAAATGTATAAGTTAGTAGAAGTGCTGCTGTCTGGTTTTGTATTAGGAAAATCCATTATTGAAGGCTAAATCCAGCAAATGTTGTGCCTGCTTGGTCTTAGCCCTCGGTCTGTCCATGCTGTGCAGCCACAGACACTAATCACAATTCTAGGGTGGGTAATAATTTTGTTCTGCTGTTTGATCAGACAATGGTACTACAGCCCCTGTTCACCCTGCAGGATTTATGCTGCTCTGAGAATCGTGTCCAGGCCACTGCTGATCCTGCTCAGGGAAGCCCTAGATGGCCTAATTCCTGTGCACATGCTTTCCCCGAGGAATAACTTAAAGGGCTTACTTCTTGATGTTTGTTTTTGGTCATCTCTGGCTGGCCACTGCACTGCCAAAGGCAGCCATGAAGAAGCCTCCCCTAATCCCAGTGGGAGGCTAAAGACAAAATAACGGCATGTCTTTCCTTGGCTTGCACCAGGAACAGGGTCTGTTGCTCTGGAAGGATCAGGAAAAGAGCTATGTGATCCCTGAAGCTTTAAAAAGAAGCCAAAACTGCCATCGAGAGGCAGCTGGCCCCCAGCGCCTTGAAAGATGCTTGTAAGTTGTAGATAATTAGGAAGTAGGCAGCCAAGCTCACTCCATTACCCGATTCCAGCCTAGAGTTGTAATTTGTATCCTGGCTGCAAAAGAGAATTTGCCAAGGACAGAACTGTAAATCTGAAAATGATCCAGGCATTTTGAGTTGGATCAATCTGACTGTCTAGACACCTATCCTGTCCTCCCCTCCATAGTACAAGTGCCACAGGTTGGTATCTGGTCACTGTGTGTTATGAGACTGTCTATTTTAGATTGTAAGCTCCCCAAGCAGGAGCTGTCTTGTTCCAAGTATTGTACAGCTCCCTTGGATTGTGCTTGATAAACAATGTGCGCGATGAATCCAGTGGTGTGTGGCGCTCTGGAGTGGAGTGCCTTTTCGTGAGCTCATCATAACATGCAGCCGTTGAATATTTTTATTAGCTTCCATGACAGGCCAGCTATTGCTCTGAACAGATCAGCCTCCCACAGTGCCAGGATCTGTAGTCTTCTGGTCCCTGCAAGCCCCATAAGGCAGCAGAAATATTCTTCTGAGTAGAGTCCTTACTTCTGAAGCAGCTTGAATCCAGAAGTCTTTCCTTCCCTAAATGCTAATGAAAACTCCTGCTTGCCAGCACAGAAGGTTTATTGAGCTGCCTTTGAGGAAATTAACTCTAGATTGCTTTTGTCCCTGAGAGCTTCTTGGTTTTGGTGATCTTAGAGTTCAGTTGTGGGTTTTTCTTGTCATGTTTTTCTTTGCTGCAGTGAGAGGTTTCAGGGTAGAAAATGTTGACGTGAAAAGCTCAATCCAAGAACCCCTGACTGGTTGGCACTGTCTACTCTGGCGGTTGTATGTAGTGTACATGTAGCTACATACCACAGTGAAAGGCTCTGGCAGGAGGCAGCCGGGAAAGGCCCCATCTGCTCTCTGCTGCAGGAGCCTTTCACTGCCACGAGGAAAGGCTCTGGCACGGGGAGACAGCCCGGAAAGGCTCTGGGAGCGGGGAGGGAGCAGGGACAGTACACTGATTAAGCATAGCAGTGTAGATGGGGAAGGCACTGCTTGCACATGCAGAGAGCCATGTAGGATACGTACGCTGAGATTCTGCTGTTTCTGCTCTACTAGCTTAAGCAGTGCCTCCCCATCTACAGTGCTATTTATATCCATGCTGGGGAGGCGGGTGGGGTCTGTCGTCTACACACCACTGTAGATGTAGCCTTAAAAAGATGGATGCCAAAATCTGAATGCTTGTGCCCCCCTTTCTCCGTTGTTGTGAGGTGATGCTTTATCCCAGATGACATGGTCATGTCCCATAATTGTTGCTCTGTAGCTGATATCCATCGCTGAAAGATTTAAGGTAGGGATTTAAACTCGTGAATCCTTGTCCAACACTGAGAGTTCATTAAATAGTCTTTTCCTTTCTCTGTCCTAGAGTGTGAGCCGATAGAAGCAATAGCAAAGTTTGACTACATTGGCCGAACTGCACGAGAGCTGTCCTTTAAAAAAGGGGCTTCTCTCCTCCTGTATCAGCGGGCCTCAGATGATTGGTGGGAGGGACGGCACAATGGCGTCGACGGTCTTATCCCTCATCAGTACATTGTTGTTCAAGACACGTATGTAGCCTTTTATTTTATTTAACATGAATTCTGTAATGTGGTATTACACCGTCGTGGGTTCAGCTCTGGTGGCTAGTTTCAAGCTTAACAGAGTGAAAGTCATCTCTGCTACTTGTTTTAGAGTTAGTCTCTAGGAACACATAAAGACCAAGGGTAGTGACCACACAGACATTCACAAGTACAAGGTTTAGTCTATTTTACAAGTGGTGTTAAAGTTACAATTAAAGGTATGATTACTCAAGCATATAGAAATTCTATATAGACCTATGCACAAGTTACAAATATAGTTATACTCACATCTTTAACAACAGTGTTAGGGTCTGATGGGTCTCTCATGGCTTGATCATCAGTAGAGGGATGGTTCCTCCTAGAGACTCCCATAGGGAGCTCAATTTTCCCGTTCTGGGCATCCCCTTTTTATAATGTGATTTTGTCAATACCTACATTCTGCGCATGTCCATAAGTGTCAACCCTCTTTTTCTCTCATTGGTCTGTGTCCCATGGATACTTAAGGGACCCCAATTTTCTATAGGCTGTGTAAGTTCCCTTTATTCTCATTAGCATTGACGCACAACCTGTATCCTGTGGTTAAGACACATGTTGGAGACAGATATGCCTTTACAGTATTTTTATCATCTAATATTCATCTTCTGGGTAATTTTGCACAATATTACCACTTGGTACCTCTTTTCGCATAATCTTAGTGCATTGTGTTATTTTCCGGTCACTTATGTCATCATTACTTGTCTCCAAGGCCTAAAATAGCTAAGCTAAAGTCTTGCAGGCCTCAGCCTACAGGTTCTTGCGTTTCAGCTTGTCTTACTTATGTCTAATACTTGGTATACTTGGTTCCTCTAAAAACTGATCAATCTTATACTTTTATAATCCTACAAATTAACTCTAACATACAGTGAATATATGTAATATAACACGTTGATTAATCACAACATCACACAATAAATGGCTAATAATAAACTAAAATCATTGGCTACATGTACGTTACCGCTACAGTGATCCAGGGGTGGGTTGCTGAATGCCTGGAAGATTTGGGTACAGTTAAATCTTATTTGAACAAGAAAATTTTTTCAAACTCAGTGATCTACATTGTGATGCCCAGGCCTGCACTGTATTGGGATTACGTAGTCCTGATATCACAAGCTTTTCCCTGCAGGAGCAATGCCATTGAAGTCACTGGGGCTTAATGTATGTGCTGGGTTCCACCTGCGCTGAGCTAGTAGGTTCAGCATCTTTGTCCTCTAAAAGTAATATTTGCCCACCTGAGGAATCCCAGTGCACGGCTTGGCTCTCAAAGATAGGCACAAAAATTGACTTCATAATTTGGAACAAAACTTGTCCCTCACAATGTAGTGATGACAAAAAGGGGGCAGAGGGGGCACAATAGAATCTTCTGAAAACTTAAGATTGTGTTTTTGTTTGTGCTTTCCTTCCCCTCCTCCTCCTCCTCCTCCTCCTTAGTGAGGATGGTTCCTCTGAAAGATCCAGCCCCAAGTCCGAAATAGAAATCAATTCTGAGCCACCAGAAGAAAAAGTGACAGCCAGAGCCGGTGCCAATTGTCCAAGTGGGGGTCACGTCGCTGATATTTATCTTGCAAACATCAACAAGTAAGAGCAATCTTGCATTTTTCTACTTGGTACAGAAATCTTGGTGCTGAGCGTTGTGGGACATTTCTCTCTTGTGAGAGGCGTAGGAATAAGTGGTACCACTTCCTCTCTGTTTCCTCCTCCCTATACCTATCCGTACCCCACCACTCACTCTCTAGCTCCTTCTTTCTCCAGCCTGGCCCACTGTCACCTATTTCCCCCACTTCAGTTCCACATCATCCCCTGCCCTAAAGATGAAAATCTGAAATCCAATAGTACATACACTAACATTTAAACAACTATTGTGTATGTAGCAGAGCCACAAAGATGATATTCTTGCATTGCTGTTAATTATTTGTTTCTCTAGAGCATGAAGGTAGTAGAAAATAATACACTGAGAAGATCAGTAGGCATGCGGAGGGTAGACAGAGAGCCCGTGGCGGAAATTAGGGAAAAGATTAATTTGGGACTCTTAATGATAGACAGGCTGGAGAGCGCACATGAGATGATGATAGGAGAAGAATGACCAGCAAAGGAAGCATGGGTGGGAAAGGACATGGAAGACTGAGGATACAATGGAAAGACTCTGTCAAGAGAAGTTTGAAGAGAGAAAAGGATTAGAGCTTCAAGACCTACGAACCCATGCCTTCGAATAGAAGGAGTGGTGAAGAATTAGGGGCACTTCCAATACTGTGTAAACAGGAAAAGGAGTCAAGAAGGGAAATGTTAAACCATAAAGGCTCCAGACAGGATCTGTTCTCCATGGTAGGAGGCACTGTACTATCACATAGGAAGATGGTCCCATACTACCCAGAAGATCATAGTCATCATCACATGACTTTTTTTGTAACCCCTTTTCTCCTATTCCAACCCCATTGTTTGTTCTTACCATTTGGTGCCGCCTCTTTACATTTTAGATTATTTGCTCTTTAGGACAGGGATCGTGTCTTTTTTTTTTTAAATGTATCTTGTAAGACATTTAGCACAGTTTGGGGTGCTATGAAGCACTAATGAAAGATAGATCCTCTTTTCAACTGCCTCAATGCCATCCATAATGATCTCTCCTTTCTCACGCTTTTTACCCAAAGGAAGTTACTATGTATGTACAGTGCTACTGAAATAACTGTCCTCACTTCCAATTTTGTCTGTTCAATGAAAAATTGTTATAGTAGCCTAAGGCCGAGTTGACGAAAATCTGAAAAATGAAACTGGAATGAGATGAAATGTCTCACTTTTTATATTTATTTATTTTTAAGGCAGGGTTCTCCCCCCCCCAGATCTTTCAGATTCTCCCATTACTATAAAACAGCATGCTGTGTTACCGAAATGTCTTTCTCTGCAATAAATCTGTGCCTTAAAGCTACTAGTATTGATAATTGTAACATTCTAGAACTGAATGAAAATATCAACCTTTAATTAGCCTAACAGGGACTCTAGGGCAAAGATAGAAAATAATAATTTTAAGTTGCCCACTGTTTGTATTAAATAATGGGCCAGATCCTCAACTAATGTGAGTTAATCCAGCTCTGTTGATATCATTGACACTATATCACTGTGCACCACCTTAGGGTCTGGCATTTTTATATGTTCTATGAGCCATTAAAGCACAGAACTCTACCAGTTATGGAAGGATTTGTATAATGATCAGATCCGTTCTGGAGGCTCACCATCTGTTATGGACACTGCACCAAAGGGGAGAGCTCCTAGGGCTTGGTTAGGCTTAGTTCATGTTTTCCTTTTACCAGGGAAGGTGTGATCATTAGGAGCACAATACTCATGTTGTGTTTTCTTTAGAAATGAATATTCTGATCTATGCAGAGCTGGACAAAACAGATCAGATGGTTTCACTGTAGCAGTTGTGCCGCCCACTGAATTATTTTTCTGATGCCAAAATCCAGCTGGAACGAGAACTTTCTAGCAGTTATTCACAGGGCCTGTGCTATATATAAATTAATCCTCTTTAAAGGATTCAATGGGTTCCTCTATTGCTTGACACATTCCTGCTACGATGATCATACGTCATTTGCTTGGAGTCATGCTTTCAGACTGCATGCTACTGGATGGAGATAGGTTAACTGGTAAAAACAACTATTTCACAGCACCCTATACACTTATAGCACTATATAATTAAGCCACCATGGTCTTGTTCAGTATAGAGAAGATACATTTACTGTAAACAGGAAATGACTATTAGCTTAGCCATACTGCAGGTCACCAGCCATACCTGTATAGCTGTAAATATCTTCTTGCCTCTGGCCCCAGAGTTTGATTAGACTTTCTCCCCGGCCCCTCAGCCAAAAATAGAAGCTCTGCTGTTCTAATATCATGAAAGCAGGCAGCCAAACTAGCTGACAACACAGAATTATTTTAGTTAAAAGTGCAAAATCTTTGTTTTATAACCATGTGTGACCAGGAGCCATGCTGGGGTTACTTCAATTAGGGTGAACTGCAAAGGATGGGGCAGACAATCCCCAAAGCTGATGGATATTCTAATACTTAGATTTACCAGACCAGCACAAAACAGCTTCTATAATACCTCACTGGTTACCCAGAAGCCAGAACACAGTCCCCTTAAAGTAACCCAGTCTTAAGCCTCCACCCAGACACCCAAGGCAAATATGGTGAGGATTACTGAAAATCTTATTAATCATATACAAAAGTTCTACCAATCCCAAAGGATCAGACACATTACCTCCCAGGTTAATGAATATTCCAGATCTTACCCAAATATACACTTACAGCCAATCCTTATTAACTAAACTAAAATTTATTTAAAAAGGAGAGAGAGAGTGTATTGGTTAAAAAGTCAGTATACATACAGACATGAGTACAGTTTCTGAGATGAGATTCATAGTAGGGATGGTAAGTTTTGTAATTGCAAAGAGTTCTTTCAGATATAGTCCATAGGTTATAGTTCAATGATCATATTCAGGATGATCCAGACAGGTCTGGAGATCTCAGTCTTAGGATTTAAACTTCCCCTGCATGAAGCATCAAGCAGATCTGAGATAAAAAGGATCAGGACTCAAGGGGTTTTTATACAGTTCCAGGCCTTCTCTTGACAGGTCGGAGTCCTTAGGTGAACAATAGGCAATCATGGAGACTTTGAAGTAGACCTGTTTCCTGATCATCATGGGTAATTAGCTACACGGATTAACATAAGGCAGTTGCCTGTTTTTCCACCATTCGCAGGTGATTTGCTGTACATTTCAAAGAGAGATGAATCACTATGTTTACAGTTCATTTAAATATTAAGAGATCCTTTCGATCTCTGAATTAACAGAATACAGCATAGACTGGGACTGTTTGATTACATTGTTAACATCTAACAATATATATGTAAACACACAGACACATTATCTACCAAAATGTCCATAAGGGTTGAATTTGGGTCATTTATCTGCAGGATGCTTAACCCTTTCTGACCATGGGTCACACCATGTTAAATATATTCTCCATTCAGTCTTTTGTTTTAATGACAAGTGTTGTGATAGTGATTTGTGAGAGTGACAACCAGGCCACCTTTAGATCTTTCTGTTGTCCTCTGTGTTGTCTCAGGACGTCTATATTGAGGTATGGCCCATCCCCGACACCTGCTTGTACTGACTTGTTTTGCTTCTGTGTTGGAAGGCAAAGAAAGAGACCAGAGTCAGGCAGCATCAGAAGAGCGTTCCGTCAAAGCGACAGCCACGGACTGGCTAGTTCACTGGTAGAACCAGCCTCCCCAGGAGCCACAGCTAGCTCTAGACCCTCATCTCAGCCCATTATGAGCCAGAGTCTCCCCAAGGAGGTACCAGATAAATGCTCCATCAGCGGCCACGGCAGCCTCAATTCTATCAGCCGGCACTCATCTCTGAAGAACAGGATAGACAGCCCACAGATCCGTAAAACTGTGACTGCAGGCAGGTCAAAGAGTTTCAATAACCATCGGCCCATGGATCCTGAGGTCATTGCGCAGGTAAAGGGGATTGCTTGGCATAAAGGGTTCAGTGAAGTGTCCCTTTTGTATTTGTAAGGAAAGAGTGTCATAATTTTAAACGTTACCCAACTCATCCTGAGTAAACCGCTCCTTAGTGTGGTGCCTCTATCCTTCAGGCTTGGGGAGAGGATTGTGTGTTCCAATCCTTGGCACTTGTAAGCACTTCACGGGTTCATAGACAGATGCTGAATTCCCTATGCTTGTCACTCACTCCTCTGCATAAGCAATGTGTGTATCCACCCACCTAGTTATTTCCCTAAATTTCTCATAGCGGTTACTGCACAACAGATGCACTGGGCTTGTGTGGGCAATACAAAGAAGTGGGGAGGTCGCAGATATGCACAATTCAAAGTTTGGTTTTCTGGGTTTTTGACCCATCATCTATTTGTGTTGTAGCTTTTCTTACTGTCTCTGCAGTATGCAGACATGGGTTGTAGGCTATTTATTGGTATATTTATTTATAATTGATGGGGCAAGGAAGCAAGGATTTGTGATCATACTTGTCTCTTTGGCTGCTTGTTACAATCAAATGTTTCGAATTCAAATTGTGGCTTAGTTTTACAACTTGCATCCTTTGTGTTGGATTAATAAAATATTAACCCTCTACGTGGCTAGAATCTAATCCTGTAAATCCTGTACATTGGGTAAGTCAGTGAGACTGCTCACGTGAGTAAAGATAAATGGATGAATCCTTTACTAAGTAGAAACTTCTGCACATTTATTATTTATATTCTACAGTTTCAAAGGTTCGGGTGTGTCCATCACCAAAAATTATACTCTGATTCCAAAGCTGTCAGCAAAATATTAAATAATCCAAATTCCAGGGCATGAGAAAAGCAGGGTATTAAGTGTCAGTTTTAAACCCTTTCACCAGTTGAGCAAGCTTGTTTGACTGTAGTTAGATGTTGGAGGTATATGCAGTAGTATAATCAAAATAAAAGCAGACTTGCCCCATTCTTCTATTTTCATAGTGCTGTATTTTGGTACTTGTAGGTTTCAATGTGTGGTGAAAAGCCACCTTCAAAGAAAATAGTCTTGACGTTTTGATTTCTTTAGCCAGGTGTTTAAGGAATGTGGTCGGGTGTCTAACCAGTGTGTACACAGCTGTTCCTTAACCCTGCAGAGATGGTGTTCTACATTTTAGACCAAGTCAGCATACAAGGAAAAGGGGCTTTATTAGTTCATCTTTAAAACCCTTACTATTTTGAATCTGCCTTTCTCTTAGCTTTTGACATGAGCACTTCTCATAAAATCCTCATCTCTATGCACAAAATCTCTCCATCTCTTGCTTCTTTGGGACCATGGACCATTACAGTAATGACCTATGTCAATAGAAAAAACAATCAGAAATTCACAATGAAATCTCAGTTTGCACTGTCCAGAACTGACCAGTGCCAGAACATGTCACAAAACAGATCTAAAACACCCAGATGCTTGAAGTAAAACCTAGATTGCAAGGGGTGAGAGCTACCAATGCAGATAAATGGGTAGGTATTACAGGCTCTAGCTGACTTCCTCCTAATCACTGGAGGATCTCCCCTTGCCCCCCATTCCAAACTGTCGATATATCTACACATGCATGCTTGCCCTTGCCAGCTGTTTTCAGTGTGTGGTGGATCTATCTAAAGCTAAGGAACACTTGGCTCTCAGATTACAAAGTCAGCTCTGAGATACGCAAGAAGGCCAGTTTCTACAGTCTTCTGGAACCAGAAGTGACATGATTTCAAAAGAACCCCAAAAGGAGTGGGTAGGTGACAATGAATAAAACACCTTTTTACAGGCAAATCAGTGGTGGTAGATATTTTATACTTGATATTGGGTTATTGTAATGTAAACATGGGCCTTTTGCCCAGAATCCAAGTGAATATCTGTTACATCCTCTGTTGTTGTTGGGTTTGTTTTTTTTGTTGGGGGGGAGAAGGAGGGGCTATATTTTGCTCTTGTAATATCTTTAGCCTGCTCTGTTCTGTGAGAAGGTAATGTACAGGTCTCATTGTCTTGACATTTTTTTCTTGAGGTTTGGTTGACACAAATCAATCTTTGTCTTTCAATTAAACTCTCACTTAGTTTTTCTCTTCAGTCTCTTCTTGCCAGAATATAAAGTCCAGTCATTTATAATTCTCTAGTGGAAACAAAAGTTTTAAAAAATTAGCTGCATTAAGTGAGTGCTCCCTTTTGTGCCATGTCATATGTCAGTTCAGACACTAATAATCATCTTACATTTTTACATATCTTTCATAGTTGTGTGTTTCTTAAAACCTGTTTGGTCTTGGTATATGGTTGGAGGTGTCAAGCCACCGTCTCTGGTTCCCTCTACCACTCCTTGACTGATTTACCTCCCCCTGCACCTAACAAAGCTCCCAAGGAAGCTAAAAAGTTGTAGCTAAACTGAGTCATGGAAAAGCTAAACCATTCCACTCTCATATGAATTCTGTTCATGGACAGTAGACTCAACCCATAGCTTAGGTCTTAGCAAACGTGTAGGTCTCAATATAGCTGAGACTAAAACCCACTCACTTAACATTTATTATTGGTCTCATGAAGTTTTCTATGCCTCCTGGTTAATACCTAAAGTATTCTGTAAGCTGGAAGGGAAATGCTAACAACTTGTTTTTTACATGTGTCCAATATCTTTTACGGATTTTAAAAGCTCAATATGATTTACAGGTCCAGTGTGATGTCTTCATGGGGGATACCAGCCCTTGCATATGTGCAGATCCAATGAGATGGATGGGTAACCCATGCAAACTCCAGCATCCTAGGATGCTATCACCCTTAAAGGATGTAGGAAGCAGTGAACAGCATGATTTCATCCTTTCAAGGAGTTACTCTCCACAGTACCGTTTGGAGGATTATCCTTCTGTTTATCAAAAAAAGAAAGACAAGAATAGATCCATATCAATTGAAACTGCAGGGTTTTTTTCTCTGTAGTTCAGCCCAGGAGGGATTTTATTTGTGTCTTTGATGTCCTGGTGAAAACATAAGAGAATTCAGAATAACAAAGCATAAAACTAGCCTTAAAAAAAAGTCTTGATTAGTTTGTTCCCTACTGCTGGTTAATGTTATATCACTAAGTGATTTCTATATGTGCAGCTAAATACAGTCAATAGACTGTACATGCTAGGGCTAACACTGGTTTTGCTTTATGGTAATTAAGGTCCTATTAACCCTTAGCAGACGATGATTTGCTGACCCCTGGAGCTGAAGAAAAATGAACTCTCTCTGCAGTTGACTCTTACAGAACTGTGTGCTTGTTTACGTGTATCTGGCCCCTGTGATCATTTGTCTTTTTTTTAAATCTTTGCAGGACATTGAAGCTACCATGAACACTGCTCTGAATGAACTGCGGGAGTTGGAAAGGCAAAGCAGCGTAAAGCACACACCAGATGTTGTCCTCGACACCCTGGAGCCTTTGAAAACCTCCCCTGTTGTGGCACCCAACTCAGAACCTTCCAGCCCTCTGCATACCCAGATTCTTAAGGACTCCGAACCAGCATTCCAGCGGAGCGCCAGCACTGCTGGTGACATCCCATGCGCCTTCAGGCCAGTGAAGTCAGTCAAAATGGCTGCCCAGGTTAAACCTCCAGCAACAAGGCCGAAGCCTGCAGTTTTCCCCAAAACAAATGCCACAAGCCCTGGTGTTGCTTCTTCCGCATCTCAACAGCCTACTGACAAGTCCTGTACTGTCTGAACCAGAAGCCCCACTGTGGATATAATTTTGTTGTTTCAAATGAGGGGACTATATTAAAGACACGTGAAAATTCCTATTTAACTAGTTTCGGACTTCTGCTGAAGGTTAGTTTGTAAGTCGTTACTGCCAGGAGCGCTCCCTGGGAGTGAAGACATGGGTAGTTAAGCCTCGCCACATGCACACCACAACAGCATACCTTGCTTATGAAATACAGACAGAAAATCAAACATTAGGTCACTGTGAAAGTGGTGAGGCCAACACAAAGGACTGATGAATTGGTTCTCAGTTTATAGTTGATGCCTTGTTCGTGTTTGGCCACTGAGAGAAGTACTCAGTGGTGCCATGTTTTGGATACTGGTGTAATGACTTATATATATTCATTTGCCACAGGGAAACAATCCAATAGATTTTAGTCTACTGCATGTTTTGGTACCACTAGTTATGTGGAGCTTGGACATGCCTGATTCTTGTGCATTATTACATTTCCTGCTGGTGCCACTGCTGTTAAGGGTCTGTCTCGATTTCCATTACATCCTCTCTCTTTCAGCAGTCTTAGCTCTTAGCCATGTCAAGCTCCCCTTGATTGAAACTTGTCATGACAAATACTCAGCTCTGGAACATGAGTTCCGTGTTGTGTGTTGGTGCAGATTTAAATAAAGCAAATCTATTTCTGAGTTTTAGGAGGGAAAAAAATAGAATTGCTGAGTATGGCCACCGTGCAATTGTTTTGGTGCTCCCAGATTTAAAAGCAGCTTTGTTCTTTTAAAATGAAACTTTCAGGGCATTAGACAATAATGCAGTGTGTGCTGTTCAGTGGGAACTTGGAAGGTGGAATGTAAAAACGAGTTACCTTCTGAAAACCAGCTGCTGTGCTCTCTCAGGAGTGGCATTTCCTAACGTGATCATAAGTTGAGATGGGCTCAAACCGAAACCCCACTTCTGAACATCCCTAAAGCTTGATTCTGAAACTCTTTGCAGCTTAGCCCTGTTTTTGATTCGTAAAGACTTTGTTCTATGGCTCTCACCACTATGAACTATTGTGGAGGACCCCAGCGTAAGGAGAGTGGTGGGAGCATGCTCTATGGGGGGTTGGCACTACAGTGTCCAGCTCCTAAATTGCTTAAATACATATTTCTATGATAAATCATCATGCCTCCAAGGGATTCTGCTGACAAATTAGTGACTTCTTAGTATATATGTGTGTGACAGACTGACTGCTTCAGCTACTAGCAGGCTGTATGGACTTTTCTGTACTTTCATGGCAATATATTTTCCAGAATGCTGCCATATATTTAATGAAGGGGGGAAAAAGGCAAAAAGGCACATGCTATGTTAAGATAATGAGTCTCACAGCCCCACTAGACAAGGGATCTTGCAACTGACTTTCCATCCTTACCTTGCCCATCATGCCCAAATATTGCTGGAGTCTGAATAGTCCTACCATTTATGTTCTCGTTGTAGTTACTCAAGAAAGAACAACATAAGGAAGGTGACTCTCCCAACTCTAGTCGTGTCCTTTGATATTTGTGGGCCTGAATCACACCTTAACTTCGTGGTTTAATGCAGGTTGTGATGTTTAACTAGCATTGTAATAAAAACAAGGTATGTTGCATCTCTAAGAACAAGTTGGCCTTAAACATCCACTTCTAATTCCTTTTAAAGGAGGTTACTTGGATAGACACTGTTTTTCAATCTCTTTGAAAGAGAAGATTTTTTTGTATTAATGCTTGTGTAAAAAGGACTGATTTTCTCTGTGTCCTAAATTATGGAGACATGAGAAGTTCATGGACTACAGGAGAAAGAAACCCCTGAAAAAGATTTGTTGGGACCATTTTAATTGTTTATTTTCTTAGTTAACATCTAATAGCCCTTATCTTTTGGAAACACTGCACTGTGTGTGTTACTTCTGTCAGATCTTAACCTGTCCATATCAAAGGGAATGAAACCCAACTGTGTGACCAGCTCGGTTGCTCTCAGGTTCAGATGGACTCCTAGCACCAAGGAATCTCAATCTCTTTTTGGAAACTAATAATTTTAAAAAGCAACTAATGATTTATTTTTCACTCAGGCAAAGTTTTGTGGTAAATATTTTATTTTTGGGGGATCATGACTGGCCAAAGGGAATGCATGTTACTCACTACACAGGAAATGAACAGAACAGGATCTCTTTGTAAATTCACTTTCATTCTTTGCAATGTCTTATTTTTTTGTTTGTTTATTTTATGCTTTGCATTCACGTTACCAAGGGACGACATCCAGCCATACAAGGCATCTTAGGACAAGATCTCATGTCTTCAAAGCTCACAAAATGAGTGGAAATAAGGTTTTTTACTATACCATACTAATAACAGCCGTTGTCTGTGTATGGAATTACTATGCGTATCTCTAGTGACCACAACACTGGGAAGATCCTACTGACGAGGAATAAGAACTTACAATGATAAACAATATCCTGTGCAAATCAACTGGAATTTCGGTGTGCACTGTGACTTGCACTGAAAACATACACCTAGCAACGTGGCAGTTTGAAGGGCATCTTTTCTCTTCCATGTTGTCTGGGCCTATCAAACCAGCACGAAACACACAGAAAAACCACTTGTGGCTCGTCCGCTTCATGCTGTGAAATCTATGGGGCAGGAGGATAGTTTGCTACAAAGCGTTACTACCATTTGTTGGGAGAGGGAAAACTGGAAAAGACTGTGCCCACTGGGCATCCTACTGAAGAGACCAACATGGCGTGGAGAAACAGGACACAGTGTGGCGGATGGGGAGGTTTATATGTTACCTCATAGTCAGAAGAAATATTAGATCTTCCAGAGAGATGCAGTTACGTGTGTGTCAGATTAATGGTATATCTCTTTAAAGAAAAGAAGCGTTGATAACTGGAATAATGTATGTCTGCTTGGCAATACTCTGTAAGAACATAAGTCTGTCACTTATCAAATGATGGATTAGAATAATCCAAAGCAAAACTTTTGAAAATAAAATACAGTTTTAGGTGATCAGTCAATAGTTTCTGCAGCACCAACCTTATATGTTCCCATCCCCAGTTGGGTGTTAGGCAATGTGCTTTAATGATTGCTAAATTTCTGCCTCTCTGTGGTAATATGAGCTCTAAAATTAGTGTGTGTGTCAAAACAATGACATGACCAAAAAATGTTCACTTTATCTGTACTGGATGTTTGATTGCAAAGAAAACCATTAGATAATTACAGTACACTGTGACAGTGCAAGAATTCTCCTGAATATATTTTGATGCCTGTTTAAAAGGAGAGAGTCTTTGGGCTTCCTGTAAAGAATACCTCATACGTTCGTTTTTAATGTAAGAGTGTTCTTGCACATTTCTGTGTTCAGATTACAAAGTTCTGACAAACTCAGAAAATCATAGCACTTGAGAGTTCAGGGCAGGAAATTCTATCCCTTGAGCCTCCCCATCTTGTTGTTCCTCGGTATCGGGTAAATTTATCACTAAGATACATTCCCCACATCAGGGAGAGCTCTGCAGTATTGGACAAAGGGATGGCTTAAAGGTGGAGTTTTAGGCTTCACTCTGTTTCTTTTGTGTGTTGGTCAGAACTTCAACACTTAATTGAACATTGAATGGGCTTTGAGACCTAGGGTTGTGTGTGTGAGAGCGCTCTCTTGAATTTTTCGGCAGAAGTATGCTTCCCTATAGCAAGCACATCACAAATTCTGTATACATGTGTCTACCTGATAGACTGAACTGGCTCTGTCAATTAACGAAACACCTATTGTGGCTTTTTTAAGGTAGATTATTTCCCCAGGAGGGTATAATGCTCTAATAAAGTACCTGGGGATGGGTAAATATCTATTTAAACAATTTGTTCAATAGATCTCCGCAAATGCTGAGTACTCTGGCCCCAGTCCAGCAAACCAATAAGCATGTGCTTAACTTTAAGCATGTGAATAGTCTCTCTGAAGTTGAGAATGTGCTTGTTGATTTGTTGGATTGGGGTCTTATGGACTCAGCACTTAGTAGGATCGAGCCCTGACACCATAGGGACTTGTTCCAAAACACAAATATGTCCTCCTTGGGCCATATGCCACCAGCTAGGAAAACTGTGAAGCTAAAATGAAAATAAAAACCCAGAAACAGGCTGCGGGGAGCATTCAGAACAGAAACTAGTTGTAACATAATGTTTTGGTTCTTTTTTTTAAAAACCTTTCTGTGAAATCATCTGGCATTGGCTGGACATCCCATGTATGTAGCATTAGTTATCAGGAGACAGGTAACTCATGGGTGTCTTTAGTGAACCAGCAAGAGAGAGAGGACTTCACAAAAGGAAACAATTCTTAAATGTTAGGAGTTAAAGCTCATTCTGTGCTGAATGCTTCCTACGTCTGGGCAAGAGGAAGCAATAAGCACTTGGTGGTGGGTGTAATTCCACTTTGGTTTCAGCCTGACAGATCATCTCTCAAGGTATTTTCCCTCCCACATCATCTCTTTCTATGTGCAACCACCTGTACTGGGAAATGATACTTGACCCCCGTCCTGTGCCCACACAAAGGCTCAAGGGAGCCATTCTAATCAGTCTGCTGTGTAACGCACAAATTACTGGGTGTGCTGTAGCTGCTTTTCAAACATTCACCTCGGCCTGTTCACCTACAAATGCCCAAAAGGAGATTAATGGATTTTTTCCAAGCTTCGATCTAAGATTGCATTTCAGTTGATCTAGGGGGAGCCAAAACAGCTGTTTAAAAACTGGAAAAATTGGAGTTTCTCATGCTGTACCTCCAGTAACACTGTTTGGGGCAAATGGATTTCCAGTTTTTTCCAAAAATGGATGAACAAGAGGAAGAGTTCCTTCTGTGCAAATACTTGATAGTCCAAGTCTCAATGCAGGGTAAACATTCAGCAGTTTGCAATGGAAATTAGACGGACCCTTTATTTTAGCAGCACTGTAATAAGTGAACTTCACCAGCCTTTCTCTAGAGGCAGAGTGCTATAATCTGCATAAACGGAGTTCCCTGGAACTGGGCTTGGAGTGTGCCAAACTGCTGGAGCAATACTTGTAATCAACAAGTTCTTTAAAAGACCAGCTATGAGAAATGTAGCCAAAATAGAGTAATGGATGAAACTGTCACTTACAAATTTAAACAATAGCAGTGATGTCTTGATTCTATTGTATGTAAGAAAGTTTGATTGCAATCCAGCAATCTTTAAAAAAAAAAAAAAAAAAAAAAAATTCCTAATCTCTCAAAGGTGGGCTAGGGTTCGTACAGTGCATTGTTCTTTTTGTTTTTATTAACAGCCGCTGTTTAATGGGTTGGGATGAAATGTTCTTGTTAAGGCAATTTCCATTGTTTCATGTCTTCTACACCAATATATATATGGTGTACATATTTACTTTTGAAAAAACTGTGTAAAATTGTACTTTGTATATACAACTATGTACAATATGGAGGTACATCTTTTTTTTTTCCTTTGGTACAGTCTTGTACAGTATTAGAGGAGTACATGTGTTGGAATTGGTAACGCCGTACCGGAGGAAACAATGTATCCGTCGTTATTAGCAATAGTTTTGGAGAAATAAATGTTTTGGGTATGGTGGAAAAGCTGACCTACAGACAATAAATGATGGGTGTGTGTATAAGACAGAGAGAGACTGCTGGCAAGGCTGAGACCATGTGGGGTGAGGCCAGCCAGGAGCGCTGTGCTGACTTCTGGAAGATTTGGAATTTTCGTTAGATTCAAAATCAGTGTAAGAGACGACTGGCAAAATTAAGTAGCTGAGGAAAGTTCACAAAGCTTCAGTAGGAATTCTTCCCATCCGTAGATCTCAAAGTGCTTCAGCGGGGTGAGTAAGCAGCACCATTCACATTTTTGCAGCTGGGTAACATGAAGCACAGGCAGGTGGAATGACTTGCCCAAAGTGATAAGCAGAAATCGTTGCAGAGCCCAAAATGGTTGCTCCTAGTTCAGGGCTCTATCCATTGGATCCCATTGCCTCACAAATGCAGCTGGAAGTATCGGAAAATGCAGCCAGAGGTCTTTTCTCCCTTGCACCCATTATAAGGTGCTCATAAGATAAGCACGCTCTTGTCCAATCCCCTCCATACGTATGCACTAGAAGAGAACATCCTTCTCTGGAGTGGAATCTGAATTACGCTTTAACACACTGTCTTGAGGAGCTATTGAATCTGCTGCTATCTAGTCCACGGACAGGCTGTGTGTGAACCACATCTCAAACGTGGGCAGCAATAAATCTATGCTCGGCAGGCCACTGACTGTAGGCATCAGTCTTCAATGTGTAGCTGTGATTCAGTTCCTAGTCCAGCCAACTGGGAAGGAATTGACGTGTGTGGCAGTCTTTCTGCATGAGGCAGATGGCTGTCTAGAAGAGGAAAGTCTCTGGGAGTGTTGGGAATGCTTTGTGCACGTCTGTGGATTATGCTTCGTGCCACAAGAATCCTGCAGTGATGTTGCTGTCAGCATAATCACTCGACGGGAACGGACAGGGGAGCAAATGCTTGGGAGACATTACTGCGGGGGCACAGGGAGGGTAGGAATACAGTGCTGCTATTTCTGCATAGTGGCATTTTATTCTTGTAAGATCTCCCATGCTGCTTGTGCATAGGGCCTGCTGTTTTGATATGTGCAGTATGGGGCGGTGGTTACTTGCATTGCAGACCAGCAGCAGTCAGTGGTGCAGTTGGTGGATGCCTTTTTTTTCTATGTGATAGGGCAAAAGTGATTAACCACCAAATTCTGGTCTCAGGGATTTTAATGGAACCAGGATTTGTCCTTAAAATTGCTGGTAAATGCCAATGAACCGTTCCTGTTCATCTATCACATAGAGGCAAATATTTCAGGGCAGAGTAATTTTGATTAAAAAGAGGTGCAAATGAATATGCAAATAATGCGTGACCTTCAGGCTCCTGGCAAGGTGCCAGAGGCACTCAGCTTTGCAGTTCTGTACATTTCCAAGAGACTTTTGTGTCCTGTTAGGAGCCACCTCCCAGTTCCTGTTTTCTGTCCTGTTACTCACATTATGGACCTATATAATTGCAGCCTGTTCTTGATCTTGATCTATACAACCTTGAACTCCAACACTGCTTCATTTAACAAGAAATATGTCACCATGGGCCAGATTTCCAAAAGATCTTGGTTCCTATTTAGGCACCAAGAATAAATGGCCAGATATTTCAAGATTGCTGAGTATGTGGGGTGCACTTCGGTTGCTTTGTCAGATTTACAAAATCGCTTGGCGGTATGACACTGAGAGCCACTGTGTGCTGAGCCCTTGAGAAAATCTCGCCCCGTTTAGCTGCCTAAATGGGAATTGAGCTTTTCTGGACGGCTGGCCGCAGGTGTGGGTGCTGAGCACTTGAATATCTGGACCTGCAAGTAGAGTTGTTATACTTATAGGGGATCTAAGCAAAGAAAATCCCTCTTCCTCCCCATCCTTCCTTCCATCTAGGAGTATAGTCTGTTTTCATCAGCTGCAGTTGCAGGAGGTGCCAGCAGCGTAGGGTTCCTTTAGAAGGTCATTGTTCCAGTGGGAACAGTTGTAGAAAGATCAGCTCCACTTCCCACTGCAAGAGTGGGCTAGCTCCTCTCCCAGTGAGGGGAGAAGCTGTGGGTAAGAGTGGGAGCCAGGTTCCCCTCCTGCCCCCCTTTCCTCACTCCATAGAACCACCCAAGTAATTGGTAGCTTCTCTTCCCACCCTTCCAACTGCAGCATTCCAAGGTGCTCAGCACGGTGGAAACTAATCACAGTGGAGTGAAGTTTCACTACAAGCACGATGAAGCTTGCCTGCAAAGAGTGAAAGTCAATGATTTGCACTGAAGCGAGTCGGAGCTTTCTGGTCCATTTCAGTAGCAGCGTAACCAAAAATCCATTGACTTTACCAGGAAATCTGACTTCAGTGGGTTTTGGATCTGGCCCACTAAAAAGCTCTGCTGTATGTAGTGATAGTCCAGTGTCCTGGCCCTACACTGGCAGCTTTCAAAAGCTCTGCCAGTGGCTGTTTTTTTCCTTATTGACTTAACTGGAAGGAGGCAAGAAGGCCAGCAGGACACTCTCAGCAGGGAGAGGCTGCGAAAGGAGCATAAGGGAGTGTTTTGTCTCCTCTTATTTTAAGTGGGTTCTTTGTAATGTAAAATTATTTATTTCTAAGAGACGTTTGTGCAGGGCTATATATACCCCAGCGGGTTGTTTTGATATAAAGCATGACTGAAAAGACCCCAAAGCAATTGATTATATTGCTATGTACTTAATGATGTTTATAGCCTTGTAGGTATTCACTCCTGTTGAGTGGGTGTGGGTTTTATTTTTTTTTATGGATTCCATTTGAAATAAGAGTAAACAGTCAGAATATTGCCTTAGGCTCTTCTGGTCATGCCCTCCCTGTTTCTAAACCAGTGGTTCTCAAACATTTTGTGTTGGTGACCCCTTTCATACAGCAAGCCTCTGAGTGCAACCCCTCCCCCCCCTTATAAACTAAAAACACATTTTTTTTATATTTAACACTATTATAAATACTGGAGGTGAAGTGGGGTTTGGGGGTGGAGGCTGACAGCTCGCAACTCCCACCCCCACATAATAACCTCTCAACCCCCTGAGGGGTCACGACCCCCAGTTTAACCCCTGTTCTAAACTAACTTCCTGTCCAGAATCCATTGCTCTGTCCCCTGCTGTGTGCCCTTGGCATGCCGAAAACCAAGGGCCTCATCCTGCAAGATAGAATCGTAGGACTGGAGGGGACCTCGGGAGGTCATCTAGTCCAGTCCCCTCCAGGCCACTGGGCTCTAAAGATGCTCAGCACCTCACCAAGTTGGGTCCTAATGTATTTTCATGCATTGTCAGCCCACGTGCTGAAGCTTCTTGGTTCTCAGGACAAGTGTTCCACCAGAGCCCCATTTAGGGCACCCTACAGAGGAAGAGTGCTCTGGTGGTTAAGGTGGTGGACTTGGAATTGCAAGCTCTAGGTTCAGTTGCCAACTCTACCATGGATTCCGTGTGACCTTTGGGCAGGTCATTCTATCTGACTGTACCTTGACTCTCCATCTGTAGCATGGGGGATACTTGTATTTCCACAGCTCACAGGGCATTGACTATACATTTAATTAAGGTTTGGGGGGCATTCAAGAATACTATGGGAATAGGGCCACATGTTGATTAATATCTGCTCCTAGAAAACAGTGTAAGGTTCTTCTAACAGGTTTTTGGAGATTGACCATCAGCATGGAAACTGAGTGCCTAAATCAGAACAACATGCACAGTAAACAGCAGTGAATCCACAGGAAAAGGTTGATTCAGTGCCTCCAAGATTTCTTGGTTCCAAAAAGCTGGTGAATTTCAAACCTTGAAATCCATCCAAATATGCCTCCCTCCAGGGGCTGAATTTTATTTGTTAATGGACACCCAGGCTGCTAACATTTTCCATGTTTTCTTAGCTCCCATCCAGTTTAGATTAGACACACCTGTCCGGTTACAAACAGGATTTGATGGAGCATGAACTCCTCCTGCAATGGGCTGATTAAAAAATGCTTAATCTTGCTGGCGTTTTCATGGAGAGGAGGGGGCTCAAACTGCCCCTGGGGGAAAGAGTTTGGCCATGTGGATTGTGAGTTGGAGTTTCTTACGTTTTCAATATTTTGTTGGGGAAGGCGGAATCCCACCAGGTTTTTGTAATTGTGGGTTAAACATCCTCTTTTTCGTTAGAGTCCAGATAGTTACTTACAGTAGGGTTTGGTGTGGGGAAGAGAGGGGTGTTTGGTGTTTAACCAAACCATTGTGTGTTGTGCTGGAAGTCAGCTGGGTGCAGCTAGCCATGGACGCAATCACGTGCTGCCCTCCCATCAGGAGGGAAACTGGCTCCTTCTGAAACTCCTGGGACAGGGGAGGGTGGTCCCCAGCAGGACCCCCTACCCTACATCTACTTAAGTCTAATTCTATTTATAAGTCACAGGGGGGATTCCTTTATAAGGAAAGGAGGGGGGAAAGTTCCTGAATAAGAGACTGTGGATTCCGAGATTTAATGTTCTGTCTTGTCAAATTCCAACTCGCATAACTGGAAACAAATGCATTTAAAAAAAAAAAAGTTCTTACAAACTTGGTTCACAACTTCCAGCTTCAGTAGTTGGATTTTTAATTTGATCTATTTACCCTGTAACTAAACATCTAACCATTACAGGTACAAACCACAGATAAATTATTGCAGAATGTAGGCCCCCCCCCCCAAAAAAAGTGATAGGAGCAGTAATATACGGACGGGTTAACAAGAGATCTGTTTTGTTGATACAGGATACCATTTTATTTTTATATATCTGCAAGATAGCAAAGAATAGCTGTACACCTTGATACAGCAAAGATCAGTGTTGTCATCCAATGCCACTTCTCTCTAATGCAGCCAATGTATGGGCAGGAATGCTGAGAAACTGGGAATTTTTCTCTAGTGGATTAGTGGTCTAAATCGCAGTAGGCTAAATGGAAACACCAGAAACCAGACTAGACACCACAGTGAGCAAAGCAACAATTGTATGCTGGGACATCTGCTTCCTTTGTATCTCAAAGCTCTCTTTTCTACAGGTAAGAACTTGCTTCTCTACTATTGCCGGAAACCCTTAGCTTGTCTCAGAAGTACGAGGGCTGCTTTGCAGCAAGGTGGAAGAGACTATTGCCTGGTTTAACCTAATTGGTAAGAAACCTTAACTGAGGAATGTTATGTTGAGTCTTCGTTGATTCAAGAGAGTCCCTGGTGGATGTCATCTGATCAGTTTGCTTTCCCTGCATGGTTCTGTCGTGCTTTTGCTGTCACAGTAAACCCTGTGGCCTGGAACCAAAGCAGGCCTATCTCCCCTGCCAGCCTGTGGAAAGGGCTATGTGCTGTTAGTGAGGTAGGCTCTGACTTGGGCTGTGCACTCACATAAGGGAGTAGGGACTTTGCAGGCACCCCTCCAGGAGCCACCTGGATTTTGGTCCAGGAGTGTAGGGGTAAGTGGGACTATTGGTTTGGCTGCTGCTGCTCCTCCCATGAGCAGGTGGCTGGAGAGTGGGCGGAGCCTTGTCTCCACCCCGCCTACTCCCTGGCCAGTGTAACCCAGCCAGTTCCAGGGTGGGTAGGAGTCTATTGCTGATGCAGGTCAGCCACAAATGAGACCCTTCCAGGAGCGAGGAGGAAGCCTGGCAGGAAAGGAGTGCTAGGGAGGGACTGGGCCAGTGCACCCAGGTTGTAAAAGATACCTAGGCTGGTGGGGGGGAAGAATTCCCCCAGGACAAACAGACTGTAGCACAGCTGTGTTGTCCTATGGGGCCATCCTGCAAGCTCTAGTGTAGGGGGTATTCAAGGGCAGGACTGGAATAGGGCAGCCCGATAGCCTCTAGAACTACAGGGCCACTGTGGAGTGCTGTCACCACCGCCAGCAGGGGGTGGGCTGCCAAAGTTACTATAGGGCCATTTTGACCCCTGGAGCATCCGATTCCTGGAATCGTTGTCTTCCTTTCTTTAAGGTTATGCTCTCTCCCCCAGTGCCGCTCAGCGCTATGGATACAGTGATTAGCCTAGCCCCATGGACACCCCCACACACTCCATCCCCAAGAGTAATTCGGACAGAGAATGCACTGTAGGAAACAGCCTTGACCTGATCACCAGAGAATGTACTTGGTGCCCTGGCAAGTCATTTCCATCTCTGCCTCCCAAGATTCTGCTTAGCACCCTGCATTTCTATGCCAGGGGACACCATCCACCTAAAAATCACACTTACGTTCGCAAATGTCCCCACTATGATTACAGGTAGCCCCTAAGGTGACTTTCGACGACTATCCTTTGCATATGTCATTTCTTTCCCCCCTGTTTGGTTTTGTGGATTTGAAAGCATGGGTGATGGGGGAGAGTGATTGTCCTTTGCCTTCCTTGCATCTGTGTGTTGTCATTGACACCAGGGTAAAAATGGGTGCTAAAAACTGTGCCCCCTACCCACATTGCTGACACACTCCGAGATCATGCACAGTGCCTTGTGCAACAGGGCCGGGATCTCCCTTGAAGCTTCATGGTGCTAGTAGAATACCAGTGATGATTGTTCTAGGCCAGGGGTTCTCAAATGGGGGGTTGGGACCCCTTGGGGGGGGGTCACGAGGTTATTACACGGGGGGGTCGCGAGTGGTCAGCTCCACCCCAAAACCCCGCTTTGCCTCCAGCATTTATAATGGTGTCAAAAATATATAAAAAAGTGTTTTTAATTGATTAGGGGGGTCGCACTTGGAGGCTCGCTATGTGAAACGGGTCTCCAGTACAAAAGTTTGAGAGCCACTGTTCTAGGCAGTGCGGGTAGCCACGCCTGTACTTATGGCTGTATACAACACAGGGCCTGATTGTGCCCCATTGAAGTCAGTGGGAGTGGGCCTGTAACCATTTGGAAAACGGCTAGTCTTCCAAGCGAGGTAGTGGTGTCCTGCAAATCCGCCCTTGTCTGTCGAAGAGCCCCTGTGATGTACTTGGCCTCCAAGGCACAGGGACGGGGACTCTGTTCCCTACAGGCTCCATCTCCGCTGTGGGGAGTCTGGGCTTTTAAGGAAATCAGGCTCCTTGCTGCTAAAGTCCTCTTCAATAAATCAACAGGCTGATTGAATTGAACATCCCTTTCATTTTTATGAATCTTCAATTAGTCTCCATTGATTTCCGGGGGCTCCCGGCGCGCGTCTTTTTTGAGCGTATCGGATACACAAATAAAAATGATTTTTGATTCTCCGTTAGAGCTGTTGCTGTCTGATGACATTGACTCAGATGCTGTAATCTCTTAGAACCTTTTAATCAGATCATTTGTCGCAGCTTGGGCGTCTGGGGGCTTGGAACCCTTCCTCCCCTCTCCGAAAGCACATTTGATTTTATTTTTTTCAGTGAAAAAATAAATGAATTGGTAAATTGCAAGTAAAAGGTTACAAGTGAAAGGCCAGGTGTGGGAATGTTCCCAGCTGGGAAGCTAGGAGGCGACTAAGTAATGGAGGCTCCAGACCAGTGGTTCTCAAACTTTTGTACTGGTGACCCCTTTTACCTCTGCGCCCCCCCTTATAAATTTAAAAACACTTTTTAATATATTTAACACCATTATAAATGGTGGAGGCAAAGCGGGGCTTGGGGTGGAGGCTGACAGCCTCCATATAATAACCTCGTGACCCCCTGAGGGGTCCTGACTCCCAGTTTGAGAACCCCTGCTCCAGACCCATTTAGAAAGAGCTTCTGTAGCAAGGTGGCTGGAAAGGGTGTGATCCCTCAGAACCATGGGGGAGATGCAGACCTTTCAGCAGGTTCTCCTCTGTTTTTATGAGCCTGATTCCGCCACCTTTCTTCCCACTGGTGTAGCACCTTACCATGTGAGCAGCCCCGGTGAAATCATTGGGCTGGGAGCACTGTCACAATAAAGCACGACTCAACACATGGGAGGGTATTGGAACCAGGCCTCTATGCTGAGGATAGCTCATTAAAGCCAGCTCTTTCTCCTCTCATGGCAGAGTTACAAATGTAAATGAGCTGGGGCATTTTCCCGTTCTGTGAGATTCCCTTCTTTGACTTAAAGCGGCAGTTACACCGACTGGAGATCTGCTGTGTTTGGGGCCGCCAGCCTTGGAGGTGAGCTGGGAGTGGGTGAGGGCACGTGTACCTAGCGCTGAGATTCACTTGCCATTTGCTTGGGATGGTTTAGTGGCTTGAGCACAGACCTGAGATCCAGGCTCTTTAGGGCTCTAATTCCAGCCCTGCCGCTGAAAGTCAGTGTGCGACCTGGGGCAAATTGCCTCCCTGCTCTGTGCCTCAGTTCCCCCCCCCCCCCGCTCTCTAAAAGGGGAAGTGCTTACCCTCGGGGTTGTCGGGAGACTTAGTTCATGTGAGTAAAGTACGTTCAGGATGGAAAGCGCTGATGAGGGCTGAATGGTGTCACGGAGTTGGCTGGTCCAAAGGAGGTGAATGCTCCTGGGGGCTAGTAGTTGGGAGGGTGTAGCTTTGCTGTCTCTTACAGTTAGGTGCCGGCTGCCGATGGGGCAGGACCTTGGTGAATTGCTGAGAGGTCCCTTCTGCATGCTCTGCGTGTAAGATGTGAGAGCCAGTAAGAGATTCGGCCTGTTGCAGGGCAGGCTATGGGTAATGGAGTTCTGCAGGTTGCAGAATCTCACTTTGTTCCTATGTGTACAATTCCTCTATAAGGTTTTCCCACCGAAGAGCACATGCAAAGCATCCCATTGGATGTCAGTTTTCATCTGCCTCATTGGTCCAGATGTCTGGTCTCCCCGGGTGTCCCCACCAAGGGCCGGGGGGGCCCTGCGATAGATGTTGCTGGAGCAGGTGCCGCCACAGGCTGAGCCCTCCCCACGTGTTCAGTGCAGGACAGAGAGAGATGTGGCTCTGGCCTTGGAGCACTTGTGATGTTAAAGGACACAGAATGCTGCCTAGACTGAACTGAATAGACCAGACCAGGAGGGGCGGTGGGTGCAGCACCCAGCGGTCTCCTTACTCCTCTCTGGGAGGTGGATCGGCACTGCGGGCCCTGGGGAAGAGGTGCCTTTAGAGCACGTGTGCTTACGGGTGGGGACTGCAGGCCTGACCTTGTCCCTTAGGGGCCCGGAGAAGGCCGCATGCGAACACACCCACCTTCCTACCTCCAGCTTTATTTTTGAATCTCTACTGCCACCTTGTGGAGTGTCTATTTTACTAAAAATTCAGCTTCAGGGAAACTATTGACAAACCCCCTCATTAAACTGTACCATTGCTGCCAGTGTGTGAAAGGGGGACCCTTGAGGTCTGTCAGAGAGAGGTTCACTTTGTCCAGGATAAGCTTTATCACTGTGTTTGGAATTTGACTTCCTGTGTCTATTCCTGCTCCAAGGGGCAAGTTGCTCCGTAGCATGATGCTATCTCACTCCTTGACAGAACAAGGAGCAATGGTCTCAAGTTGCAGTGGGGGAGGTCTAGGTTGGGTATTAGGAAACACTATTTCACTAGGAGGGTGGTGAAGCACTGGAATGGGTTACCTAGGGAGGTGGTGGAATCTCCATCCTTAGAGGTTTTTAAGGCCCAGCTTGACAAAGCCCTGGCTGGGATGATTTAGTTGGGGTTGGCCCTGCTTTGAGCAGGGGATTGACTAGATGACCTGAGGTCTCTTCCAACCCTAATCTTCTATGATTCTGATTTCTTTCTCACAGGGTTGGGCATATGTTAAGGGCCGTTATAAAGAGGACAGTGATCAGTTGTTCTCTATGTCCACTGAAGGTAGGACAAGCAGTAATTAATGCTTAATCTGCAGCAAGGCTGATTTAGGTTGGTTATTAGGAAAAACTTGCTAACTTTCTAGTTAAGCTCTGGGACACGCTTCCAAGGGAGGTTGTGGCAGTTCCATCATGGGAGGATTTTAACAACAAGATTAGACACACACCTGTCAGGGATGGTCTAACTTTACTTGGTCCTGCCTCAGTGCAGGGGGCTGCACTTGGTGACTTCTCAAGGCCCATTCCAGCCCTACAGATCTATAATTCCATGGTGTTTTTTTTCCTCATTGCTTTTTGATGAAAGGTTTACAATTGTTTCTGATCAGTAGAAGGAATTGAGCATCTGGTTCAGATTTGAAGCAGGATGCAGCATTGTAATGGGGGGGAAGGCTTGGTAAATTTTGCACTTCATGGAAAAACCACAAGAAAAGCTTTAAAGGTGAAAAAGCAGAGCGTGACCGCAAAGATACAGGAAACTTGGACCTAGTCCTTAACTTCCCCAGAGCATGGAGGGAACTGGATCCATCCTGTGAAACATCAGCACTGGATGATTTAGTTGGGGATTGGTCCTGCTTTGAGCAGGGGGTTGGACTAGATGACCTCCTGAGGTCCCTTCCATCCCTGATATTCTATGATCCAAACATGGGTGGGTTGTTAACAGTTCTATTGTAGTGTTCAGAAGCTCTGAACAGGGTCAAAGGCTCGCTGTGCTTGGCACTGCACTGTGTCAGATGAGGTCTGTGTCCTGAGGAGCTTACAATCTAATTGTAACTTTGCAAAAATTTGAGGGATTTTAGACCTGAAGTTGTAGTTTGGGGCTACCTCTGATTGAAGGGGGCATTTGTTCCTCTTCTGGGTCTGGCTAGGGAGAGCTGTGCTTTCAAAAGAAAAGGGAATTGTAGCAGGACCTGAAAATAGGCTGTTTTTTTGCTGTTACAAAAAATATTTTAATTGCTTCCTTCCTCTCTATCTCATCAGCACCATCAGTTCAAATCCACAGAGCCATATGTGAAAGTCAAGGTAGTGTAGATAAGTCCGAGGACACTAAACGCACTTGGTTTTGAGTGCTCTGACTTTAAATGCGAGGGTTTTGGTTGCTCTTCTGAGCTATGGGCTCGGCTCACATGATCACCACTGGAATTTCCAGGCCTGAGTGTCTTTCATTGGAACAGTCAGGCCCCTGTTCATTGAACATGTTTGGTGTTCAGGTTCAGCTCAGGTAGTCTGTTCATTGGTGTTTTTGGAAGCAGGATACATGAAGCCATTGTGCATGAATTGGGCTCTTTGACAAGTGTGTGGTGGTTATGGGGAGCCCACAAGACAGTGAAAGGAAAGCTGATCCAGTGGTTAAAGCACAAGACTGGGCGTCAGATCTGGCATTTACATATTGGTAGTGGCCGATTTACAATGGCATGCAATACACTAAGGGTTTCCTCTGGTGCTCTGTAAGGCTCTGTGTGGCTTGGAAATACACTTTTGTTTTTACAGTGCCTGCGTTAGCAACTAAACAGGTGCTCTGTCCCTGGAAGTTAAATGCAGGAGCAGCAGTCTGCAAACATGAAGTGGGTGTTCTAAATAGTCATGTGAATGAGCAGGAAACACTGTATTCTGGTTGTGTTAATATCACTATGCCTTCGGGCAGGGCTGCATGAGAAGATTGCTGGGTACTGCAGTGGGAATTTCCCTTCAGACTTTTTACTGGTAGAAGCATCTTCCTTATGTTAACTGCTGCTCACTTATACACACTCTGTGCAAAGTCACGAGAACAGAAACAAACTGCAAACTTTTTTTTCATGGGTAGCAGTCCAAATACCCCAGGTACACAGACCAAGATCTTTGTCTGCTTTGAATGAATAACATGGAGCAGCCCATCCAGTGTGTACCATGCATATTTGGTTTCAGAAGTGGAGTGAATTTAAACCTGGCTCCCAAAATCAGTTCCCGGGCTTTAGTTGAACTTGGTAGGACGTGCAGATCTGTATTAAGTGATGTCACTGGGTGAGGAAAAATAAAAACGTGATTTGCAGTGGGGCAAATACAATGCCCCCCTGATGTTTGTAGCAACTGACAGGACAGTGTTCTTCAGGGTGCAATTTTGACTGAAAGCATAATTTTAAGACATCAATTTCTATTGAGTCCTATAGTGACAGTACATCACATATTCTTTGTAGTGTTGTTTTTATTCCAGCATCATCCAGAGAGAGCCCCCTTATGCAAGGCACTGTACTTGCATGTAGTGAGAGAGCATCTGTGCCTCAGAGGTTACAAAGGAAATATTACTCCCAGTTTACGGATAGGAACCTGAGGCACAGAGAGACTAAAGTGATTTGCCTTAAGTCTCACAGAGAATTTGTCAGTGTCAGAGCTAGGAACAGAACCCAGATCTGCTGAGTCCCTGTCCACAGGACTAATCCTCCTGTGTGTGTTTGTATGGAATACAGACCTCAACATTTCTATTTCTCTCCTAAAGGCAAGGAATATCCTTAGGGTGGGGGGGGGTGATTTTTTTCTCCCCCTCCCCCATTTTCATTGATTCTGATGGGATAATAATTAGAATTGTTAAGGACAGGGAGCAGAAGTTGTACCAGGCTGGTGTAACTTTTCATGATAATTTTACGTGTGTGCGAGTGTGAGAGAGAGAGAATATACTGCACTGCACTGGAGATGTACTTCCGTTCAATGGCTTGACAGGCAGGTCATGGTTTGGTCCCTTTTTTTGCTTTTACTGTAAGTCCATCCAAGCAGGAAACAATGATTTGCGTTGATGTGCGTCAGCTCAGTGAAAAGGGATCCTGTGTCGATGCTCGCAACGTGTTCAAACGACAAAGGGAGAAACTGGGCAGTGTCCCTTTAAGAGAAAAAGAAAGCAGGAAGTCTGAGCAGAAAGAAAGTCTCAGCCTGGACTTCGTTCCATCCCTGCCTGTGTGGGGTCCCTGTGGCTGCTTTCAAGCCCACACCATGGCTCCCAACCTGGGCACTTAAGGGTTTTCACTGCATACATTGTTTCTGAGCCAGCTGCTGTCTTCAGGTGAGTGGGAATCTCCTTTCACATTTGTACAGTCTGTCTTGCAGATGTAAAGAGCTAGGTAAATGCTACGGAATGTTCCTCTCTTGGAGTCTACACTGGCTTTGTTGCACTGCATTATGCTTAGGGTGGTGTATGGAAACCCCTGATGTGCAACCAGGATTACAGGTAGTGCCAGGGTGTGTGTGTGTGTGTGTGTTTGTAGTATGGTATTCTATTGTAACAACAATACTGAAATGCATTATCCTCACATGCATGTGATAATGTGAGACCAGAACAGTGAGAGAAAGGTGGATCATGTGCTGATGACAGCTGCGAAAGGAAGCATTGGGGCGGGGGGGATGAGAGGGAGACTAGAGGTGATCTCCCCGTGATCAATACATGTTCTATGCTGGAATAGAGCAGTACTGGCTTTCTTGTTCGGGGGGGGGGGGGGGCGGGAAATTCGTTGTGGTTAAATCATCTGGCATGACCTGATAGACCTTGTGAATCTTGGCAAGAATATCAGCAGGCTCACTAGCTCTTTTTTAGCAACTTGTACCTTGAAAACATTTCTGTATCGATCTGAGGATTCGCCGAGACATTTTCTTTTCTGGGTGCTGATCTAAGGGAGCCTAGATCAGGGGACGCACCAGACTTATGTGCCAGCTCCCATGAGTGAGGGACAGGATTTGTGTCCTTTGTGGCGAGCCATGTTTTTAAAAAAAGTGGGTTTAGTTTGAATAAGGTCCCTATCTCCGATCTTGCGTTTTGTGATCTATTTTTGCCTGGGATTTTAGAGCACACGCCAGGAGAGCGCAGGCCCGAGGGTGCTGGACTGCAGGTGTCCTCCATGCATCTCTGCAAGCTCACTTTACCATGGGCTTGTAACATTTTTGCTACTCCAGCTCTGGACCTCTCCTAAACACAGAGCTGGAAGGTGTGATTTCCAGCTTGGAGAAGCAGGCCCTGCACATGAATTGGCTAATAACTTACTATGGCTATTCCAAGGAGGGCGGGGATGCATCAAGCACTTTGCGAATTATGTGCGTACAGCTTTGCCCCTGAAGGGGGTGAAGGGCAGCTGCCAGGAAGACGACAGCACTGTGTGATGGATGGGGTGTTTGGGGGTGGGAGGAAGCGAGTTTGGCTCATCACAGGAGTACAGACACCTCTGCAGTGGAACATGGCAGCCGTTTGTCACCAATCAATTCTGCACAATGGCTTTCACCTATGGGGAGAGTTATCTGATGAGTAGGGTTGGATGGGTATCCCGCTGAAGCCCTGAGGGCTGCTTGTAAGAAGCATGATGTGCCCCATTTGCTTCCCATTCCCCAGTGGGGTGTTCATAGTGAGTTGTCCAGCCCCGAATATGCCTCAACTGGCATTCTCCTGTGAGGGGCCAGCGTCAAAGGCCAACAGAAGCGTGTGCTTGTGCACTCTTCCCTAGAACAATCGCAGGTGGGCACAGGTGACAGAACTGCAGGCGTATGGACTTCCGGAGTGTTTGGACATAGAATTTTGGTTCAGCTCTTTGTCGTGACGGGGTCAAGTGCAAAACTTGGATCTGGATCCCAATTTGGATGCTGAGCTGTCTCCCAGTGTGTCCCCTCTGCCCAAGTGCAATCTCACACACCACTCGAGTCTGGGACGTCCCACTGTGAGTTTGGCACAAGCCCATTTCTAATGACCCACATGAGCTTGAAGGTTCATTGTACTGAGATGCTGCTGCTGGTAAGTGAGATTTGAATGCTGAGCAGAGACTGCTCTGAGTCTGGGAATTTTTTTGCTCTCGGGGCAGGAAGCTGAGTGCTTCCTCTTTAACCAGTGGCTGCGAAGCTGGTGTTGCAATCCTATAGGTTTCTGTTCTTGCAGCTGGGAGGTGCCTCTCTTACCTTGCAGCCCTCAATGCTTAGTATTTTTCTTGCATCAGTCAGTGTTTCTTTACCAGCCTGAGTGGCTTCTGACTGGGTTTCCTTGCACAAGGTTCACAGCTCTGTCCTTACCCCATCTTCTCCCATCCTTTCTGAGCTCTGCTTTCATGTTGTTTGCAGAGGGAGGTTGGTGGCTGCTTTTTAAGGGAGACAGAAGAACTCCACTTTAGCAAGAAACAGCAGAAGAGTTGGAGATGGGGGTGGGAGGGGCAGTGGACACATGTAGGAGAATGGGGTGGGTGAGTAACCCCTGAATAATGATGCTGTTAGAGACAGATTGTTCCTGGTTATGCTGATTGGTATTGTCTGTGCACCACTGACCTCTGCTGGACAGAATCAGAACTCAGCCGTGTGTCAACTCTCATCTCTTCTGCTGACGTCTGATGGAGATTCTCTGACAGCTGCAGTGGCAGCGGACTGGGCTTTAGCCCATAGGGATCAGTCTTCTTAGACAAGCCGCTGCTGTGAGGCTGTGTTGGTTCAGTGACACCCGTGCAGTAGTAGGTGTGGCTGGCTGTGTTACAATCAGCTTCTTATGGAAACAGACGGGATCTGAACCCTCCAAGCGGTGAGGAGGTTCATCTCCTTGTCCAGGCTGTGTGTGGCTTGGTCCCACATCTCATTTTGGGCAGCAGGAGAAGTGGAATGAGCGTTAAAACAGCAGGGAGGCATGTGAAAGCACACTGGGGCTGGTATGACTTTACTGTCTGCCGGGGTTGTCCATGCGTGTAAACGGCTCTTTTCCTCACAGACTTGTCTTCTCCCCGCTGCCTCACAGCTCAGAGTTGAGCTGGCCTCATGCTGAAAATGCAGAGCACGCCCAACTACCTCTGGAACATGGACGATGTGCTGGGCCAAGGGGCTACAGCCAGCGTGTACAAAGCCCGCAGTAAGGTGAGTGAGGGGCAGGAGGAGAGCACAGGATGGGATGCCCTGGGGGTGGGAAGCCTGAATTGATTCAGTTGCAGCGCGCACATGCTTCTCTCGGGTGCAGAGTTTACTGGCAGTACATGGACCCACGTAGGCTCCTAACTCAATTTCCCTCCAGTCTGTCCAACCCAGCTCTCTCACACACACCCCAGCGACGTGTGGCCAACCCCCCTCTCAACAACCAACCCTACTCTGATCTTCCAGCTGCCAAGACCTCCCAATTTGTTACATGCTTCCAAACCCTCCCACAAATTCCCAAGTGATGTGCACCCCAACGCAGCTCCACTGCTCAGTTCAGAGTCAGGCTTTGGAAGGAGATTCAGTTTAAAGGATGCTTTATAATGTAAACCACTAACTCTCATGGAGGAAAGACTGGGGGTGATGGTTTTGGGCCTCGCTGGAGATGTTTTACAGAACTGGATAAACATGTCCCGCTCAGCACTGTTCACCTGGGCTTCAGGGGCACAGAAGGAAGTGCAGTAAGCATCGCTGTCCTTGCTTTGCAATGGGGAGAATGGGTGAATCCTACAAAGAAATACATACATTGCCAGGATTGTTTGCTTTCCAAACTGCAATGTACTAACCATGGCTGAGCTATTTGGTCAGGACAGGAACTGCATGAGGGCGCCAGGCTGGGTATGAAATGGGGAACAGAACTAGGGAGAGAGTCAAACCACCAGCTACTGTACTGCAGCCGTGAGTGGCGGTGGTGAATGAACAGTGTGTTTAAACCCAGGGCTACTCTGGATCTTGCGGGGAGATTTTAAGATGACACAAAGGGGAATTTGATTTTCAATGGGAGCTGGGCATCTCACTTCCCTTTGTGCCTTTGAAATCCTCCCTCTTAATCCTTTCATTCCCAACTGGAAACTGAGCTGCCTTCTGGCTTCGTTTTTATCGTCCCCTCTAGAACAGAACCGTCCCCACTCTACAGAGCATGTGTTGTCCACTAACCTGTTTTCCTGGCGGGTTAGCATTCCACCTGGGGGCTGCTCTCTGAATCTATCCTGTATCTTTTCTCCTCCTTGCCCAGAGATCAGGGGAGCTGGTTGCTGTGAAGGTCTTTAATAATGCCAGCTACCTGAGACCACAGGAGGTGCAGATGAGAGAGTTTGAGGTGCTGAGGAAATTAAACCATAAGAACATCGTCAAACTGTTTGCAGTTGAAGAGACTGTAAGTCTGTCACTAGCTCTACAGTGGGAAAGGTGTGGCTTGGTGGTAATGCGGCGGGACTTGGCTTTTAGCAGCTGTGACAGGGCACCCGTTGCCGGGATGTGCCACTGCTGAATAACCACAGCTGCTTCCTGTGGCTTTTCTCTACTCACCCTCAACCCTCCCTATTGTTTCAGCTCAAAGCACTTTACAAACATTCACTCGTGACATCTCCCAGCATCCCTGTGGTGTTATTCCCCACTGCTGGATGGAGCATTGAAGTGACTTGGCCAAGGCCCCAAGCCAGCTGAGTGATGCAGCTAGGAATAGAACTCAGGTGCCCTGCCATCATGTCTGGTGATTTAACCACTAGTCGACCCGGAATCCCACACCCTAGGCGATGGAGCCAAGTGTCCTGGATCGCACACTCAAGTGGTTCATTTGTCAATTCCTTCGCGTTCTGGGTGGGGTGTATTGTGTTAATCAAGGACTTCGTTTTGGGTGGCAGAGCTCATTTTCCCACCCAACGTTCTCTTGCCTGTGCAGTCAGTCGTCTCTGACTACTAGAGCCACGTAGGCTTCTTGGACAAGGAAGGGACACCACACTTCCGTGGACGGGGCAAGGGGTGGGACACAGCAGCCTGCCCCGGGACTCTGTGCATAACAAAGTGTCACAGGGTTACTGTTTCTCAGAATGCTGCTCAAGGGATCCATCTCTCCTCTTGCCCCCCAGACCCAGGGAAACAGCAAGCAGAAGGTGCTGGTGATGGAGTACTGCTCACGTGGGAGCTTGCTGAGTGTGTTAGAAGATCCAGAGAACTCCTTTGGCTTGTCTGAGTCAGAATTCCTCATCGTGTTGCATTGTGTTGGTAAGTCTCAGAGCTACTGGCTTGGGTGTCTGTGGCGGGAAAGGGGGATAAACGGGTGTTCGATGCAGCTAGTGGGGACATGGGATTTGCATTCTACTGTATATAAGAATGGCCACACTGGGTCAGATCAAAGGTCCATCTAGCCCAGTATCCTGTCTTCCGACAGTGGCCAATGCCAGGTGCCCCAGAGGAAATGAACAGAACAGGTAATCCTCAAGTGATCCATCCCCTGTCACCCATTCCCAACTTCTGGCAAACAGAGGCTAGGGACACCATCCCTGCCCATTCTGGCTAATAGCCATTGATGACCTATCCTCCATGAACTTACCTAGTTCTTTTTTTTAATCTTGGCCTTCACAACATCCTCTGGCAAGGAGTTCACAGGTTGACTGTGTGTTGTGTGTTCCTTTTATTTGTTTTAAACCTTCTGTCTATTAATTTCATTTGGTGACCCCTAGTTCTTGTGTTATGAGATGGAGTAAATAACACTTCCTTATTTACTTTCTCCACACCAGTCATGATTTTATAGACCTCTATCATATCCCTCCTTAATCGTCTCTTTTTCAAGCTGAAAAGTTCCAGTCTTCTTATTCTCCTCCTGTACCAGCTCTCCTCACACTCAGCTCCTCGTCAGATCTGCTGTAGTGTAAAGATGTGGATGGGGGCAAAAACTAACTTACTGCATGCCTGGAGGTGCATTTTACAAAGCAGTGGGAATGGTGGAGAGTGAAGGCTTTTGTCTGCCGAATACACAGGGAGTATGGTCCCTCTGCCAGAAGTGTACTTCCCCTACCCACTTGTCCTTTGCTGAGGCCAGCTGTGACTGTTAGTCAGTTCCCTTAAGAACTGAGACTGCCAAATTCAGGCCACCAAATCCAGGCTGTCTGTCACGACTGACCCAGGCTGGATTTGAACCAGTGACTTGGCAGGTGAAAGATTCCATACCCTGGAACCGAGCCCTTATACTGAGAGGCCATTTGATGAGTAGGCATCTCCATGAGCCTATGTTGGCAGGACTCTAGGTGCTGCAATGCTCTCGGTCCCTGTAGCAAGCCCGCCCTGAGCATGTCAGGAATGTCACCCTATGCTTCTCCATCGAGGTGCTTGGATTCTGATGATGCCCTCGGCATCCTGAGGGAGCTGAGAGACTTAACTGTGCAACTGAACAAGAAGGTAGGTTGTGCTCACGTTATCACATGTCTGAGATGGTACGGTTTGCCTGTGCGTGCTTCCCCTCTTTAGAATGGGCATCATGCTCATGAGTCTTCTCTGTTTATCACAAGTTCACGTTAGCTTCACTGGGTCTGAAAGCTGAACCCAGGGCCACCTGCCTGCCTCAATTCTAGTCCATACCGCTGCCTGTTTGCAAAGCCGGCACAGAGAAGCGGAGGCCATTCTAAGCAGTGTCTCACTTTCCCATTGTGCTCGTAGTGGCCGGCATGAACCACCTTCGTGAGAACAGCATTGTCCATAGAGACATCAAACCAGGAAACATCATGCGGCTGGTGGGGGAAGACGGGCAGAGCATCTATAAGCTCACGGATTTTGGGGCCGCTCGAGAGCTGGACGATGACGAGAAGTTTGTGTCCGTCTACGGGACAGAGGAATATCTTGTGAGTAAAGCAAAATGCCAGTTGCTTAACGAGCAAGAGTTCAGGAAGGAAGGGTCACTTGTCTCAGCATACATGGTCTGGAACGGTAGGAGCATGGGCTGTTGCTATGCTTAGCGTATAATAACAATACCTAGCTCTGCTATAGCACTCTGCATCAGTAGATCTCAAAAGTGTTTTACATAGGAGCTCACTATCATTATCCCCATTTTACCGATGGGGAAACTGAGTCACGGGGGGTGGGAGGGATGTGACTTGCCCAGGATCATCCAGCAGGTCAGTGACAGAGCTGGGACTAGATCCTAGGTGTCTAGTCTCAGTCCGTTGCTCTGTCCACTTAGAATGGACGACCTCCTCTGTCCCCAAGCGTTTCATTCATAGACACTCATTTGCTTGAACTTCACTTTCTATGGTCAAGGTTTTTGAAAGTGACTGGAGATTTGGAGTGCCTCAATTTTGGGGAGCCCAGCTTACAGGGACCTGATTTTCGGTGCCTACGTTTTCGGAAAACCAAGCCCTCTGAAGTGTCTCAAGTTGGGCACCCAAAAATGGAAGAACCCTAGATCACTAGTCACTGGGGAAATCTTGGCTTCCATGACGGACCTGCTGTAAGTAAAGCAGATTCATTCACAATGCTTTTCTTCCACTTCGTCTCATTAGCACCCGGACATGTACGAGCGAGCGGTTCTGAGAAAACCCCAGCAAAAGGCTTATGGGGTGACTGTAGATCTGTGGAGCATTGGGGTAACCTTTTACCATGCTGCTACGGGCAATCTCCCATTTATCCCCTTCGGCGGACCTCGCAGGAATAAAGAAATCATGTAGGTAGTGCCGCCGACAGGAGTGTGGTGTTTAAATGGGCTTTGTGTTGTCTTTTTTGGCTGAGTTTGGTGAATTGAATTGTGTCCTAAAGTGAGAAGCTGTAGTGACAAGTGGACGAGGTAGGCTACATGGAGAGCTAACAGTGCACCCCAATCCTGACCTGCAATACCTCCTGCTCTGCCAGTGCTGTGTGCCCCTCCAGATCTGCCAGTGCCTCCCAGTCCTTGTGTTGCATGCTTTTCTCGAGTCCTGCCTCTGTCCCGATACGAGGCTCTGAGTCTCAGATGTCTGCTGAAGACCCATTTCAGCTACCGACTCCTCATTGTGCTGTTTTCTATAAATGTGGAATTGACCGGGTCTGTTTGTGTTTATGCACCTTAGCTTACTGATGATTTAATCACCCAGATTCTCATGTATACTTTAGATCTGCTGGAAGTGTAGCCTGTGGCTGGCTTCATCTGCAGTTCCCAGCATGCCCTGTTCCATGCTGTTCTTAGGAAAGGCCTCTTGGGGCAAGATAGAACACGAACGATGTAGTAGGGACTGCACTTTCTGTGGGGCTGCCCCATCTTGGCAAGTCACCAATGCAGCCCCTGCTATTGACCGCCCCTGTGGTTAGCACTACAGGGGCGGGCACTAAAGCCCCCTTGGAGACCAAGCCGGCTGTGCTGTCCCTAACTCAAGTACATGAGGGATTAACTGGGTTCTGCTCAGAGTGAGCATCCAGGCAGGAAGACGGCAGAGCTGCAGTTGGCAATCAGTGCCCCTTTCTATGGTATGTTTGCCCTGATAACGGTGTTTCTGTGGCTTTGTGGTTTAACGGCTGAAAGACGGGGCAGCTTCTGACTTGACTTCCATGCTGTTGCTTGAAATGTCCTCCCTTCCTCCCACGCACCGTCTTCTGAAAGCGACGCAGCTTTTCCCCCGAGGGATGATGCAAACAGGTTTTGGATTTTTCTTTTCATACCTTTGTACTTCTGGGTTGGGGGTTGATCATTCTGGATCACAGCTTCAAAAAGCAGATGCCTAAATGGCACCCAGGAAACAGGCAGGTGCAAACTAGTCTAAGCATGTGTGGGTTATGTGGCTGTACGTGCAATTTCCCATTTGCTTCGCTAGCACGCACAGTCTCTGCTCGCTTGTTCCTGTTGGTCTGGTTTTCCATGCGCGATTTAGGCACCTCTTGTTGGTAAATTTTGGTTCTGTCAATTGAAACTCCTCCCTGATGATGTGGGAAGATGGAGACTGATTTTCTCCTTAGCCACTCCATTTCACTCCCTCTCTCTGCCCGTATCCCCTACGACTTGCCAAGAAGTGGTTGGAATGTGCCAAGGGGAGGCCGGTTGTCCAGTTTCCACACAAAAGAAATGACTTTTCTTTCAACAGGTATAAAATAACGACCGAGAAACCCGCTGGAGCTATCGCAGGTGTCCAGAGGCAGGAGAACGGGCCCATTGAGTGGCGCTACGAGCTGCCCATCACCTGCCAACTGTCTGTGTGAGTATTGGAGGGGGTGGGGTTAACCTGCAGTCTCTGCTTCCAGGGAGCTGTCCCACCTCCTGCTTTGATCATAGAGCCTCCAACCAGTCAGTGAGTTGCACGGCCAGAAGTGCTGCTTTGGGTTGGAAAAGAGCACAGGGACTCTGCTCTGCCCTCGGCCTACTCCAGGGATGTAGTTATGGCATGCAAACGTCCCTCCCCTAGATTTGCTCCTCCCATAGTGCCTGGACCAAGCGCGTCTGTAATAATATGAATACCTCTATATAAAGGATATTTTTCAATGGTGCTTACGGAGACGTACACGCCTTGTTCTATGGGATTTGGGCACTGAACATCTCAGCTGTAAAAGCCTACTCGTTCCATCTGCTGGACTTCTCCGTGCATCCCATTTTCTCTGTCTGATTATAAGCTCTCGGGGGCGGGGACTGTGTTGTGCGTGTCACACATGCTTACACAGCATAGCTGTGCGCCCCCCCTCTAGTGGCTGGACTGCAGAGATGGTTGAGTTGGCTACATCCTTTGAGCCAACAGAGCTGGGGCTTTTTGCTCAGGCAGCAGAGGCTCTTGCTTGTTGATCATAAGGTGCGTTACTTCAATCCCAGCTACCCACGACCCTCCCAAGTGTCCCGTGTCCCATACAGCGCTGGGCACATGGCTGGTGTTGAAATAACCTTGAGCATGATTAAGACTTTCGGAGCAATACAAGGCTCTAAAAAGCTGTGATTGAAGCCTCAAAGAGAATGTGTGGAGCCCATTGCTATCTCTGTGCCCTTCATTATAGTCTTCTGTGACTGTATATCTGTCTCCTGTGAGGTACTCATTAATATGTACCTGGGGCCTGATTCTCATTTTATGTTAAGGCTGGAGTGGTATAAAGGGCCTAAGTGTATATAAAATGCCTCAAAACAGTTAGTGTTTGTCCCATGCTATAAATCTGGGGAAAGAGAATTTGCCCATTTTGTCAAATTATCCCTCTCAGTTGAAGTGACTCACGTTGTTTTGGTTAACTCCAAAATTTCCCACTATTGACAGTGTCTATATTAATCCTTTCACAGTAGAAGATAGCTTTGGTACTTAAAATCAGAATTTAGGGTGTAATCGTGCCGTGAGTCCTTATTGAACCTAGCAACCCTAATGACTTATCACTGGGATCAAGCCCATAACCAGTATGCGAGCATATCATTGTCTTAAATAACTTGGAGACTTCTCACAGCCATGTTAATCTGTAGCAGCTGCACTACTGTGTGGGATTTTAGTTTAATAATTTCTGCAATGTGTTCTGACTTTCGAGGTGATCCTGAAAGTTCCACTGTCTCTCCTCTTTCTCTAGGAGCTAAATGGTTAATCTTAAAACCCCAGCCAGGGAGGTTCTTTTTGTCAATGAGCTTCCCAACTTCTATCTACTCCCTCTCTTCCCATGTGTCTCAGTTGTGTATTAACACAGGCTCATAATTAGAGAATGAGACTCTGGGCCAGAAAAGCCTGGGTTCTGTTCCTGGCGCTGACTCCCAGTGCTGTATTAGGCAACCAAAAAAAAAAAAAAAGTGGTTAACTTGGGGTTTTTGGCATTTTCCCCTCTCTGTGCCTCTGTTTTCCCATCTGCAAAATGTAAATAATTATATTCACCTACAACACAAAGCAGTTTGGATTCATTCATGTTTGTAAGTGTCTAGGACAGGAGTGCCACCAGCTTTTTTGCCGCCCTAGGCGGCGGAAGGTCCCGCCCCCGAAATGCTGCCCCAACAGAGGCGGCAGAAGGTCCCGACCCCGAAATACTGCCGATGACCGGGGCGGCCGAAGATCCAGCTGCTGCGGTCGCCACCCCCCAAATGTTAGCGCCCTAGGCGACCGCCTACCTCGCCTAATGGGTTGCGCCAGCCCTGGTCTAGGAGGAAGTGCATTATGGGAGGGCACTGGAAAAAATATACATCACTGGTGCTCCATTTTGGAGCAGTCTTTCTAGTACTTTGTAGCCTCTGTCCCAGTGTCCTTTCTCTTAACATGCTTTGAGGTGATAGTAACTTATAACCCCTCCCCCCCCCCCGCTTCCTCTCCTCGGTGCCTTGCCTATGCATGGCACGAGGCAGTTCATGAGAGGAGGAAAAATGAGCCGAGCACCTAATTCCAATTCTACTTCTTTTGTACAATGAGTGAGTTTCTTTACATAGTTCCCCAGAGACATCAGAAGCTGAAGTTTCAGTGCTAAGACACTGTCCATCTGCAGCAAAAGGCCACCCTTTGTATCTGCATTGCCTTCAAACAGCTGATGAAAACTAAAGAAATAAAATTCTGTCGACACCCTTCTGATAATCCGTGTGAAATATACTGCCAGGGAATTAGGACGTTTCCAATGTGGGCAAGTGTCCACATTGTAAAATACACCAGTACCGTAAAAACCATCCCTGCTCCTCCCAAGTCTATTTTGTTCCAGGTCTTGTACTGTGCCCCTTGCTGTGCTATCTGGGCACCTGAGGTCAGAGTTGAAACCTATGGATGGGGCAAGGTGAACACTTTACTAAAGCTTACCTGAGCAATGGTTTTCCCATCCTGTGAAAATTTTCAAGTTACCGAGAATTTTTCTCATCCTAAACTGGGAAGAAGAGTCGAAATCTAGAAAATTTGCATGAACCAACCCCCCCCCCCCCCAAAAAAAAAGTTCCGTTTGGGCCAATCAAAACTTTTTGTTCTGGTTGCAACTTAAACTCTTTTTAGTTTAAATTCACTACAGTTTTGAACAAGGCCTTTCGATTTGAACAAAACTTTTCACTTTGAAAATGTTGAAATAGGGGGTTTCAACCATTCTGGGGGGGAAAAAAAATCCGATCCTTTTTTTGAGTTGAGAGATGGACACTGTTTCGCAAACAGCTTCGGCTTGAACGAGTGGGCGAAAAACCAGTTAGTCAAAATATTCCCAAGCAGCTCTACACTTAAGCTGCTGCTGCTGTCTGTGCCATCCCTCTCCTGTGGCTAAAGAAGGGGTTTCAGTCTCTAGGGCTGTCAATCCAGCACCTCTCGCCAGCCCTAAATTCACCTTAAAAGAAAAGGCATTCATTTCTTAAACCCTTCCCTCGCTCTCCCCCCCGCCAATCTTTCCATCCTATCAAGATGAGGCTTCAAGGATTCAAAAGAGATCTATTTTCAGTCTGTCTCTTCCTGCCTGACAGCCTGTGAACCCATCTATTTATTCTCTGTTACATCCCCAGGGAAATGAATATTGGGAAAACAAACTCTCTGGGTCCTGAGTTTGATTCATTTGCGAGGGCTAAATTGTAATGGAGCATCTGAAGAAATGCATGTGACAAGCCCATGGATGCTGGATGAATATTGTATGGGGCTGTGTCAAGGAAAGCTGAACGTATCCTTAATGATGACAAAGCGTAGGCCATGCGTTCCTGAGAGCTCGTCAGGGAAGCTATTCGGCCATGCCATGAAATGGGGAGTAAGTGGCATACAATTTGATGATGTGTCATCCTTATAATTCCCAGTCCCATTCCGTTTGAAGTTGATTGGAAAGATTACAAAGGGAGTTGGATCAGGATCATAGAGTGCATGGGTGCTTAACCTGGGGCACATGCTTTTCATCTGTAGATTTCAAGGCGCTTGACAAAAGAAGGTCTAGTAGTATCTCCATTTTACAGAGGCACAGAAAGGGGAAGTGACTTGCCCAAGGTCACACAGAGGTCAGTGGCAAAGCTGGGAATAGAACCCAGGTCTCCTGATTCCCAGTCCAGCATCCTATCCATTGGAACGCACTGTCTTCTGTTCATTTTTTTTTTTTTATTTTATTTTATTTTATTTTATTTAGTGTGTGTGTGTGTGTGTGTGTGTGTGTGTGTGTGTATGTATATGTGTGTGTGTGTATGTATATGTGTGTGTGTGTATGTATATGTGTGTGTGTGTGTATGTATATATAAACAAAATAATAAAACATCTTCATTTCCTTTCCTTCGCTTCAGGGGGCTGAAGAGCCAGCTCATTCCCATTCTGGCTAACATTCTGGAAGTTGATCAGGAAAAATGCTGGGGCTTTGATCAGTTTTTTGCTGAAACCACTGACATCCTGCACAGGATAGTGGTCCACGTCTTCTCCTTGCAGCAAGCTACCATGCACCGGGTCTACATCCATGCCTACAACACGTAAGCACGGCTTAGCCCCTGGCAAATCTGGGAGAAGAATCCAGGAGTCCTGAGTCGCAGGCCAAATTTTCACTGCAGGTTTACGGTGTGAACCTGGGAGAGGCACGTGTTCTCTTTGCACCTCAGCCAAACTGGCTGAAAAACCAATGGGAAAAGCAGACGGTTCAGTTTAATGCTGAGCTGCGCTTTCCCAGGGAAGTGTATCAGCTGGAAGGGGTTGCTTATTGCTGTCCCCTGTATGCCTGCTCTGCTGCTCTCCACTGCACAGGAGGCTGCATTTCATTGGAGGAGAAGTGATCCTTGAGTGGTTTTTTTTTTTTTTTTTTTTTTGCTCGTATTGGGCATAATCCGAAACCCATGGATGTCAAAGGAAAGTCTCCCCCTGACTTCATTGGAAGTTAGGTCAGACTGCTAAAGCATTCAGGTGACAGAATGCTAGGGCAATGGCAATCCACAATAAATATCAGTGTAAACAAGTCTGATGCCGCATGCTGCCGGGAAGCTTTGCTGGATCCCAACCGAGCTTCCTTTAGTGAATGATAAACTCAAGAGTAGGATTGGGGGGGTGGACAGAATAATAGCGAAACTACTGGCTAGTGTGTGAAATTATTTTGGTTGCTGATAGCCTCATGTTTTATTTCCCTTCCGTTCCCTTGTTTGTTTTTTGTTTCAGTACCACCATATTTTTAGAAGCTGTCTTCACACAGACAAATATAGCCCCTCACCATCAAGAATATTTTTTTGAAGGTCACCCGTATCAATTGGAACCCAGCCTGCAAGCTCACAATTTCTCCAGAACCACAGAAAATAGCCCGCTGACCTTGCTGAGCAGTGTACCGGAGGAACCCGTGGGAGTGAGATTCAGAGATCGTGAGTACAGTCATCTCGTAAAATGGAGCCTTCTGCTTCCCGTCCAGCCATTTGCGCTCTTCTAGTGGGTTTAGTTTCCGCCATCTGTGTATGCACGCATATGGTCACGCTTGCAATGTCCTCCTGATAGAGGGCTCTTGGTCACTTCATCTGGAGTCTCACTGCAGAACTGTAAATTATTAGGGCAAAGTTCAACAGAGAGGAAGGGATGGTTTTGTGGTTAAAGGCATTGGACATGGTTGGGTTGGGTTCAGTTTTCATCTCTGAAACAGATTTCCTGTGTGCCCATGGGGAAGTCATTTAGCTTCTCTGTGCCTCTGTCCCCAATCTGTAAAATGGGAGTAATAATAATACTCTTTTCCCACCCTTTGTCTGTCTTGTCTGTTCAGATTACTCTTTAGGGTGGGAACTACCTCCTGCAATGTCTCTGTAGAGTGCCTAGCTCAATGGGGCCAGGACCTGGCTGAGACATCCGGGTGCTACCATCAGTTAATCAAGTCTGAGCTCTGCTCTGCCCTGCTGAACCCAGAGATGTGGGCAAGTGATCTGAGCGCAGGACTAGGAGCAAGGAATTCCTAGCTTCTCATCCCAGAGCTGACACAGATTCCCTCTATGGGCTTGAGTGAAAATTTTCTGCCTCTCATTCTCTATCTGTAAAATGTAAATTGTTTAGCCATGTCTTACAGATATGAAGAGGATTAATTAGTTAATATTTGTAATTCACTTGAGAGATCAAAAGTGCTCTCTACCTGCTAAGTACTTTTGTGTATTAGGATCCACACTGCAGTTCTCTGCTTTATATCCTCTCTTTATTCCATGTGCAGAACTCCAGGGCAAAATGTGTTGCAGAGACCCACAATGTGAGCTGGAGAGGAGAAGGTTACCCTTCCCATTAGATTAGACAGAGAAGTGCCCATAAAGCCTTCAGGGAAGGATGCTTTCTGTGTTGATGTCTGTATAATAAAACATCGGTTGAGATGAGAGTGGCAGACAGTTACATTCCTGCTTGGGTTTTGTGCACAGGAGCTGATGGTACAACTTCCAAGATGTAGGGTAAAATTTTAAACATTTCCTATGTGACTTAGAAGCCTAAGTCATTTTTGAAAGTAGAACTTGGACTTCTAAGTCACATGGGAGATTTGGAAAATGTCCCCCCATATCTGGTGTAATACCCGTGGTTTGCCTAAGTGGGCACTAGATGTCACTGCTGATCCACAAGAGTGCAACTCCATGAGAGATTCCCTGTTAATGAAGCAAACATGAAGCACAGAGGTCCCTCTGTATAGCGGGTGATATAGGAAATGTACCCACAAAGGGCTCTGAACGATGTGTCTTTGTTTTCAGCATCACTTGAGTTTCCAAAGTTTGTCCCAAAGGTTGATGTCCTAGCTGACTGCAGCATGGCAAAGGTATGTTGGGGATTTCAGCTCAAGATTGAAATAGGCTTTGGAAATCACACTCAAGTGAAGGAGTGGTCATTGGCAGTGCCCTTTTGCCTTCTAGGGTGTCCTGAGTGCCGTTCACCAGACACTGAAGATCTCTCGGTCACTTTTGAAATGTCAAGAATTTATTCTGAGAGGTCTTTACTGGGTGATGTAAGTACATGACAGCCAGTGTACCCTGTTGGTGCTGTGTAAAGAACAGCCGGAACTGTTTGATTTCTTTTCTCTCTGTGTAGCTGATAGAAATATCTTGTGTTTGAGAACCAGATCGCTTACTCAGACAATCCCCCAATAGTATTCTACAGCGGTGCTCCAAACCTTGCAGTGTCACTGCATATGCTGCAGTGGTTTGGATCAATACTATTGAGAGAAAGTGTGTGTGTGTGCGCGTGCATGTATAATGTTAGATGTAAAAAAATAAAACAATTTGGGGATAGTCTCTCTGCTTCTGAACTGCAGAAGGGTGCGTGCATGTGTGTGAATTAGAGACACCCGAGGGCTTCATTCAGAGCATGTGTTCCAGATGGAATCCTTGTCCCCACTGTGGCTGAGCACTCGTCACAGTCTGACACCAATGGGTCGGTTCAGGCCAGGGTGGTAAATATAGCAGTGTTAATGCACATAGTACAGTGTCTTGCCTGTTTAGACTCTAAGCTCTTTGGAGCAAGAACTCTCTCATGTTATAGCCCCCGATATCAGGTGATCAGAGTAAATGATAGAGCTGTGTATATTCTACCGTTCATGGTTACAAGCACCCAAAGGAAACCCTGAAGCACAAGACTGGGGCTTGAGGGGTGGGGAGAGGCAGATGTGGTTGGAAGCAAGTTAAGAACATAAGAACGGCCCTACTGGGTCAAACCAAAGGGGCATCTAGCCCAGTATCCTGTCTTCCGACAGTGGCCAATGCCAGGTGCCCCAGAGGGAATGAACAGAACAGGGAATCGTCAAGTGATCCATCCCCTGTCGCTCGTTCCCAGCTTCTGGCAAAGTGGGTTTGCAAACTGGCAAACACTCAAAGTTCAGCTGCATTGCACCCCTTGGGTGAGGGGAGTTGGATGATTCCAGACAAACCTGTCTCTTTGCAGTGAGAGCCTGAAAGCCAAGTGCTCCCGTGTTGTGGAGAGAAGGGAAGTGGCCGTTTCAATGCTGAGCTGCTTGCAGCAAACCGAGCTGAAGGCCTTCGTGTTGTAAGTATCGCTTTGTTGCTGTCACTTCTGCAGCAAGGGGTAATGCAGGCGCCAGTGCAGGATGCTCTGCAGCTGTGCACATGTGGTCGTGGCACTGAGCTGTGTCTGTCCCACGCGTGGGCTGGTCCGATAGGGGCTCTGCACAGGCCCTTGTGCTTGAAGAGAAGTTATTGCAGCTCTCAGAACGTTAGGGATTAAGAGGGAAAGTTTCCAAAACTCCTGCATGACTCAGGAGCACAAGTCTAGCGGCAAGCCACTGGGATTTGTGCTCCTCACTCACACTGGGGCTTTGGAAAAATCCACCTGAGGCCTCTTTGGTGGCCCACACCTACTGGACTGGGGCATCAGTTATAGGACTCTTGGTTAATATAAATCCAAAGGCCATGTTCTCTTCTCCGGACTTGGGACGATGTAGGTTTCCCACCTTCTGTATTGAGGCATCTGCTGCTCTTGTGCGTGACAGAAAAATGTGTAGAGCTCCGTTAACGTCTCTGTGGTGAATCTGGTGCTGCCTATTTAAATCCTGGGATGGGGAGTAGAACTCACCAGGGTAACAGCAAAGGCCACGTGCGCAGCCACAGAACCCAGAACTTAACTGACTGCAGGAGACAAAGAATCAAAAACAAGAGCAGAGCATGTAGCTCACAAAGTGCAAACAAGGGATCCAGAGGGGAACACCAGGCAGAGAATTCCCCTGACAGCCAAGGAGGCCGAGGCCCTTTATTATCCACAGAGCTGGTACAGCATGGAAAGTAAGCAGTGCGGTATCCCACTGCTCCCCCCCACCAGTGTAGAGTACCTTCACCCTGACCGTCTGAGCCACTTTCCCATTCTGTTTCCAGGGCCCATTCAGTCCTTGTCCTCTGTGCTGAGATCTTCAACCTGTGGTGGCAGTTTTGGTGAGGTGGACACCAGTCCACTAGGAACTGGATCTAGCTCTCCACTCGAGGCAGCGCTTGGCAGCGCAGCCTGTTGGATAGAGCACTGGGCTGGGACTCAGGAGACCCAGCTTCTATTCCTGCCTCCTGCCCTTTGGTGACCTTGGGCAAGTCATTTCCTCTCTCTCTGCCTCAGTTTCCCCATCTGTAAAAAGTAACTAATGACACTGGTCTCCATTATAAAACGCGTTGAGATCTACTGATTAAAAAGTGCCATACAAGAGCTTGATATTACTTTTATTCCTGAAGTGAAGTGACCAAGGCAATGCTCTGTGCAGGAGGAACTTGTCAGGAGCCCTTGCTGGTTATCTGTAGGTATTGTGCTCCAGATGATTGGGGCAGTGGAGAAAGAGACTTGTGAGTAAACTGGGTTGCTGGTGAGTGTTATGTTCCTGCAATCCTTGTACGTGGGGAATGTGCAGGAATGTCTGAGCTGAATGGTTACCCTTCTCTCTTTCCCCCCCCCCCCCCCCCCGCCCCCGGATGATCAGTCTCCACTTTCATAAGAACTTGGATTTTAGTCCCTGGTGGTCTGGCTGCTCTCTGGGGTTTTTCAGATTGAATATTACAGGGTACAGCAAACCTATATAAGCCACAGAGATGAAGTCATAGCGTAAATTCAAGGAGACACCAGTGCTGGAATCTTCAGCTGAATGCAAGTGGAAAAAAAGAGCCTTGTTGCTCGGTAAAATGAAAACCGCGTTAAGAGTTACACTGCATTAACCTAAATCCCAGGGGGAGGTCAGTCAGACCGAGACATTGTTCTCCCAAGGGAATGGGTGGAATCCCTGTCCTTTTGGACAAAGCCCTGTAGAATCTACTATAAGGAACAATTCTGCATTCGCTCTGGAGGATGGATGTGCGTCTTCTGTCTCTAATCTCTCGGATTCAGACCCATTACAGTGCATTTCTGCTGAGTGCTGCCTCCGGCCCGACCGCACTCCTTATGTTGATGTGCCTTTTATTTCCATTTAAGAGGCTCCATTAGTGGAACTTCCATCAGAGACCAAGTTACAGGGAAATCTCAGACAATCCTACTAAATACATCCATTGCTGTCACTGCTGCTCCAGTGAAATCCAAGCCCACCCTTGGTCATTTAGCTCTTGCATCTTTGTTTTATCACCTCAGGGGTGGGAAATGGTTTATTTGGGATTGGGTTATTTTATTGCTGAGAGAGCTGCCTAGGGGGATTTAGAGGTGTGATTCCCATTCATTTCAATGGGAGTTGTGATTGTAAATCTCCTAGATGCCTTTGAAACTTCCAGCCTCAGAGGAGGGTTTTCATTTGCCCAGGTGTTATCTGCCCCTCTTAGCCCAGAGCAGGAAAAGCCCCTCTGAATCCGGCCTCTGGTTTAATAAAGCTTTGATCTGTGTCTAATAGGTATGATTCTGTTTCTGGAGGCAACAGTAGTCCAGAGCTGAAGGATCTGGCTGAGGTGAAAACAAGGCTGCAGACTGTGAGTATGTAGCTCCAGCTATGGGTGTTATGTGGGAAGGAGCTGAGAAGCCCATGTGGAACTTCTCTGATTAATGGAGAGCCCTGGTCTGGACCTTTTCTTTCCCACTGTAGGTCACTGAAGACCTCACCAGATGTTCCCACAGCATCTCCGAACATAAAGGGACATTGGACTCTCTTTTGTCTGAGTTGGTAAAGCACAGGAAACAGGCACATGAAGATAGGTTTGTGGAATAAGCTTTTGTTTAATGTTGAAAAACATTAATATATTTTCATATGCAACTGTCTGTATATTGCTGTACACACCTACTTATAGTGTGTGCATATATTGATGTATAAGTTACAGTACACTACCAATATTTGCGTACACAGTTAATAGTACGTTTTATATTAATATTACTTTGCATTTAAGTGCAAGATATTGATAATTGTATGTCAAATATGAGTGGTGTACTGTATATACGTATATACAGTTCCAGTACACTGCCAATATTTGGCACCTTATTTTGCACTATATATTTAAGTAGTAATAGCTGTACCATTATTAGCACTAATATTACTACTTTGGACATACTATAGCGCCTTTCATCCATACAGCTCCAGGCACTTTCTTAACGTATCATTATTGTTATGGGAAAACTTAGGAAAATTGGCACCAAATATGTCAGCATTTCTCCCCCCCCCCCCCCATTTTTCAGTCTGTTCTAATAATTATCCCCATTTTCATAAGTGGGAAAATGGAGTCAGTGGCAGGACTGGGATTAGAACTCAGGACTGTCAAACACATCATAACTAACCCCCTGCCAAGATGCAGGATTAGACTAGATGACTCTTGCGGTCCCTTCCAACCCATGGTTCTATGATTCTTTGACTGTCAACTCCCAGGCCCAGTCCCTACCTACTGGGCCATACTGCCTGTAACCTTCTAGTAATGTTCTTGGTGCATGTGCGTTGGCCAGCTGTGATTCTAGGGAGCATGATTTCATTTCAGGCTACTTATTTGGAACTTGTTTCACTTTCTGCTATGAGAACAATTCAGTCCCAGCTTCTAGAGAAACATGTGTATAAATGTGTATACAGTTAGGTACTATAGTCTCTGGTGGCATTTGATCTCAAGGATGCTCTTTATCATTCTTATCTAACATTTGCATTGAGGATGCCAGTTTCCTGGATTAGAGTACTAGGGACTGTCTTATGGTATTAATAAAGCCAGAGCCTGAGCTTTTCCCCAGGAGCCAGAAGAGATTGCACTCAGAAGCCTCTGTGTTTCCAGGTCATTGCTGTTTAAACTAAGCTATATTTAGAATGCTGCTTATTTTTATAATGTCCATCATGGCAAGTGTCACAATGCCCGTTATGGGTGAATGTCGATAATAAGCTTAGGTGAGAAGGAGAAGTTTGGAGGGACGGGACTCCCCTTTGGAAGGAGATGGGGAGGTTGCCTCAGGCAAATGGAGCAGTGCAAATGAATCGACAGCTATAGAAAATGAAGGAGGTGTCGGGGGAGGAATTGTCCGGAAGCCAAACCTAAAGGAGCAGAGGAGTAGGTGAAGGTGAGGTTAAATGGAGACGGGAGGAGCAGCGTAGGTGGAGGTGAGGCTGGCAGAGCAAGTCTCTGGGGAGGTTTGACAAGCAGAATGTGGTCTCGGGCACCAGCTCCTAAATACACCCACTTCTGTGACTCAGTTTGAGGTTTTCTTGGTGGGCTCCCAATTTCCCCTTTAGCTCAAGGGTGTTTAAGTGCCTCCCCACCCATGCCATGCCACACCAGCCAGCTCTGTTTTTATTTGAATGCCCGAGGAGTGGACCCATGAAAAATGCCCAGGCTCTGCTCCAGGGAGCTTGCAGCCTGCTCCTGGCACAAGCACAATATTTCAGAGGTGCAATACGTAGGGGTTAAAGTAGATTGAAACAGGAGGGGAGTTCTCACTGCACCAGCTGAGCTAATAGGAGTGGGAGCTGCTCTCCCCAAGCCTGGGAGGGAAGGGGCAGCACCCATCTGCTATGGGCAGAGGTGGCAGAGCTACGTTCCTCTCCGTCCCGCTACCCACCATCACAATCCCTGGGCTAATACAAGCTGGGGGTGGGGGAGAAGAAGCTTGCAATAGGCACCATTGGGAAATCTCTTTTGGAGCAGGCAGGGCCGCCCAGAGGGGGGGGGGCGGCAAGTGGGGTAATTTGCCCCGGGCCCCACAGGGGCCCCCATGAGAATATAGTATTGCAGCTTTTTTATGGAAGGGGCCCCCGAAATTGCTTTGCCTCAGGCCCCCTGAATCCTCTGGGCAGCCCTGGGAGCAGGGACTGTGCTGCTTTTCTGCTTGGAAAATGCCTCAGAACATTGCAGGCGCTACCGGAACCAACCAACCACAATAACAGGTGTGTGTTAAGGATGAATTTGCATGATCCTGGTCTCCTGTGGGAAGAGTTGCAGGACAGCCTTCTTTGGCCAGGCCTCGCCCGCTGATGAATTCCTGGCTGGCTGCCGCAGAAGGAGATGGGGTTTAAGCTCTCTTGAGCCTTTCCTGCACTGAGCTTTTAGTTAAAATCTCCCACTTGTGCATCCCACCTCTGTTAGCAACAGTGGGAGCCTTGGTGTGGACTGGACACTGGTATTTTAACCAGTGTGTCGTCTAATCCCACTCGGAGCAGGGCTAAACAACATGGCGGTAAAAGCACCTGCTTGTGCTCTTTCTATGCAAGGGCTCCTGCTGGGGGAGCCATGCCTGCAGCTGATGCAATGCTGGGAGACTTCACACAAGGCTCAGTGTCGATGCAGCCTTCTTAACATCTTGAATGTCTCTGCTTAAGTCTAGTGAGATGCCTGGACACCCCGATGTAAAGGCTAGTAGCAGTACTAACAAGGAGGGAGTTGGTGGTTCATTGTGTGAGGAGACAAGTGAATGCCTCAGGGCTGGTCTTAGCCACCTAGATTTCAAAGTCCTGCTGGGGTAGTAGTAATACCTAGCTTTGTGTAGAGCTTTCCATTTGTCAATCTCAAAGGGCTTTACAAAGGAGATCAGTATAATTATCCCCATTTTACAGAGGGCGAAACTGAGGCATAGAGAGGGGACGTGCCCAGGGTCATGCGGCAGGCCAGTGGCAGAACTGGGAAGAGAACCCTAGTTATCCTGAATCCCAGTCCAGTGCTCTATCCACTCGGGGGCACAGCCTCCGCTTTGCGCTCTGTGCGACTCACAGGGAAATGGGTTGCTGCAGACCCAGCTCCTCATCTGAAACGAGGTTTAACTGAACATTTGGATGGAAAGAAAACGCATCTCATGTCCTGGTTCCACAGCATCCGGCAGATGGAGTGCTGCCTCGAGAAGATGCAGCTCATATACAAGCAATTCAAGAAGACCCGGATGAGTCCGCGTAAGTAGCTGAAGTTGGTGAGTTAGGCACCCAACTACCATTGACTTGAACACCGTTAGAAAATTTCAGCTGTAGTTTTTTCCTCAAGAGGTCTCTTGCTATAGTGTAGCAGCTGTGAGTATATGTAGGTACATTTATCAGTCTGTATGAATGTGGAAGGTCCCAATGTTCTTTCCCGGCACATGACCAATAAGTATCTTTCTCTTTTCTAGGGCTAGCCTACAATGAGGAACAAATACACAAGCTGGATAAGTAAGTAAATAACCCATTGTTCCAAGGTCTTGAATGCCTGGCCATAGTTAACTGGGCCGTTCAATGTCTGGCATTTCTGGTCGCCTTTTGAGGAGACTCAAAACGTTCTCAGATTATTAATGCTAAGAATGTCTGGTCTGTAAATGACTTCCATGTCAATCAGTTTATCGATCCCAGCCCTTTCCTCCCAGCCGAACTACAAACTGCTTTAGGAGAAAGTGCAAGAAACCCCATAGTGTAAATATATGTACCCTGTAAGCTCTTTGGGGCAGAGACTGTCTCTTCATTATGTGTATACAGCACCTAACGCAAAATGGCTCAATCCGTGACTGGGGCCTTGAGGCACTATCACATTACAAATTAAAACGAATAGTCATGGAGAATGATGAAACAACCTGCCTGCAGGTTACTGCCCGCCAGCAATTAGTGGCTGGCTTATGCGTGAAGACCCCTGTTCAGGAAAGCAATTAAGCCACACGCTTAACTTTCGGTGGGAATTGGGTATCTAAATGGCACTTGTTCTTTTTAAAATCTCCCCCAAACCCAACAGAAGCCAATGGGACTTAAACAGATGCAAAACGTTAATCACATGCTTAAATGTTCACCTGACACAACAGAGTTTATACCCCCTATATATTTTATCAGATCTAATGTTACTGTGGACTGTCTCATTAAACTTGAAGGTGGAGATTTTTCAAAAGCACCTGTGGGATTTAGGAGCACACGTCCTAATAGCTTTCAGTAGGACTTGTGCTCCTAAATCTCTTAGATGCTTTTGGAAAATCTCCCATTAAAGAGAGTCTCCCTACAAAATTTTGCCTGGGACTTGTTTTTACGCCACAGCAGAATTTGCCTTGCCTTCAGAAGGCACCTTTCCTTTCTGGAGACCATCTCAGCGCTCATGTTACTTCAGCGATGGTACTGAATCCCACCCAAATAATGCTCATTTTCTTTTTCCTCTCCCCCAATCTTTTCAGGATGAATTTAGGGCATTTGGCCAAAAAGGTCTTGTCGATTTTCCAGGAGGACTGCGTACAGAAATATCAAGCTATGCTGGCCATCCATGGGAACATAACTAGGTAATGGCCGTGCTCTCTTCTTCACCTGTGTCCTGTGTGTTACACCAGGTATCCGGGTTCTAGTTTTCCATGTAAGCAGAGCTGGTACTTTGGGAGCAGCCTCTGTGTTCATAGTCGTGGGTTGGGATCACCATGGTGCAGGGGCTGTGATTCCTGTGAACACTAATATGTAGTCATCCCTCCGAGAACCTTTCGTAGCTCCTAAAGGTCTCCGAACATTACGCTAATGGTGGGGCTTGGTTCAAGATATATTACTAGTACCTCCCGTTGGGGTTGGGGAGGAAATCGTAATAAGTCACAAAGCTAGTAAGAAATCCTCCAGGGCTGCTACTGCCTGTCTTGTGTTTTTATCCTGTGCCAAGAATTGCTCAGCCGTTGCTCTGTAGAAGAGCTTATTAAGAAGCATGGCGGAGAGGCCCTGCCAGTGATGTTCCTAATAGTGTGGACGGATGTAATTCGGAGACAAGCCCAAGTCTGAATCCTGGATCCATGTTCTAGCCTGTATCTATTTCTGTGATGGTCTGAATCCAAAGAACCTGAACCCTGGGAAAGACTGAATTTAGATTCAGATTCTGACCCCTCAACTTTTGGATTGCTTGGATGCCAGGGTCTGGGTTTGGCTGACAAAGCTTCTCTCTGGGGTTTGAGGATCCACCTCTAGTTCTAATCTATTGCCTATGTTTTATTATGCTAATTTGTACTGTAGTAGCACCTAGAGGCCCCAGTCAGGGATCGGAGCCTCATTGTGTTAGGTGCTGTACGTTCACATAACAGCCTGTTTCCTGTCTGAAAGAGCTTACCGTCTAGGGGCCTAGGTAACATCAGTGGGGCTATTTATGGTGTCAATAGGCCTTAAGCATGTGTGTAAGTCGTTACAGGGTAATAATAAATACCCAGCTCTTTTATGTAGCATTTTTCATCAGTAGGTTTCAAAGCACATTTACAAAGGAGGGTAATATCACTATACTCATTTTTACAGATGGCGAAACTAAGGCCTGGGAACAGTTAAGCGGCTTGCCCAAGGTCAGCCAGCAGGGCAGTGGCAGAGGCAGAAACAGATCCCAGGCCTCCAGAGTCCCAGTCCAGTGCTCTGTCCAATTGGCTGACCAGGGTCTAAGTAATAACCCAGAGCACAGGAAAAAGTTACAAGTGGGTAAGAGGAAGAGAAAATTAATTCCCTGGCTGGGTAAATGCTGACCAGTCAGAGTTGAGGGAGCAGAGAAAAGGGGGTGATTTCCCTGACTGTCCCCTCACACCTCTGTATTGGGGAACACACACATGGCAGCATTTTAAAATAAAAAATCCAGCCGACCATCCCTCCCAGTGCCAAACTGCCTCAGCTTCCCTTCAAGTGGCTGATTTCTTTGTTCACTCAACGGGAGGGTTCCGTGTACTACAACGAGGCTGCTATTAAGACAGAGAGAGCCACTTACAAAGAATGATTTTATGTTAAATGGTGTTTGGGGAATACAGCAAAGAGCAAATTGCCCTGTGGTGATTGAGTGCTGCACAGTGACTTACCACAGCAAAAAAAGTGGAGTTACTTAGCTGTGGCTGTTGCCGAGGTTGGGTTTTTATTGCAAAGTTGCTTTTAAAGTGGAGCATCTTCTCCCCAAGGCTTTAGGTGTGGGTGGGAATGATTTTCTCTAACCGTTAGCATTAGAACTTGCTTGTGGTTTGGCCCCTCTGTTTGAGGTGGAATCGAGTTCAGTGAGATTTACTGTGTGGGGGAACTTTTAGGACAAGCCTGGTAGTGAAGCTCAAACCTCCTGTAGGTGGATCTCAAAAAGCCCTAGGACATCTTTTTCAGGAGCAAGCATCTGCCTTGGTGTCTTTGGCTACCATTTTCTTTCTTCCCCCCACACTGTTGGGCAGGATGCACACAGTACCTCCTTGGAGAAACAGACTAGAACAGTAGCTCTCAGCCTTTCCAGACTATTGTACCCTTTTCAGGAGTCTGATTTGCCTTGCGTACCCCCGAGTTTCACCTCACTTAACTAGTTGCTTACAAAAATCAGACCTAAAAATACAAAAGTGTAACAGCCACTAGTACTGAAAAATGGCTTATTTTCTCATTGCTACCATATAATTATAAAATAAATCAATTGGAGTATAAATATTGTACTTACATTTCAGTGTATATTACATAGAGCAGTATAAGCAAGTCATGGTCTGTATGAAATTTTAGTTTGTACCGACTTCACTAGTGCTTTTTATGTAGCCTGTTGTAAAACTAGGCAAATATCTAGATGAGCTGATGTACCCCAGGAAGATCTCTGTTTACCCCCACGGGTACACGTACCCTTGGTTGAGAACCACTGGATTAGACAACCTCTTGAGGTGCCCTCCTTCCCTACCCTTTTCTAATCCTGTGCAGCAGTTCTGACTAGCTGCAATCCCGTACCCCAAAAGTGGCTGCATTTCAGTGGTAGGGGAAGGAGTTCTCGAACATCATAATAGATGCAATCCTGGAGTCCCCATTCCCTGTGCAGTTAAATCTCTTGTTGACTTCAGTGGGAGTTTTTTCTCTGAGGATGATCTTCACCCCTTTGCAGAGGGGACAGTATGAGGCCTTTGCAACATGTTAGTCTCATTTAGATTTAAGTGGGATTTGCATGGGAGCAGTGGGGTTTTTTTGTTTTTTGTTTTTTTTGTTTTAAGATTTCTCTTGTTTTCCTTTTCTCTCCTGGTTGATTTCTATAGTTTTGAGGTCAGAGTTGTTTTTTACTTTCACTTCATTTCTAATGGGCTTGTTTTGGATTTGTCCTTGTTTAGTGGGTTGGGTTCTGTGGTGTGATGGGTCTTTTCTGGGGATTGCACTGTTGACTTTCAAAGAACAAAAATAAAGCCAAAACAAACCTACAACCTCTTTCCAGAATGATGAGGGTTTCATCTGCGTCACGTCTGTCCACTGGGAGGCACCTTTGCACTCAGGCACATAGCACAGGTGGCAACAGGGTGAGTCCCCCCAAGATTGTAGACAGGTTCTTGGTCTGAAACACACCAGTGACGCTGTTGGTAATCTGCACGTGGCAGCTGTTGCTCTGACCAAATATTGAGCTCTGTCCACCCCAGATGTGTGAGGGCTCCATTGGAGAGGGTCTCGTGACTCAATGCTAATTGTTCTGATCAAACAAGTGATCCCACTGACTGGGAGTGATCTGAGCTCTTTGGGGCAGGGACTGGTCTAATTTCTTGTCTGCACAGTGCCTAGTGTAACAGAACTCTGATCCTTGACTGGGGCCTCTACGCCTTACCATAAAACTGCTACTAATAATACAGGAATAGGGTAAGCTATATTTGGCCCTAAAATAGGGACCCAGAAATCAGGACTCTAAGGGTATGTCTATACTGCCTCATGAAACTGGGTCTGTGGAACCCAGGCTTGTATACTAGGTGTTTCCAAGCTTGTGTTTGAGCATCTACACTGCATTGTTAACCTGGTTTTACAGTCGCTGGAGCTGGGTCTCTCAGCTGTGCTGACGCCTCCATAGCGCACTATGCAGCCCTTCTGACTTGGGTTTGCAGCTTGACTGGAGTCCACACTGCAAAATGACAGGGCTTGAACCCAAGTCATGGTAGGACTCTGGCTCTGACCCACCCCCCTAGTAGGGTTCCTAGGACCCAGGTCGTAAGTGCTTGCTGACCCAAGTCAGACTCATCTGTGTGTGGACGGAAGCAGGGCTTGGGCTCAAACCTGAGTCAGAGCCCTGGTTTAATGTGCGGTGTAGACACACCCTAAGGTGCTATTCCCAGCTCAGCCACCAATGTGCTGTGTGACTTCAGGCAAGTCACTTCGCTTCTCTGTGCTTTGGATTCCTCAGCTGTAATGTTGACCTCCCCATAGTAAGGTTTAGTGTATTGCTTGGAGACTCGTGGATGCTACAGAAGTGCAGTCGTTACTTTTAGGCAATGCCGATTTTCTTTATTATTGTCTGTGTGGGAATTAAGCACATAGGGCCTGATCTAAAGCCCATTGAAGACAGAGGGAGTCTTTCTACTGGATCAGGCACAGAGAAAGGAGAACAGCCATTGTTAATTACAAATTTAAATAGCCTTTTAGAGTGAATTTTGGCACCAGGTGTGTGCATCCTCCACACAGGGTACATTCTCCCCATTCGTTTACTGCTAGTGCTCTTTGGACAGCCTTGACTAAGAACAATAGAGGCACGACTGTAATTAAAACATGGGTGTGACACCAAGAGCCATTCATCTGCTTCCCTGTAGGATTTTAACCCAAATCCAGCATGGTTTTCAGAAGGGGGAAAAAAATCAAAGTTCTCATTCTTACCAAATATTTGACTGGAGTTTTTGTTTTGTTTTGTTTGTTTTTTCTCAATAGGGACGTTTGGGAGATGAGAGAGCATTTGAAGAAACTCAGCAACTCTATAGCCGCTTGTAATGTGGAGATGATGGGATGCCAGGAGTGCCTCCATAATGTACCGTGTTTATTCTAAAACCCTCACTGCTCAGAAGATGGATACTACAATGTAGATTTTTTTTTTAAATCAAACTAGTATCTTGCACTTGTAAATTTCAAAGTGCTCACAAATCCCCTGTGATACTAAGTAGTCTTCATTTTATAGGTGGGGAAAACCTGCAGAAGAGCAAGGTGAAGTGGGTAACACTTTCAAAAAGTCAATGGGACCTTGGGTCTTGTGGCACTTAAGTGCTTTTGAAAATTTGATCCCAAGTGACTTGCCCAAAGTCACACAGTGAGTTGGTGTCGGCGGTGGGGTTAGAATGCACTCATTCCTGGCTCCTAATCCTGTGTTCAGACTACTAGTCTGCAACACGCTCACACGTCTTAAAAAAAAAAAAAATTAGCAGCAAATTAAGTCGCTGCTAACAAGTTATTATCCCAGTGAGTATAGGTGCTGGGCCTGTATCCTATACGCTACAACATACAATCTGTAATCTCATGAGGGTGACACTTCTTCTTCTGACTCTTGTGGTTTTTTGCCTCATTGAGACTTTCATTAACACCCTGCCAAATTTCTGTGTAACTAATGGTCGAGTATGATGTGTTGATCTCTTAACTGAACAGGTTATGTAATGGCAGGTCCTGGGTGCCCAGTGGACAGGAAACAATGAACACCCCTCTTTCAAGTGAATAGCGGCCTAGCGGTAGTTACTTTAGACTGTAATAAACTGGAAGTGGCAACAGTTATAAACATGATGAGCTGCCTAGTGGTTTTTAGGATGCATTCTCTGGTACTTTATGATGTAGACACATAACAGGTGCCCTGGTCCATCTGCTATTTTTATTTTGCTTTCCCTGGAGAGGTTTATGTGATGGCCCTGGTTATCTGCACATCACTCTACTTCAGCGTTTAAAACCCCCTTGCTATTAAAACCTCTAAGCATCAAAGATGCTAGAGTTAAATATAGGAAATAGCATGTCATTTGCAGGCTGTAAAGTTTCCTTCTCCTTCACAGGCTTTGGACAGATTACCTCAGAGAATCCTGCGGGAGAAACCAAATTTGGCCCAGGTCTCTTCTGCACCCCCACCAATTTACATGAATCTAGTCGATCAGGAGATGGTACTTAGGTGAGTCCAGGTGGGTGACAGGAGAGAAGGGAGCTGGAACATGTCCAGAACCAATGAGAAGGACTCAAGCTGTGTGCACCATTACGAGTTCCCTTATGCCTAGGAATAGGCCTGAATCATAAACTTCCCCAGAGCCAAGCTATGGTTGGTTTGGGCTTGGGCTAGGGACCACTACCAGCCATGTGAGAGTTCATGGTCCCACTTTATATTAAGGTTCCATTAATAAACGGTTTGAGGGGTTAACAAATATCATGTTAGACATTGTGTTTATAAATGGTTTGGCGTCCATCAGGAGAAGACTTTATAGATGGTTATAAGCTGTGGCTGTAAGCAGCCTGTTGGACTCTACAACAATTGATAAACTGTGCATTCAGACCGCTGTTAACCCTTTGTGAACTGTTCGTAAAAGGAACCTTAATATGAAGTGTGGTGGTGATTTTAGGTGTGGGTATCAGAACAGAGCAGGCTTGAGAACTTGAAGGAGCAGGGAGACCTTGTTTGTTCTCTAGCAGATAGTGTTAACCAGCTTTCTAGCCCTCCCACAGGTGCACAGGGGTTGAGGGAGGAGGGGACTGCAGGCCAAGTTGGGCTCTCAGAAGCAATGCAGGAAACTCCAGAATAGCTACTTGCTACTCAGAATGGGGGGGTGTCTGAGCAGGGGAGCTCTGTGCTTGGTACTCACAGGACTGCCTTATACCTAGGGCCCTACCAAATTCAAGGCCCATTTTGGTCAATTTCACGGCCATATGACTTTAAAAATCGTAAATGTCATGATTTCAGATATTTAAATCTGAAATTTCACAGTGCTGTAATTGTAGGGGGCCTGACCCAAAAAGGAGTTGTGGGGAGGGGGGTCGCAAGGTTATTGTACGGGGGGTTGTGGAACTGCTACCCTTACTTCTGCACTGCTGCTGGCGCTGCCTTCAGAGCTGGGTGGCTGGAGAGCAGCGACTGCTGGTCGGGAGCCCAGCTCTGAAGCAGAACCACCGCCAGCAGCAGCACAGAAGTAAGGATGGCATGGTATGGTATTGCCACTCTTACTTCTGCGCTGCTGCTGGCGGGTGCTGCCTTCAGAGCTGGCCGCTTGGCCAACAGCCGTCCCTCTCCAGCTGCCCAGCTCTGAAGGCAGCGCAGAAGTAAGGGTGGCAATACCGCAACCCCCCTAAAATAACCTTGCAACCCCCCGCAAACTTCTTTTGGGTCAGGACCCCCAGTTTGAGAAATGCTGGTCTCCCTCGTGAAATCTCTATAGTATAGGGTAAAAGCATACAAGACCAGATTTCCCGGTCCATGATGCGTTTTTCCTGGCCAAGAATTTCGTAGGGCCCTACTTATACCTCCTGCTGGGGAACGTTTCTCTTGTGTTCTTCGCTATGTTAAGCCATTTACTTTTGCACACACTGTTCTCCTACCTGAGGGTCAGGACTTGCTGAAGAGAAGAGGACTTCCACTTTCCTTCTGCAGGAAACTCTCCCACTAGCAAAACAGCATGTGTGTTAAGAGGCTTGTTTGTGTCTTTATCAGAATGAAGGAGCTTCGGGAGCAAATGAAACTGGTAGCGAATGACCTCCAGAGCAACAACAGCATCATTGAGCGGTAAGAGAGAGTGCTCTGTGTGCAGCAAAGCTACTCAGCTGAGCATTTACTTGCCTCCTCTAATGTCTAGATAGAGCTTAACCTGCTGCCTGGGAGGAGCGTGGGATGGTTCAGATATGAATTTGACCAGGGGAATAGTGTGGATCATTGGTACTGTAATGAGATAAAGGAATATAAGGTCTACAACAAAGTTATGCCAGCAACTGAGCCATTTCTCACAGTGATATTAGGACTATACTAAATTTACCTCCTGACCTAGAATTTCTGAAGAGTTTATTTGCCTTTGAAGTTATGCCTGACCTTAGCTTATGTGAATGCCTGCCTACCTACGTTTCACCCTGCCATTTCAGACATTCTTCCTTTGTTGCTCTGCACTGTTCAACAGTTGCTGTTTTCCCACCCCAGAAGTGGCTGTATTCCAGTGACGGTTGAAGTGTTTCCTGTACGCACTTAGTGTTTCATCCAGAAATTCTTTACAAACTCATTTGCTAAGTGTAAGATCCGCCTCCTACTACTAATAAGAACATCTGGCACTTCTCCTGGTGTTTGGGTCTGAGGATCACAAAGTGATTTAACAACATTAAATACATCTCTGCTTACAGATAGAGAAACCTGAGGCAGAGAAGGGTTAAGTGACTTGCTTAGGCTCACACAGCAAGTCAGTGGCAGTGACAGAAATAAAACCCAGGAGACTCACCACCTGCTCCCTAGACAACACCACCTCAGTTACCATGAATCCTTCTGAATAATAAGAATCAAAATGTCAATATGTTTCAGGCTAGAATTTAGAGGGAGAAAAATTCTATTTTGTACCTCCGTGTTTGCATCCCTGCCTGCTTTTAGAGACATTAACTACATTATCACCATAGTGCTGGCTGTGAATGAAGAAGAAAAGAGCCAGTGTGTTTCGGAACGAATGGCTTATTTCAGGAGATGTGGGAGCAAGCTGCAAAAGTTTGGATCCACATCCAAATTCCACCCCAGAGTTCAGGAGTGTATGAATCCAAGAAGGTTGCTGTGTCCTTCTCTAGTATAAACCTTTTGATTTTTGTTCCCACAGGTTAAGTGGGGTTGCGTCTGCTCCAGATGTTTGAGGGAGATGTGATGGATTTGGAGCTGATGAAATAGTGTTTTGTTTTTTGTTTTTAAATTATATCTCGCACTTTGGGTCAAGATCAATGGAGAACTTTAGCACAAAGACATCACCTTGTCCTACCTCTCTGCTCCAGCACTTTGGCACAGTTCACCAGCATTAGCCTTACCTGGGCTGCAAACCTCAAGTGCTTGAATACTGGCAGTGTCCCTAATGTTGTTCAGACGTTACCCTGTTTGGGTTTCCTTTGAGAAAATGGATTGTTTCCAGTATTTTACATTTCTTTCTTGTTCCCATCGAATTGCTGACTTCATCCTGTATCAAGGAGGCCATGCTCTGTTAGATGAAATGGGTTAGATTAAATCAGCATCTTTAAGCCACTTTACATCTCTCCCACCCATGGAATACAAGCAGAAGTCTCTGTAATTTGTGACTCCAGCATAAAGATGATTTTTCCATTGCATGATCTCCTGGGTTCTTTATCCTTGTCAATTTTGATCATCACGGGTCCTTTCCAGTGTGAGCCGTGTGCAGGAAGGATAGTGGACTCAATGGACCAAAGATCTGTTCCAGTATGGAAATATTCCCTCTTCCAACTGGGAGAAGGTGGAATATGGGCAATGCAGAAATCAACAGCACCAAATCTTCGAAGAGCTTCACTTTGGAGTATAGCTGTTGTCAACTGTCTGCTGGAGACTGGACCATCTGGTTGTGTTCTGTCACTTCCTCTCCACCTAAGTCACATATGTTCTGATTACCGATGGCCATAAGAATATGAAACAATCGGAAGCTTTGGTTGCCGTGTTTTGTAGGTCCGTTTCCAGAGCGATTCATGAACTCTGTACTTATATGCACATGCGCGCACACGCTCCCTGGGTAATTCCATATTAAAGATATTGTGTAAAATCCTTGAACGTGACATCCATGGGCTGCATCCAAACGCATCTTTACAAGTGGGAGAGGGTGATTTTTGTTTTGGGATGAGCCGTGGAAGTCAATGCCAAGCGGACAGCTGATCTAGCTGTGAAATGCTGAATTATTCCAGAGAACGCTGGTCCGATTGGCTTATTGGCGATTTAATTTAAATTTGTTAAATTGGCATCCCATAAGGGACCTAGAGAAAAACGTTCAAAAGTGACTTGGAGACCTAAATTATATTTTCAAAAGGGACTTGGGCACTTAGGAGCCTGAATCTTATTGAAAGTTAATGGAACTTCAAGCTCTTAAGTGCCCGAGTCACTCTTGACAACTGGGCTTTGGTTCCTAAATCACTTAGGCGCCGTTGAACATTTATTCACAGAAAGCTATACACATGAAACAGATGGTATAAAAATAACTTTCTGGAATAATTTCACTACTCACTAAGTGTTATCATTCCTTGACAATATGGGCCAGATTCTCAGCTGGTGTCTCCATTGGAGCTTCACTGATCTACACCAGCTTCATGATCTGGCCCTATGAATTTCAATCTTGTTTTCAGTCAGGAACCTCTTCTTTCTTGAATCTCCGCTTTTAACCGCCATCAGAGTTAATGAGAGCTGTGCGCATGTATCTAGGTCCCATGTATGTGATAGCAGAACACTGACTACCCGAATGCTTTGCTCTCCAAACCTTCTTTTCTAATACACTGCCCTGGTACCCTCTTGTCTCCCTGTCCCTTGACTCTGATTACCCAAATAATCAGTGATCCAAGCGTATTTGGTGGTACAGTTGATCTGGATCTGACAGTGTATTTGATGCAGAGAAGGCGTCTCTTTAATGCAAACCAAATGTAAACACAGGAATGGTCTGGTTTGTTTGGAGAACAACTTGTAAATGGAACTCGTTTGCTTGGTCATGTCAGTGGTGTCTGTTAATGTCCACGTGATAATGGAATAAAATGGTTACAGAAATGGTGTTTTGTTACAGAAATGATTCCTAGGGCTATTTATAAAGCCTCTGCTCCAACATGCAGAATTGTGTGTCTGGAGTTTGCAGATCTGGACAGTCCCAGACTCCCAGTAAATCTGACTGCAACGTTCCAGGAAAGCGTTTTGTTAGCTTTCATTAGGGAGATAATACGCTTTGACAGTGGATGCAAAGGTGTCCTTGTTTGTGATACATGCACAGGCCCCCACCCTGCTTGGCCAAACTCCATGTTCTTCAGTGGGATTCTGCATGGGCACAGGGGTCTGCCTGCATGCGCCAGAGTGCAGGATCCAAGCCATAATTTTCAGGCATGGTTTTGAAGATAAATCCACCTGAGAACAGAACGAATGCTGAGTGTTTCGTGTTGCTGTGCGCAGAGTTCATTATAAAATGTGACTGCATTTGTAAAGGAAAAACTGATTGTTTGCGTGTTCTATAGCTTGATTTATTGCTGATCCCCCAGCAGGCCTTTAGGGATTAAGTTTATCCCAGAATAATAGAGACTGGGGCCTTGTGGACGCATGACCTAGTGGCTTGAGCACTGGCCTGGGTTCTATTCCTGCCTCTGCCACTGGCCTGCTGGGTGTGAATAGAAAAATCTATTCATGCAACTGATTCCCTTCTCTCACTCTTTGTTCTGTCTGTTTGGATCCTAAACTTTGTGGCAGGGACTGTCTCTGATGTGTCCATGCAACATCTAGCACAAGGGTTCCCCGATCTTGGTTGAGAGACTGAATAGGTATAAGCAAAGAAAGGACCATTTGTCATCTTCTGAGTTTTGAAATGGAGTTATCTATGGGTCACAGAGACAGAGGGAAGCTGTTCTATGGCAGGAGCCTCTGAGGAGAAGGCTCTCGCACCGACAGCATTGGCGGGGAGGGGAGGGAATGCAAAGATGAGGCCAGTGCCAATTGAGCAGGGAGAGAAGTAGGAGAGACTAAGTCCGTGAGGTTGGCTGGAGTGAGTTTGTGGCGGACTTAAAACAGGGCAGTTCTGAGCTGATGCCTGAGCCAGTGGAGCCGTTTGAAGATACCGCTGCTGCTTTGTGTGTGTGAGGACAGCCACAGCCCTTTGCCTGTGTTGGTCTAGGAGAGCTGGGACTGAGGGGGAAGGGAGTTAATTCCCATATAATTGTAGGCCAGGAAAAACATGAGATCTATTCAAAATCCCTATTGCTCTAAGTCAATGCTGGTTCCAAATGCTTTGCCTCCAGTATTTGTTATGCCCCAAACTTCCTACCATTTTTAACGTTGGGCTTTACGAGGGGTTGTAATCCTTAGCCGTTATCCGCTGACTCAGCTGTTTGCTGGCAGCAGTGTGTCAGGTGGTGATGATATAGGAAGCTTAGACTCTCCAGGGGGCAAACATTAGATGATATCAAGAAGCTATTTGCAAGCAGAGTCAGGTGCGCTGTCTTTTCCCTTTTCCATCTTCCCGCTGGGTGATTTATGGGTGAAACCCCCAGCGGAGGGGAGCAGAGAGACCCAGATAAAGGTCTCCAAGCTGCAAATGGAGCTAAACTGAGTGATGATGCCGCTCACAGAAAGTGGGAGGGGAGTGGGGTTGCAAATGCAATCCATGTCTGAGAGGTGGCTATTTAGAACCTGGGAGCTGAGCATTTAAAAGGGAAGGGAATTCCCCTGGTGCTCTCTCTTCCTTCCCGCCCCACTCACACTTGTAGATAAATCACTGCCTATGCCCCCTAGACTCCTACTTTTCATGTTACAAAAAGGGAACTATGCTAATGATGCAATGTAGAAGGTGTCCAGGCGTCTCTAGTGGGAAACGCAGGCTCGTTGCACTACTTGGTCCTTATAGCCAAGTGTTTATAGCCATTTAGCAATGGTAAGTGGAGAGAGAATGTGATAGAGGGGGTAGGGTACTGGGCAGGGAGCCAGGAGACCTGGGTTCTATTCCTGGCTGTGCCACTGGCTTGCTGGGTGACCTTGGGTAAGTCTCTTCCCTTCCAAGCCTGTCTATTCAAATTGCAAACTCCTTGGGGCAAGGACTGCCTCTGAGTGGATGCCTACAACATTTGGCTTAATGGGCCTCTGACTCTTTCACAATGCAAATAGGTGCTTTTGTACCGGCACTGCCAGTAATTAATCTCCATGTCTAGTAAAACCATAGTTGCCTTGTGGTTGTGGGTTTTCCCTTCACTGCGTACTGGTGTAAGATGTGTTACAAGTCAGGGCAAGCTGAGCGTTTCAAAGACATGATGGAGTAGAACAGCCCCTCTGTGTCAAGCTTCCTTGTCAGTTTCCCAAGATTAACTTCAGAAAGAGAAACTTTATTGTTTGGAGGAAAGTTTCACACTTATGAAACTTAGTGTTTCAATGTGTTTGTCAGTCCCTGCCCCTTGATAATATTTCTTGCTAGTTTTGATTATTATTGAAGCTATTAGCATTTTAAAAATATGACTAACTTGATACTTTTAAGGGAGGAAGTAGTATCCAATGGTTACAGCAGGGGACAGGGAGCCAGGACTCCTGGGTTCTATTTCCAGTTCTTGAACATAGCATCGGATCACGTGCTCAGAGCGAGGGACTAGGAACCAAGACATCTGACTTCTGTTCCTAGCATTGGGTCTGATTATGGGACTGGGTTACCAGAGAAAGGGATTTGAGAGCTAAAATTCCTGAGTCCTAGTGGATTTGATTTTACCTTAAGCAAGTCACTTCACCTTCCTGGGCTTCAGCATCTACACCTACGTAATGACAATAGCAATACTGGGCTGCCCCAGGAGATTGAGTCCAAGTGCTTTGAGAGCTTCTGATCAAGGCACTGGAAAAGTGCAAAATGCTTGTGGTTGTTCATACTTTCCAGCCGATCTGCTGATCCCACATATAAAAAAAGAAGCGGGGCTGCTATCCAAGCATGAATGTCTGAATTAATAGCAAACAGGATACCAAGAATGACTGTCCCAGCCGATCTGTAAAAAGCTGTTTCTTCTCTTTCTTTCACCTCTCCTGCTATTCCCTTTCCAGTGCGTTTTCTGTGGCTAACCATTTGTTTGCTAAACAATCAACGGTAAACCCCACTGTCAAACCTCAACCCCCTGAGTGAATGTTTTGGTTCCAGAGCATTGACTCTTACGTCCTTCGAGCAGTCACGTCCTTGGGCTCAGGCAGCCTGACAGGTCACTTTGTCATTATGATTTAAAGAAACTGAACGGTCCCAAAGTGCTGCTTAAGCTCAGACTCTAAGCCCTGAGTATATCCTTCACCCCCTGACAATAGGGTGGTGTCAACCTTTAGATAAATTAATAGCCTCACAGTCTTTATAAGCCTCCACTATCCTTGTACCTGATGGGGACTTTTTATTTTATTCATTTTTTTGCTTCCTGCTTGGGGAGGCTAAACACTAGCTGTTGTTATTGTTACACATGATGTGTACGTGCATGGGGCTGGTCCCTGGTTAACAAGGGGTTAATATCAGATCTGCATACCCCACCTTTTGAACAGCCAGTTGAGGGAAGGACTATAAAGAGGTTTCTTTGGGGATAGAGTTGGAGAGATGTCTTAGGAAGAAATCAGGATCCAAACCTCTGGGGCCATAGGACTGGGCTGGGGACCAAGTTGGGAAGTTTTCTTTTGGCTTATTATTATTATTATTATTATTTATTAAATACATGTATTGTGGTAGCACCCAGAGGCCCGGATTAGGCCTCGTTGCGCTAGGCTGTGTGTGTGATGTGCGCACACACACAGTTCCTGCTTCAGCGTTTACAGTCGAAGTAAATAGCAAAGGACAAAATGTGAGGACAGCAGTTGGTGGGGGTAGCACATAGTAAAAGTGAGTATTCGTTAAGGTCAGTTTAATATGCAGTGGTCACATCACAAGGGCTTGTTGATCCCTGAAGGATAAATCTTTAAAAAAAAAAAAAAATTAATCTGGGGCCCACAACATGCATAAAATGAGCCCCAAACTCTGCTTTGCAGGGGAGAGATTAAGGTTGGGGGCCACTTCTGAAAATGTTGGCTTTTAAAGTGCCCCAGTTTTTGGGTGTCTAAGGCACTTGCATGGCCCCCATCACATAGGATTTGAGATCCTCATAATCTTTAATGGGTTTGTCATCACGCACTCCTAGGAGGCAGGGCAGTGCTATTGCACAAATGGGAACGGGAGGCACGGAGAGGCTGTGACTCGCTCATGCTCACACAGGAAGGCTGAGGTGGAGTAAGGATTTGAACCCAAGTCCTAGGCTAGTGCCCTAACCACTGGACCATCCATCCGAACGCTTGAGACATCTAGGGTCTGTTCTTTCAGACGTGCTGAACTGCCGTTGTTTTCAGTGGGAATTGTGGGTGTTCAGTATCCACAAAGTCAGCCCCTGGGTTTGGTTGAATTCCTCAGAAATGAGGAATGAAAAATTTAGTGGCCACTATTGGAAAATCTGGGGCTAAAATCAACTTGAACTGAAATCCGTTTAATGTTTCAGACTTAGGTAGACAACAAACAATTTAAACCGTATTAACAACGCTTCTGCAAAGATCATGGTGGTAGGTATAAGAAGTATCTCTAGAGACTTCTGGAGGGAAAAAGTCATATACACCAAGTGAAATCTGGCATAGAATCTAAACGTTCCCTTTACATTCCAATTTTAAATACCCAGCTCTCAAACCAAACCACTTGCGATCATGAACACACTGGGAATGAGGCCCTGTTTTAAAAACCTTACCCGCAAATTATTTTCTAAGAACCTCCTAATTTATAAGCTAGCATTTATATTTCAGTCAGCCTTAAAGATACTTAGAGCTCTTGGAGGAGCAGAGGACCAGAAGCTGAGCTGGTGTAAATTAGCACAGCTCCCTTGACTTCAATGGAGTGGCACTGATTTACACCAGCTGGGGTTCAGACCAGGAATTAGTTGGGCTTTTTTGGCAAACTTCCTGCAGGGCTGCACTAACAGCTCTTGTCCTGTTTAAACTGCCATAAAACAGCAGTTAGACGGAACTCCCTGAATCAACATGAAACAGAAATCCTCCTGCCAAAATTATTTGGCTTGTAATTTTCTTATGTTAACCCTTGATATAGAAGACTTCTTTCACTCCCTCCTGCCCCCGTCCCCCACCATCTCGAGCAGCTGGGGTGAACTCTGGCCTCACTGAAGGTGCTGGCAAACCTCCCGTTGCTTTCTGTAGGGCCAGAATTTCACCCCTTGTGTTTGGAATCGCTCAAACAAAAATCAACTGACCCCATAGATCTTTTATTCATTTAAAAAAAAAAAAAAAAAGAGAGAGCTGGGGGGTGGGAGAGGGGGTGTGTGTGTGTGTGTGTGTGTGCGTATCTGTCTCATTTATATCTTTTAACGGTCACCTCATGATTTTCAGTGTCGGAAGATGAGATGCACTGGTTCCTAAAGGTTATTTGGGCTAGGTTAACCACTGTTTCTAACCAGCCTTTTCCTGGCCTGTACAAACCTGCTGACTAATGAAAATGGAAACATTTTTCTAGGGAAGAAACTGTATCCTCTTTTCTGCAAAATAGCACTTAATAGACTTTAGCTGTCCCAGTCCAGGAGGTTGGGAAAAGAGCAGCCAGCTTGTTTTTTCCCCAAGTACTCTAGAATGGCTAATGCTGTCCTCTTGCAAGCCCTAGGCTGTATCCCTATGCAAGCTTAACCTAGCAATTTAAAGACACTATCCAAAAACCTGCTGTTTTTTAATGCTGCATTTTAATATCTAAGTGGGAGGAAAAGGATTTTTTCCCGCTCAGTCCCATACAAAACTATTTTGCATTTCTGTAGCACCTTGCAGCCCAGGGCCTGGAAATGTGTAAAAAACATTCATTAATGTAGCCACACTGATCTGCTCTGAGTCCCCATTTTACTGATGGGGAAGCTGAGGCAGTGTGTTAGGTGACTTGCCTGAGGTGTCACATGGATTCCATGGCACAGCTGGGAGTAGAGCCCAGGTGTCCTGACCTAGTCTCATGCTTTGCTCTCAAAAACATCCTTCTTCCCAAGAGTAAGAAGTCCTTTCTGCTCCTCAAAGTTTGAACGCACAAGATGGGATTTTCAAAAGTGCTCATCTATGAAATCAGGTATTGATTTTCTAAAGGAACAAAGTGAGGCCAGCGCCGCGCACTTTTGAGAAGCCCATCCAAATGATCGCACTCTGCCATTTCTCCTCGGAACTCACGGACTTCTGCACTTTGTGTTCCTGCCACAAATATGGATTTGTTGTCTTCACCCCTTTGTGCACCATTATTACAGAGTGTGCAAACTTTCCCACTCCCTGGCCACAAGAGCTGATGCAGCGGAATCAGACACACGCAGTACACTGCACACGCGCATGACCTGTAGGTAGAAGGTTTTCTGTTGTGATGTAAGGGGACTTTCCTCCAAAGGGAGGATCAGCTTCTCTGGTGGAACCCCGCCTCTGCAAAATTTCCTGTAGCCTGCCTCTTCCAGCGTATGTCTAGGCATGTGCTATTAAATGGTATAAAGAGGCAATAAGGGTGGCCCCTTCCGGTATGCACAGGGAATTTCCTCTGGCGAGAACCACTAACACACTGAATCCAAAAGCAACTGGGGAATCCCCCCAAGTTCTTATTTTGTCTCAGACTGTGAAACCATTTGAAAGTGACACTGTCCCCCTGGGTTTGTGGCAGAGGAGCAATTGACCAAAACAACTTTAATCCTCTCAAATGGATTTAGGCTTTGTTCTGCACCGATCTGTGCTCAGAACACGCATGCAGCCATGCACACCCCGTGTCAGCTAGAACGGTCTGAGCCTGACACACAAACAGTTGGCAGCTCAAGAGGCACCCAAAGTAGAGTGTAAAAAAACCCAGGGTAGAGGCGGGTGAAAGGTCGGAAGCTGCCTGAATTTCCACCTTCTGATGCATATAACAAATTGTGGGCTCCTGGTGGGCAGTGACTTTTACTCTGAGCATGTATTTCAGCCCCCTGAAAGTTCACGTTATAAACATGTTGATACAGTGACCACAATATGTCAACACACCACAATACAGTAATGGTGGATTGCGGGACAGGCCCTGATATTCTGCTTGCTCCGTAAGATAGAGGGGTAAGTAAGATGATAGTTGTATTTAATGTTCAGGATAGGTAGTCAATGTCTTAAGCGTGTCTACGGCTTTCTCTCAAGTGAAGGTTCATTTATTAATCTCCTCTTGTGGCAAATAGTCCTTTAACCAGCTGTATTGGTCCATAGTGAGCAGAAGTGTTTTGTTGTCCAGCAGCTGAATATGCATTTTTTGCTAGTGGAAACAAACAAAAAATACCGCTTTTTACAGGTATATTGGCTATGGATTAATACCTGCCAAGCAAACATTTAGATCAGCATTAGGAGGGTTGTGACATGATAGGAGACATTCACAGATCAGAGCTGAGCAAACACCTGACTTTTTTTGTTCAGTGTTCAAAATTAAATTAACTTCAATTTGGTTCGAACAAAACATGTTTGACCCGACATGTATTTTTATTCTTTTGTTTTGTGTTGGAGTGTCTTATTCTTTCTGGCAAGTAAATCTAGCTAATTTTTTTTAACTAGATGGCATTTTCAAATGAAAAATCAAAATGAAAACTTTTTGACTTACCCTAAAAAAAAAAAAAAAAATTTATTTGCGGCCAAAACTATTCACCTAATTTGACCTGAATTTGCAAATAGTTTGGGTGAACCTGAAACTGTATTTCTCGGCAAATAAACTATTTGTCCAGAAAATCTCACCCAGCTCTGTTGTAGACAACTTCCTTTGGTGGAGGGGCAGGAGAGTGCTTCATAAATAAAATGTTAGCAACGTTAGCAACAACATCCAGCATTTTCTCACTGTACTGAAAAGCAAACGGGGAAACACCGTGTTCTGTTCAGTTTTCCCAGGAATAAATTCTGCTGTTGGTTTTGGAGCTGTGCAGAGGGAAGAGCATTGGGCCTATCTAAATTCCACCTGCAGCTCCACCTAGTTAGTGGTGGTCTGCCCTAAACAGTTGCGTAGTGTGGCTCTGTGCTGTTAAACAGCTGCAAAGTCTCACCTCAGAAGTTGCTGCATTTTAGTTGGAGGAAAGCAATTTGTGTGTATATAATGGTAGCTCTGTTTAAATATGCAGAAGAATACATAGCACATCACAAATATTCACTCTCTCAGTCCTCCATCTTCAAGTTAAGTAAATATCCCCATTTTACTGATAGGGAAACTAAGGCAGAGAGGTTATGTGATCTGTGCAAGGTCACAGACAAAGTCAGTATCAGAACAAGATTGGAACTCAAGAATTCCTGAGTCTTGGTCCTGTGTGCAGATCATGGGACTAGATGTTGACAGGACAAGAAACGCATGAGAAAGTGAGTTCTTCTAGTCCAGCAGCCCTGTAAGTATAATGGATGCATGTGATTGGAACAGATCCAGAATCCAATGGGGAATTGTCACATAATAGTATATGAAGCAAAACTTTTGGATTGACTCTTCCTGGGGCCCATGTATTTTTATTTGAAGTTCTGTTTTGTTTTTTTTCAAATCCCACATAACCTTGAATTAAAAATCCCTGATGAAGAAGCCTTGACATAACATGCATTTGCCTGTCACAAATATTCTTCCATTCTCTCCTCTTACTGGTGTGTGTGTGTGGGTGTGTGGGCTGCAGCTGCATTGTAACTCTGTCACTTCAGTAAAACGCAGCCCTCAATTTCATAGAAAAGAGTGGCTGTGATTATATTAAAACAACCCAGGATCCTGAACATTGTGAAGAAGGGACCTTAAAAGGCAAAAGCAAAACAAAAAACAACTTTGTGCTGAAATGAGGAATGAAACTAGAATTTTGCAAGCTGGACTGCTGTTTGATAACTGACTTGAGTGTTAACCTCCTGCTATCTCCATGCTATTGTGGCACTATTAGCTTGTAACCCAGATCCAGTACTTTTTGGATTTAAATATCTCTGGTTCATCCCTCACTCATTTGTGAAACAGACATACTTAAGAACTCAAATTTTCCTCCAGAACAGCAAATGAAAAGCTATTATCTCTTTGCATTATTGACCTGATTCTTCTCACATTGGAACCCATGTAACTCACTGAAAATTATTTAGAAGTAACACCATTGAGGTTGCACCAGTTTTACACCCGTATGAGAACCCTTGTGCCAGAAAGAAAGGGTGGTGCTGGGATAGGACAATGGCCTGGGACCTGGAAGACCCAATTCAGTTCCCTGCTCTACTGCTCACTTGGCATGTGACCTTGGCCGAAATTTTCAGACGTGTCTAGCAATTTTAAACATCTCATTTAAACATCCAACTTTAGATGCCTTAAAAGGTCCTGAATTTCAGAAATTGTGGAGCCATTCACCTTCTGAAAATCAGACCTTTTTAGCCTCTCTCTCGCTGGACACCCAAAAACTGAAGCATCCAAAATAATTAGTCATTTTTGAAAACCTTGACCTAATTACTCTCTCTGTACCTCACTCACGAAAGCTTATGCCCAAATAAATCTGTTAGTCTTTAAGGTGCCACCAGACTCCTTGTTGTCTCTGTACCTCAGTATTCCTATCTGTAAAATGGGGACAATAGCTGGCTCGTGGGCACTTACTGAACCCTCATTGATGTTTAGGAAGTGCATGGTGTTCCCTGGTCGAGAAGCGCTGCAGAAGGTACGATATTACATTTAATGGTATGATTGGCTTTTTGTTCTTTTTCTCTCTTGTTTGAAAAGGCATAGAAAATAATGAGTTTGCAAAGCAGAGATTGCAGGAAGCTCTGAGGAGGAGGCAAAAAACTTCCAAAGCAGCAGCTTGTTTTGCCAACCATATTTTTGTGCTCCCTGAAAACCTTGTTTGCTTGGCACTGGCGAATGCAAAGCAGGTAGCTAGATGTGTACCCAGTTGGGGTGTACAGCTGCCTCGAGGCCCAGGCTGGAGCCATTTTAATGTTGGTCTATAATATTTTCCCCCTTCATATTGCCTGTAGCATGTATAGAGATAAGTTTCAACTTTCTAAATGCACATAACCCTCTGCAGCCCTTGTGTAACTGCAGCTAGATCATGTTAGTGACAGAAGCTGCCTGCAATCGGAAGTGGACAAGTTCATTTTCACTTTGCTTCCAGGGAATAAAACATACCACAAAAGAGCAGTAAAAACTTTTCAACTTGGGAGCTCAAAGGCAGGCACCTAAGTAAGTGGCTTGATTTCCCCCTTCCCTTCCCCCTCCCCCCGTTTCTTCCAGAAGACCTTGAGCAGCTGCAGTTCCCATTAAGTTCAGTGGAAGTTGTGAGTGCCCATCACCACTGAAAGTGCCTTACGTATGGATTTAGGCACCTAACAGCAAGTACCCAAATTTGAATATTTTGGTGCACAATGAAAAAATGTTAACGTTTTAATAAACAAGTGATTGCGACAAAGGTAGGAAAATTACATTATTATTAATATAGTTTCTAGGAGCCCTAGTCCTAGATCCGGACCCCGGGTGCTAGGTGCTGTACAAACAGAACAAAAAGACCGTGCCCTAAAGAGCTTACAGTCTACCTATAAAATAAGTGGATACAGACAGATAGGGAAGTACAAGGAAACAATGAGGAAAATATTGGTGAGCTTAATTGGCAATAGTATCCACTCACCAGCTGAAATGTATCTTTGTACGTATAAAAATATAGCTCTGTGGTAGCTTACTGTTTTGCAAAGGCTGTAATTTACTTTATATTAAATATCCTATAGGTGTATATATAAATAACCTATTTATAAATAGGATTTAATGATTCAAAACTTCCCCTCCAAAAACTCCTTTGTTGCATCTTCATACATCGCTTCCTGTTAATGTGTTGGGGAAAGTGTGAAATTAACGGACCAAAGTGTTTTGCAAGTAGGAGTTCAATAAATAACGTGAGGGAAGGAGGAGGTGCTGTAACTTGGTGTAAACTCTCTACCCCTTAACATTTTGATTTATTTATCAGGGTATATCAAACACTGCTTGACTGAACTCCAAATTGTGAATGTTTGTTTTACCCCATATACACGCAGGGGCAAAATTATTAGATGTGCCAAAGGGCCAGCTCATTAAAGGAATTCTGGTGGTACTTTTGAAAATCCCACTAGGTGCTTAACTACCTTTTAAAAATCTGGCCATAAATCCTGTTTTCAAAAGTGACTTGGGCACTTAGGAAAATAAAAGTCTTCAATAGTTTTAGGCTTTTAACTGCCTACGTCACTTTTGAAAATGACATGTGGGCAGGTGCATCAGTGAGACATTTTTGAAAATCTCACCTCTGGTGTATTTGCCTTATAGAGCCGGCCCCTTGTGGCATTTGGTGGAAGGGCTGATAGCTCGGGTTTAAAACTCCATACCTCCATCCTCTAAACACGTGACTGAGTTGGGTAGAGTTACAGTGATTGCCTTATTACACAGGTGCACCACTGTTTGTAGGATCCGGGCCCTGGACGGTAAGCTCAGTGGGGGCAGGGAATGGTTCTTGGAAGAAGTGTTTTGACCTTAGCGCACCGGGGCTGGGGTCGCTGATTGGCTCGCTCAGGTGCTATCCCCCGCTGAAGAACTATTCTAGTTTAACTTGCCCCTGTTGTGAGTGGGTTTTTTTTTTTAACAGGTTGCCTCCCACTGCAGCTGCGTTTGCAAACCTGGGAGCGCTGCTGGCGTAGCTGCTTCTCGCCCCGTCTCCTCCTCTCTCCATTTCTCTCTCTTTCCCCCCCCCCCCCCCCTTGCTCAGCAGGGCTGAGGCTTGGCGACCGGTCCCTTTTAAAAGCGCCTGCGCTCCCCGGCTGCTCGGAGCTGCTGGCTGGCGGCTCGCTATGGCCATGGCCTCCCCTGCCATCGGGCAATGCCCCTACCCGCTGCTCCTGGACAAAGAGCAGCAGCTTTTCCTGCAGAGCCTCAGCGCCAACGAGAGGAAGAAGATCCTCAAGCGCTCGGCGTCCGGTGACATGAAGCAGTGGAGGCGCCAGACGCCGGCGCAGCAGCAGCCCGCCGCGGGGGCTGCAGCCGGAGCGATGCCCCAGCAGCGGGGCACGGAGCAGGGCAGCGGGCTGGCAGCCCCGCCGGGGCAGGCTGGAGGCGGCTGGGGGCCCGAGGAAGGGGAGCGCCCGCGGGGCGAAGCTGGGTGCGGGAGGCTCCTTGGCACCGCGGAGGACCCCGGCCCGGGGCGCACGGCGCCCGCCCAGCAGGACGCGGGTCCCTCGGCCGTGCCGCAGTCCCGGGAGCCGTTCGCGGGCAGCAGCGGAGCCGGGGAAGAGGTGGAGCTGGCCGGCTGCAGCCCCCAGGACCCGCCCGGCTTGGGCAAGCCGCCCCGCTCCGGGCTGCTCCACCTGCGCCTGCGGCTGCGCTCCGGTGCGCCGCGCCAGCTGCCCGACGTGCGGACCATCTTCGAGCAGCCCCGGGACCCCCGCGTGCGGGAGGAGAAGGGGGAAGGGCACCGCTTCGAAGTCTTCGCTCTCGGCAGGGGCTGGTGCGACCTGTGCGGGGAGGCGGTGCAGCAACGGGCCCTGCGCTGCACCAGTAAGTGTCTCTCCCCCGCCCCAACTCCCCCTCCCTCCTTGCAGGTGACTGATCGCCTCCCTTTGCAGATGTCTGGTTCTCCCCTCCCCTTGAAAGGACCTGCAGCTCCTCTCGATCCGAAATTTAATCACCCCCTCATCACCCAACCCTTCAGCCCCCATAACACAATTCAGGTACCTCCTCCTTCCAGTACAGCCACCCCTCCTCTGGGATACCCCCACCCCAGTTGATTGAGAATGGCCGGTGACCTCCAAATCCCCTACCCCACGCCCTACTGATTGTATCAAGAAAAATGAGCTGGAGGGAATCTATATATTTTAGAACAGAATATATTGTCTCAGAGAACTAATACATGGTGTAACCTTGTTGCATCTGATTTGCATTCTTGTAAAGCAGTTATGATTCCTCTAGGAGAGCGCCACTGCTTTATGCAGAAGGCTATTTCAATAGTGCCTGCAGTGATGTATTTATTAGAGGAGAGCTATTTCTTTCCCTGCTTCTAAACCTTGAGTAACCTCCCTGGTGGGGAATATATTTTTCCCTCTTTCTCTCTCTCTCTCTCATTTTTCTGTATGGTTTGCATGATCATTTATTAAACCCATTACATCCGAAGGTATTTACCTTAATTTGCAGTTTTGTATCATTGTATGCCTTCTCCTTTGCCCCACTGGTAAATCACCTGGTATTCCGACAGTGTATTTGCAGATTTATTCTTGAGTAGGTTACCTGTTTTACCTTCTTCAGTAGCTGTAAAGGCATGCTAAGTACATAGCTATATTGATGATGACAGATAATTGTTTGATGCACAGGGGCTGTGTTGCTTTAAAAGGTATCGATTCACTGGGATCTAATGTAATATTGTCTGTACAACACTGTGGACTTGCATAGTGCTACGGTGCTCAAATAGATATGAGAGATGAGTTTTTGATTCTGGTAGCAAAGAGCTTGTCGTATGTGTTAATGTGCTGTAGTCAACTGCTGCTTCCAGAGTTCATTTTGGTCACTAGCACATAATGCCTGTCATTTTGGCTTTAAGATTTAGAACAGCTGTTCCATGGGGGCTGGTGACATTTAATAATAGTCTTTTCCCATCCCTTTCAAAGACTTTCTAGAAAGTCGCAAATTCATAGAGTAATGGTGGTGGTATTGGAAGATGCTCCTACCTTCATTATAGAATTTTCATAGTTTAATGATCTACCATCATGAAATTCTGACTCCTCTGATGTCAGTGGGAGTTGCACCTGCTTATGGGATTTAGCCCCTAGAATGCAGGATGCTCCTGAATCATTGCATGATGTATATTTTTCTGCCAAGATGCCATTTGGCAATGTAAGGGCATTTCTCAATAACCTAAATAACACACCTGGGGGAGAGGGTTGATTGAACTTAATGATCAGTGTGGAACTTCTGATAGTGTCAAGGGAACTTGGATTACTGATATTTTTTTAATTGACTCTCATATAGTAATCAAAGCTTAATATTTGATGGGGTGATTGGGATAGGTAGAAGTACATTTTCCTGTGCCCAGCACTGGCTCGGAATGGCTCATTCTCTCTCCCTTTTTGTAGCTGATAAATATGCTTCCATGTTCGGTGTTGAATGGACATTCACCCTGTGTCTGGGCAATAACAGCTACTTGTTTAAGTAGCTGAAAATTATGTTTTCCTATTACCAACTGCTAATATAGTTACAGAGGTAGAGAGGACAGTAATTAAATTCCTCTTTCCAAACGATGGCACTGATAACCTGTGAAGTACTGGAGCTGTATTTTTTTAAGCAACTAAATATTTCTACAGTGATTTTCTCTTGTGTTGTGGTGTTTGTTTTTCTAACCTTGCCTTGTGCAGCACATAGAGTCTTGTAAAGTTTATCTAAGCCTGATGTGCGTTGGTATATTAAACTGTGTGTCTGGCAGGGGATGCATGCTTCAGAGGTTACACTGACACTGCAATGTGTGTGCTAATGTACCACATTCAAATCTAAATGACCTGTATACTAGATATTGATGGGGCAGGGGAAGAGTTCTCTTCCTTAAATTTACTCTGTGTGGTGGTTTGTTCAGTAGCTTATGGAGGAATATTTAGTTACTAACTAAAGAAACGGAGACAAGATAACTATAAGTTAAATAATTAAAAAAATTCACATTTTATTTATTTAAAAGTAGGTCAGTATCACCGTCCATCTTGAAACTGCTATGATCTGGAAAAGGAAGCATGCGGGAGTCTAAATCTCTTGATTCTTCTTTTTATTTCTACTCTAATACCTGAGAAATTTGAGGGAGGCTGCAAAAACAATCCAGCACATGTGATTAGGCACATGCCATCAGCACCATTTTTATTTCCAGCACTGCACAAAAATCCCTCCAAACAAGCAAACCACCTGCAGCAGTTAAAATACTCTGTCCTCAGTGCTGTTTTGACATCTGCAATGACGGCAGTGCCCAAACGTGGAAGTAAACAAAAAAGCAGACCTGTTTAATTTTGATTCCATTGGCAAAACATGGTGTTTGCTAATAGACGTCAACATCGTGGTGAAATTACTTTCCCCTCCTCTACTGAAGGCTTTACAGTCTCCTGTGGTGTTGGAGATGCCATCATTCAAAGGAGACCTAAAATTAAAGTCCTGGCCACTTATGGTTATTAAGACCCTGACCTTGGAGACACTTATGCACATTTTAACTTTGCTACTATGACCCTACTCATGATAGTAAAGTTAGACATGTACTTAAGTGTCTGCAGGATTGAAGCCCAAGATCTTACTGGCACTTTTCACAAGAGTAGGTGTGTCAATGTAGATGATTAGATTTATATACAGTAAAAATATATATATATTTTCGGGTGACCATTGTCATGTTTTAATGACCTTTGTTATTTTGAGAAAATGCCTCATCACTGGAGAAGGCATTCCACATAATAATAGAAGGGGCAAGAAACTACCTGATACAGCAGTTGACTAATAGATGGCAGGGTAGTATTTTCACTTAGCAGAGAAGTTCACACTTTTTGGTTTGATTTGTCATTCACTAGCACATAACATTCGCTGATAATAGCTGTACCATGAATCCTGAATACAGCAGGGGGGGAAATGATGAATACACTGAAAATCTATTAGTAGTTAGTCTTGCTAATGAATGTATTTGTTCTTTTTCTTGTCGCAGGACCTAAATTGACATTAATAAATCAGTTTGTTCAGTCACCTCAAGAGAAGTGATCTAGGAGCGCAAAGTGTTCTTGGAGATTGATTGCTGAACACACCGTCTGCTACTGACACACGTTGCAGTGCTTGGTTACTGACTGGTTGTCTCCAGCTTGATGTGATTTGACATTTAGGTCCAGATTTTCAAGAGTGCAGAGTTGGGTTGGTATGTGCTCAGCACCCCCAGCTTATTTAGATGTCCGCTTTTTGGGGTTAGGAGCTGTCGTCTTGTTCTGTGTTTGTGCAAAGCCTCTAGAGCTCCTAGGTGCTACCACAATACAAAGAATAATTGGGGCCAGGTTTTCACGAGAGCTCAGTGTAAAACATGTACCCAGTGTACTGAGCTCTTCTGAAAGTCTGGCCCTGATTGTAGGGACTGAGTCCTTTTGATCCTTGGAGCTGCTGCACACCTGTGGGACCCCATTCTCTGCTGCCTGGCTCTGTGTAGAGTCACAGCCATTGGTGTAAGTGGAAGATTCTCATCAGGGAGTGTTCTGCTCTCACTTGGCTCTGGTGTAAAGGACTTCCCAAATGCTGGTCAGTGGAGAACCAAGCCCATTGACTTCTGCTGACATTGTGGGTGTTCAGTGCCTCCTGAGACCCAGCCTTTTGTGTACCACTTAGCACCACAAGGAGAGTTAACACCCTAGCTTGCTTTCGCCCAAATTGTGGTGTGTGTGGTTTCTTTGTTTGTTTTTTGTTTGGGTTTTTTTAGTGGTCTGTGGAGCCATTGGGCTCTAGGTCATCTGGTAGACATGTACCCTAGGTCAGTAGCAACTCAAAGCTGCTAAAATCTGGAGGCGGTTCAGTAGCCCCTGTGAAATGAGTTTGCTAGTCTGGTTCCTTGTGAAAGCTGCCTGCCAACATCCGAGCTGGGCCCTGTTGTTGGCAAGATCAGCCGGGAGGCCAGGAGTTTGACTAGGCCCTGGAAGATGAAATGCCTGTCACTCATCAGCATGCTTTTCCCTTAGTGTTCAGGCACTTTAACGGGAAGCTTGCTTTGCTGCTTCCTATGTTCGTATTCTATGGCTAGATGGAGCATGTCTGTCTCCAGCTCTCATTTGTGATGTTAAATTTCCCTTTCATAAACAATTTATTGTCCTCCCACTCTCATGCCAACGTAAACTTAAATCGAGTGGGTGGTAGAAACTGTGTGAATGTGTTATTTATAACATCATGAAATCTCCTGGGCTTTTCACTGTCATTTCATTTGCTTCCTTGTAGAGAGGGAGACAGACGAGTAACATCCATGAAATATCCTCACCTTTGATTTGATAAATAAATAAAAGTAGTTTATGTAGCTGCCAATGATAGAGACTGCAGCATTGGATAATGCTCTGTAATGGGCTGGTCCGTCCACATTCCTGGCAGTGGATGCAGTTTGCATGAGTTTGGCAGACAGTTTCTCTGGCAGGCAGGCAGTATCACAGTTTGCTCCTGGTCCATTGGAAGGGGGGTGTGTGTGTGTGTGTGTGTGTGTGTTGGGTGGTGGTGGTTGGTTTTTTTTTTTTTTTTTTTTTTGGCAGACACATGTTCTAATGCTGACCTTTCTGGAGCAATTATTCCCCTGTTCAGCCCTTTCTGGTTTTTATGCTTTTGACACTTGCTGGATTCTGAATCAAATGTTTCTGGCTGTGATTTACATACTACGGTTTAAGCAGGGATCATACACATACCTCCTGGTGCCATTTGTTAATGAAGGGCAAGTGGGAGAGACAGTAGCAGCATATGGTCCTGTTGTATCACATTAAGGTTTTAACATGATATGATATTCATTAAGTGTAACCCTATCAACATCATATCACATGGTAGCACAATATGGTACAATAATATGTCAGTGCTGGTCAATTTGTCACATGGTATGTTATTTAAATCCCTGCAGAATAGTGTGTGCGCCTTACATGCACTTCCTTCCCACCTGCCCTGCTTGCTTCTTATTAAAGTACTAGTAATAAATGGTGCACATGGTATTTGTTCACCAGTGTCGAAAGTTCTGCCTTTAAAATTTTCCACATGTTATGCAAAAGGCAAGGCATGATTGACTGTCAAGCATTTAAAGGGATATGGTGCTTTAATTTAGGACCAGATGTTTACATATGATTTATTTAAAATAAAACCAACCCTCCACCTCCAAAGAGGGAAATTTTTGAAAGAACCTAGGGGAATCTAACTCACTTAGGTCCAGGATATGGGCATCTAATTCACTTAGGTCCCTTTGAAAATTTTAGCTTAAAATGTTTGTGTGGGGAACGGTCAAGGTGTTACAAACACCCTGTGAATAGGTTTTAGGGGGATAGCTCATATTGCTTAGGAATGTTTAAAGACACTGGAAGAAGATTTAAAAAAAAAAAATCCGAACGCGTTTAGTTAGGAGAACCAAAAAGAGAAATAACTCTGAACAAAAATACACACAGAGTAGTTTTAGTATCAAAATTCTAAAAATAAACAAACTGGATATGGGGGCAGTTGTGGAGTAAATGTAGGTTATCATTCAGTGGTAAGAATCTAAAGCAATATTAGTAACGCAGGAAAAGAGGTCTTCAGTATCTTCTTAACCAGGACCCCTTTAAAAGTTATGTCCCCCAGAGCAGCAGTGTCTCTCAAAGTCAATGCATTACCTTCCCTTGGTGAGTCCCGGTTGTGCGTCTCATGGAGCACAGAAAGTTGCAAATTTCATTCTTGTGCAACTCCTGATTACATGCAAGAGGTGGGTCTGAGCCATGTCTTGGATCCAGATCCAAAGTTGGAGGCTATTCACGGTTTCATTAGTATAGTTCTACTGTTCTATTTATTCATAAATAAATATTTATTTAAATTTAATTTGGCCTATTCTTTACCAGACAGAGGGCTTTACCTGGAACACTGGGCTGTGTGTTTTTCCCAGTTCAGGTTTCTGTCTACATTAATAGCTAACGTCTCATTCCAGTGCAGAAGTTTATGTACAACGCAAAGCAGCACATGCTGAACGTGCAGCGGGAGAGTCCACCAGTGTCAGGATTGAAGGGAGAGGAAGATGTTGAGTCCAGAACTTCCCTAACTTGTTTTTTAGAGATTGTGTGAATGGTTCTGCTATTAGAAAAAGGGGTAGTAGGTGACAGCAGCATGTTGCTGAACAAAGACTGGGGTTTTGGCTGGAATTTTTTTTCTTTTTGTGTGAACCAAAAACATGTTGAAATCCCCTATTTTTGATTTCCCCTTTCTAAATTGATGGCCATAAATAAACCCTTTGCAAAAACTAGTTTGGGTGGATTCTTTTTGTTTCCTTCTCAATGGAAAAGCTAGGGGTGTGGTGATAGCAGAGTGTATGCTGTGCTTATGTCAAAGTAAAAACTTTTCATTTCCTGGAGACTGCCTTTCTTATGGCAGCTGGTAGGTTCAGACTGTCTGTCTGTCTGTCTGTCTGTCTCTCTCTCTCTCTCTCTCTCAAGATCAGATCCAAAGGCCATTGCAGTTAATAGTCTTACTGACTTCATTAGGTTTGAATCCAGTCTTAACAGCATCCGTGATTCCCATTCTAGTCAATGGGAATCTTTCCAACAGCAGTTGGCTGAGACCTTTCACGATCACTTAATATGTGGTGGCTTTGGGAAATTTTGGATAGAGAGCAGGGAAGTGGGCTGTGCAGTGTCCCAGAGTCTTGTTCCTAGCTTCTCCTAGGATGTGACTCAACTTGAACAGAGGCCTGGAGAGAGTAACTTGGGCTGCCTTATTGGTCTTTTTCATCTGTTCTGTAGGGTGGACTACTGGGTCTTCACATGCAGCCCCATTCATGTCAACAGATGAATGGATGGTAGTTCTGGGTGTGGATCCAGGGCAGCATATGGCCCTTATTTGTCATCCTATTAGTTAATTAAGAAACATTTTGGGCTTCAGTCTTTAATCTGTATTGTTGCAGCAAATGGAATCAGGCATACAGGACTAGACTAGGCTATTGTACCTTGTGCTTGTAAAGTGTGAAACCTAGTCCGTAGTTTTAAGCATTTGTTTGGTAACCAGCATCCTGTGATATGGCATCTTACAAGGTTTGAGCTGAGACATTCAAGATCTCAATGGGAGTGACCAAATACCAGGCTCTCCTGCTGCCTACAGCTTTACCAGGAAGCTTTACCTGGTAGCCAGGAAACTGGGAATTTGTTTGGGTGGAGGGAGCTTGGAAAAGAGATGTATCTTGCAATGCTTTCTAAGAGTGTGGTTAGGTTTGTGATGTCGCTGGTGTAGTGGAGCAGAGGGCAGTTATTTAAAGGAAATGCTGACAAATTCCGTTCCGAACCCATCAGGTTTTCATCAAGGATTTCAGAGAACCAGGCTGAACTGCTGATGTGAGCTACGCTTTTGATGATAAATCTTGGGGGGGGGGGGAAGGGGAGAAAATAGGAGGGGATATTGCTAGATCGGACACAGAGCTCAGATAGAGCTAGGACAGCAGGGTATATAGAACAGCAAATAGAGTTGGGGAAGACTGACCAAGTAGTGTCACCATGCAATGATGATGGTCTGAAATGACTTTGTTTGTAGTCCAAGACCTATAAAGGATGGCACAGCTACTGTCATTAACAATTTAAAGACCTTCAGACCCTGCTTTTGTACTGAGTTGTTGGAGCACTATGATATAGGTGCGTGTATATATCTAGTGTGATACACATTTTTGTAAAGGAGTGAGTGGAGCAATTCATTTTCAAGTTCTGTTGAGCAAGAATCTTGATATTTGGTTCTCTTTTATTATATCATTGAATATGCAGAGGGAAATCCACACGTCAGCTTGGACCTTTCTATCAGAGGTCCCCTGTCTTTTTTGTTGTAGGATTGCAGCTGTCCAAGTACCCATTGAAGCTAGTATGTTGAAGTCTGGTGCAATCACTGCTTATGGACCACGAATTATGGAGGTGAAGGGGAAGTCTCAAATTTGAGATTTGTCACATGTATTGTGGGTCGCTGAAAGATTGTCAGTCTGACCACTTACAAAAACTAGATTAATTTATCTAGGAGTTGGCTCTGTTGATTGTGAAGCCTCCTACCTGGAAAGATGAAGGTCACTCATTATATACAATGGATTTTAGCCAAGGAAGATTTCAGAGGTGAGTTTATTGTTGGCACTAATTTTGATAGCTACTTTCACCTGAACCATAGGTTGCTATTTTTGGGGAGTGTGTGTATATATGCACCCCTCCCTGCCACCACAATAATGTACATTTGCATTACCACCTGGGGAGAAGATTCAGGTTACCTGTTCTCACCATTAGAACTTCGTTACTTGATTAGCCTTGTTGTTTCCCAGCAGTCAAATCTGTTTCCCCTTCTCGCAGCCGGTGCCCTTTCATGTTTCCCCTGCTTGCATCTGTTGTGAAGTCTCATGGCTTTTGCTTTCATCCCCAGTGAATCCTGGCGACTGTGCAGCCATTGCATTTTTGGGTGACCATAAAACAGCGATCGTTTCATTTGAGTGTTTGTGGCATGTCGATAGCATCTCCCTGGAAAGGGCAGCCTGCTCTGGGGTTGGAATCTGATGCCTTCAGTCTTCAGCTTGTGTGCATTCAGCTGCGACAGCCGTAACTTTACAAAGACAGGAAACCTTTCGGACTAATGCTTCTCTATAAGGAAAGCTTCCGAATCATTCTGTGTGTGTTCTGCAAGGAAGACTAGTCATGTGACACTCTGTAGAGGACGCCCTTGAAATGTACACGGAACCAGGCTTTTCCCTTAGGTTTATATATGCATTGCTCACTGAGTTCAGGGGTAATTGCACATGTGCATCTGTGGACAGGATTTGGCCTTTAACTTCTGCATTGTGCCCTGATTAAACAAAACACTTAAGCTAAGCATGTACTTGGCTTTAGGCACCTGCTTGAATCCATCCCTGTTCATCAAAGCAATTAAGTGCATGCTTAAGTGCTATGCTGAATCAGGGCCCATTTCCCTAGCAAGGAATAACACACACAACCCCCATCTCTCCCCATGGTTCATGGAATGCTGCATATTTCTAACAGCACTAGTTTATTTAAGGCAGTGCATTTCTTTACCAGGTGAAAGCATCCGTTTAATACTGTGATTTCAGTAAACCTGGGAACTAGAATTTCAATTGTTCACATTATTTAATATTTCTCTCTTCAGGAGACCACTGGCAGATTAAAATAAGTCACTGTCTTTTTGTCTTTGTCTGCACTCCTCTTCCCCCTCCCCCCTCCACATTTAAATTCTTTTCAATTTGGGCACTTGAAGTTTCATAGATTCTAGGACTGGAAGGGACCTCGAGAGGTCATCGAGTCCAGTCCCCTGCCCTCATGGCAGGTCCAAATACTGTCTAGACCATCCCTGATAGACATTTATCTAACCTACTCTTAAATATCTCCAGAAATGGAGATTCCACAACCTCCCTAGGCAATTTATTCCAGTGTTTAACCACCCTGACAGTTAGGAACTTTTTTCTAATGTCCAACCTAAACCTCCCTTGCTGCAGTTTAAGCCCATTGCTTCTTGTTCTATCCTTAGAGGCTAAGGTAAACAAGTTTTCTCCCTCCTCCTTATGACACCCTTTTAGATACCTGAAAACTGCTATCATGTCCCCTCTCAGTCTTCTCTTTTCCAAACTAAACAAACCCAATTCTTTCAGCCTTCCTTCATAGATCATGTTCTCAAGACCTTTAATCATTCTTGTTGCTCTTCTCTGGACCCTCTCCAATTTCTCCACATCTTTCTTGAAATGCGGAGCCCAGAACTGGACACAATACTCCAGTTGACGCCTAACCAGCGCAGAGTATAGCGGAATAATGACTTCTCGTGACTTGCTCACAACACACCTGTTAAGGCATCCCAGAATCATGTTTGGTTTTTTTGCAACAGCATCACACTGTTGACTCATATTTAGCTTGTGGTCCACTATAACCCCTAGATCCCTTTCTGCCGTACTCCTTCCTAGACAGTCTCTTCCCATTCTGTATGTGTGAAACTGATTGTTCCTTCCTAAGTGGAGCACTTTGCATTTGTCTTTATTAAACTTCATCCTGTTTACCTCAGACCATTTCTCCAATTTGTCCAGATCATTTTGAATTATGACCCTATCCTCCAAAGCAGTTGCAATCCCTCCCAGTTTGGTATCGTCTGCAAACTTAATAAGCGTACTTCTATGCCAATATCTAAGTCGTTGATGAAGATATTGAACAGAGCCGGTCCCAAAACAGACCCCTGCGGAACCCCACTCGTTATACCTTTCCAGCAGGATTGGGAACCATTTATAACTACTGTCTGAGTACGGTTATCCAGCCAGTTATGCTCCCAGTAAAAGATAGTCACTAATAACTCACCCAGATAATTTTTGGAGCAACATCCTGCTACTGTCTCTGGCTAGTCTAAGCAGAGTAGTGAGACTTTGTCTGGACCCAACCATCTGGGCAGCTATGGAGGTGTCACTTTAATGGACAGCATGTTCACAAGATTACAAACATGGGTCAGGTGGGGAAATGGTGCTGCTGCTAATGCGAAGCTTATATATGCTTTAAATACATAAACATAAGAACTCTTTCCAGCGGTGGGCAGTGTGTTTTGCAAGTAGGAAGCTGAGACGCGGGGAGGGGAGGGGAGGTGACTTACCCAAGGTCACACAGCAGATCGCTGGCAGAGCTGGGTATAGAATCCTGGTCCCCTGTCTCCAGGTCCATTGTCCCAGCTACGGGACCATGTTCCCTTGCTGCTACTATCATTGCAAACCAGTTTAGTGCCTGGGGGGAAGAAGAAATGTGGTTAGGTAACCAGCACAGATTGTAGCTCTTATTTTGTAGGGTAGTTTGTTTTTCTGGCCCAGTAGATTAAATTGGGTCTGTTAGCCTTGAAAGTGTTCCCTTAACTTTTGTAGAGGTTGACTCAGTGTTGAGTGGCTACAGAACAGGATTAGGAGGCAGGATTCCTAGTTTTGGGGGAGAGGTGTTTGTGCATTAAGGGGAGTATTTCCTAGTGGACTGCCCAGGACTGTCTCTAACTCACTGTGTGGCGTAAGGAAAGTCACTCCATCTCTGCCTCTATTTACCCACTTGTAAAATGGCAAGAATATCTCACAGGGGTATTGCAAAATTTAATTCATATTTGCACAACCTTGTATAAATGCAGGATAGTAGCCATGCACTGGGATATGGATTGCAGTGATTTAGAGGTTGTGAAGGGCTAGATTTAAAGTGTGCTGTTAAACTGATTTCTTTTCCTGGCACATGGCGCCTGAGGCATGCATTTCCAATCGTAACTGCAACTATAAAATAAGCAAATTCTCTTCCTCCTTTGGATTAGTGCCTATCTGTGGAGTTTAAATCCATAATCTAGTGTTTAAGTTTAACCTGATTTTTACCAGTTATTCCTTTATTTTAGGCTGCAATTAAAATTGTGAGGCTTTGACTTTAAACTCTGAAAACAGCAGAAAGCTATCACTTGCGTGAAAAAAAGGATATTGGAAAAAGACTTCCCAATGAAAGGATGGGTCCTGCTCGCGCGCTCTCTCTCTCTCTCCGCTGTAATCTCGTCTGTTAGCTTGTTTTATCTTATCAAACAAAAAGTCCCAGAAATAGAAAGTTTTCCATGGGTAAGAGAACCAGCCCTGGGATACACAGCATTAGGCTGTGTGCATTCCCCTTAAAAAAAGGAGCCCAAAGTGGCAGTCGATTATAAGTGAACACTATTGATGGTCTGTCTGCATGGGGGAAGAGAGAGAGGCTTGAGTTAGAAATGTACATAACTTGCAATGGTACACACTGCTTCCAATAACATTCCGCATCTGAGTGCTTCCCGCTTGCTTCTCTAGCCTGCCTCTGTTGCTTGAGCCCGAAGAAGCTATTGATCTTCTGTTACAAGGATGACACAAGGGAAAGCAGAGGCAGCCGCTTGCTTTGGGGTTGTAACAAAGAGAATACGCAAGATACTCAGGCATTTTCCCAAGTCGAAATCTTGGTCCGAGGGTCTCCACCTACTCAGGAGGCCCAGCAGGGAGGTCTTACTGGTTAAAGGTAGGTGCTCTTGCAAGTTTGTATACTAGGCATACTAGTTAATTGCCGAGATATATCAGGTTGCAGCTACTAGTTAAACATTATGGGATTTGTGCAGTACTGGATTGTTGCATGTATTAGAAATGCAACACATAAGAAAGAGGTAACAAACAGTAGTTGTTCTGCTTTGTAACAGGCCAGATGATAAACTTTCCTTTTGGCTTTGTGTTCTTACATATGTCACCATTGAGGATATTAAGCAATTTAAAAATCTTCTGTTTAGTCTCAGCTACTTAAGATTTATATTATGTTTTTCTACAAGTATGTCCCCAAATGCTGAAGTACGGCTGTTGTGGGCTATTGTATTGGGGTGTTAAATTTCTTCTTTCCCCAGGAAAGCTCGACTTTCTAACTAAAGGTGACCCTATTGCATTTGCTAAGAAGCTGGTTTCAGATATTACCAAGATCAAGTAATTGTACGTTTTTCAAGAGTGTTTTCATAACAGTTATAGTTTGGGTTTTTTTGGGGGGTGTGCTTGTTCTGAAACAATAAGGCAAGATTTATTTTATTCACTTCAAAAATTGGGTTTGTCGTCTCAGGTGAAAATATGTTACTGTGAAATCTTAGGACTGTAGTTGGAGACTAATCTTTGGACAAAAGTATCTGCAGTTCATATACTATGTGTTAACCAGGAAGTCAAAAAAGGCCGCTTTTAAGGATGACTATCTTGAATATGAGCAGTTCAAATTAATATCTGTTGGAAAACAGAACATGTTTAAGTTTTATGCTCTGTCATCACTTAAATTGGTGGCAACTTTTTAGATTGACCCCTCCCTTGAAATTTATGTGACAATAGAGGTTTCCTTTTATCATGTTTAAAGGGCCAGATGCTGCCGTCTTTACTCAGGTAAAATGCCCATTGATGTGTTTTATCTGGCCAAGGTGTTTTATCTGAGTTCAGGCTGAAGGACTGAACCTTCAATCTTCTTGTGTTTGAAAGATAAGTGACAAAGAGCCTTCAAAATCAAATCTCCTATAAAGTGTGGTGTTTGCGGAGTTAATATGGAAATCGCGGGAAAGCCAGACTTTGAAAGTGAGTGAAAATGACTGTAACTTTAAGGGATTTAGATGATTTGTGTTCATGGTTCACCTTTCAGCATTGCTAAGATCATCTTAAGCACTTTGTGGAACTGTGGTATTCACTGCCATGAGTCTCCTGCTAAAAGATCACTATATTTGGTACATACATTATCTTAGTGACTATCCCATGACCTTCACAGAGAGCGTGTTAGGCTGCGGAGTGCATGAAATGGGAACTGACTGATTCTCTTGAACAGCAGGCCAAGAATTATTCAGAGGTCCTTTCCCTGTTGTTTTTGCTTCTGAATTTGAGATGGGGCTATAGATTTAATAATATCAGTCAAGTATGGAATTGCAGACCTAGGGGCTGTGGGGTTGCTGCTACACCCAGCTGCTGTGTTTCTAGCCTGAGACTTAGAAACAGCGGTAAAAGTGAAGACCAAGAGAGTGAGCAGCAGACGTGTTGAAACCCTAGCACCTCCTGTGGGAGACAAGGAAGCCGGTTTAAAGTTGTTGCTATTTTAAATCTTAGCTTCTGTTGATTGGACATGCTTGCTTTGTTCTGTGCAACTTCAAAATTGCTTTGATTGGAAAAGCAAGAGAGGATATTTGGCAGCTTAACAGTTCCTCTCCTAGCAAGCTCTGATTACTTCTAATATCTTGCAAAAAGGCTGAGATTCCCGAGGGCCAAATGTGGCGTTCAGCTATACCAATGTTGCTCTGACATGACTCAGTTGAAATACCTAAAATTGCCCCCAACTTAAACTGGTGGAACTGAGAGCAGAATCTGGTCCCAGATACACAAGTACGATGGAGTAATCTGTCGAATGGAGGAGCTTAGAGATATACAATTGTCTCTTGGAAACTGGGTTGGCAAAAGTATTTGTGCTTAAAACTGCAAGAGGTGCTGTTTGGTTTGTGCATTTGGGGAGGAGATGGAAAGAAATAGCTTCCTCTGGGGGCACTCACGTATCAGCTCAAAGAGTCTCTAATTTTAGCTGGACAAAAAATAATCAATTTCTGTTTTTAATGGAGGACGACAGAGATTCTGATCGATCACTAAACCCGATGCCTTTGTGGGAATTTATTTACATGTTTGATAGAAATTCAGTTTCTGTCAAATTAAGTGTCTCTTAATTTAAATGTAAAATATCTTACTCATTGAGTGGAGGCATCCTACTTCAGAGGCTCTTGGCAAACCCTGTCACGTGGCTATATCCTAGAGCTGGGTTAAGTTTCTAAAATTAGCTTTCCCTGCAAGTTACTGAAGTGATTATGTCTGTTAATAGGTGATAGTGACTAGAGAGTGTCATAGTAGATCCCGTAAAGAAATGCCTAATAATCGTGGGCCTGATCCTGAGGGTTGCTGAGCAGCCAGGACTGCTGTTGACCTCAGAGTGTGAGTGTGTGTGTGTGTGTGTGTGTGTTGGGGGGGGAGGGGTGGCATTATGGGTGCCTAGCTGCTTCCAGGGTCAGAGCCAGTATCAGTGTTTTTAAGCTATTGCTGTGGTCTGAGGAAGAGGAACAAACCAATCCATTGCAATTACAGTGAGAGCGTCTCTGTCATGCTATTGGTGCAGTCCTATCCAGAGCTGGCTACAAGCCCCAGGATGATATAGTGGTGAGGCTGGCCATACAAGTACTGAGATAGATGGGACAATGGTGCAGGGAAGGGGCCAGCTTCAAAGAGTTTGGGTTTTGTTTGGTAAACACTCAAAAGTTCAGCTGCTGTTTCTGCAAACTTGGGCTGGGGATTTCCCAAGAAGAGGTTTTTTACCAGTGCTCTCCAGCCCTTTCACTTCCCATTTTGGGCTGAAAAGGTAATGAGAACAACTTGGGTCATGGCATCCTAGAATTTCTTGCTCTTCCCTTATGGCGAAATACTGCAGTTTTCTAGGAATGCGTCCCATGCACTACAACTGGCAGGAATGCGAGGCAGAATTAGTGTTATTACTCTAGAACGGTGGCTCTCAACCTTTCCAGACTACAGGACCCCTTTCAAGAGTCTTTGTCTTTTGTACCCCAAGTTTTACCTCACTTAAAAACTTACAAAATCAGACATAAAAATACAAAAGTGTCACAGCACACTATTACTGAAAAATTGCCGACTTCCTCATTTTTACCATATAATTATAAAATAAATCAATTGGAATATAAATATTGTACTTACATTTCAGTGTATAATATACAGAGCAGTATAAACAAATCCCTGTCTATGAAATTTCAATTTGTACTGACTTCGCTAGTGCTTTTATTGTAGTCTGTTGTAAAACTAGGCAAATATCTAGATGAAAATTAGGTCTCTTTAAAGTGTCTCAAGTTGAGCTCTTAAAGTTATTAGTTGTTTCAGAAAAATCATATTCTGGATGTGCAAAAGTGGGGTTGGGAAGGAGAATGGACCTGAAGCTATCATAGACCTTAGCCCATTTTGCAAACCAAATCCTACATTTTTATGGGGTAAAGGCCGAGAGATTAAATGATCCGGTCGCCTAAGCATGCTGTAGTTGCTTTGTAGCAGCACCTTTCAAAGGAATATAGAGAAATTGGGTGACTGACTCCCATAGACTGCTTTGAAAATCCCAGCCTACAAATAAATACATATGAGAGAGACCTGAGACAGTTCTGGATCAGTTGATGGTCCTTCTATCACAAGCGGTTCATAGGAGCCCATCTCGGTAGTGAGCAGAATGAAGCCTCTTGAAAGCTAGGCCATGTGTAGCATTGGGAGCAGATGTCTGTGAAGCTTTGTCTTGCACAAAACATAGGTGATGGAGATTTTGCCCTCCTGGATTCCTTGTTGGTGTCAGCACTCGACCCAAGGCAGGGAACACTTACCTTCTGGTTCCCCCTTGAGGCTTCTATTTCCACCTCACCACTATTATTAGTGTGAAACTGTTTCTGTCCAGAAAAATAAGTAGGTACATGACTAGGGCTGGAGAGATCTATGTCAGATGAAATAGCCCCTCCGTGTGACTCCCGTGTTGAACAAAACTAGGGCTGGTTGGGAAAAGATATATATTTCCCTTGTGAAAAATTTGATGGAAAATTTAAGTTGTTTTTGTTTTGTTAACATATTTCAGATTTTTGTCAAAAAGTAAATTTTCATTAAAGTGGAAATTTCCTTGTAAAGTTTCCATTCAATCAATAAGCTGTTTTCCCCCCATTAAAAATAAATGTTTGGATGGAAAAAATTTTTGACCAGCTCTAAACCAAACCCTTTTGGAGGTTCAAACAATACATTAGGCTTTCCCATGCATCTGGAATCCCTTTGATACAGTAAGAACATCTAGTCTTGTGGTGTTTCCAGTCAGACTGGAAGGAGGAAGCACCAACTCTCTTCTGACCAAGCCCATTCTTGTTCACTTTCATCTCCCAGCTTTGTAGCCTCAACAGGAGTGGAGGGTTTCTGGAAGGGTCAGGTCAGTAATGGCTGTATTGGGTTCCGCTCTGCGTATTCAGGTACCTCCTCCCCAATGCTTTGTGTGAGCCTATGTTTTTGCTTTAAGTGCTGTTCATAGGGAGTTTTGATTTGGCTCTTTATTTAAAAAAAAAAAAATAGCATGACTGATGCAGCTGAGGGTTTCTTTGGGTGTTTTTAAGTAGGTATCTGTGGAAAGATTAACAAAAAATGATCAAATAAAAAGGTATGTATCTAGTGCTGATGAAGGGTGCTGGATGCTTTTTACGCACAGGCCAGCTAAAGCATTATACAGTGGCAATATTAGCCTGCGCTTCACCCTTGAGCTGGAGGGACCGTCTCCAAGACTGAGTGAGGATATTTCAGCCTCCATGGCTTGTTCATTGTTTTCTTTGTTGAGAATGCCAAGAACATGGCCAGTTGTAGCGGTGCTGGTACACATTCACTGGGACTTGACCTCACGCACTCAAGTAGCGGTTGAAAGATGTTACTGACCTTGGCTGGGTTTGAATGGGTAACCTCTAGCCCATTCCCAATCAACTGAGCCATCCAGTGCCATCTGTAATGCGCCTTTGGTGTATTTAGAAATTCTGGTGGAAGGACACCATTTACAAAGAAAATGCCTTTGAACTTTATGGCCATTGTATAGTGAGCTTTGTGGAAGGTACAACCACAGAAATTAGACTAACGTGCTGTAGTGCAAAGCTGTCTCAAATTGCCTTATTATCCACGGAAGGTTGTCTGAGTGCATATATGGAATTGAAGTCAAAAGGGATCCCGTTATCTTAATATCTAAAACAATCTGCTGGTTAAATTTCTTGGTGTGCATTGGGCTATACTCAGCCTCTGCTCCCAATTCACATACTCAGAACTCTATTGTTCCTTTTATTACTCTCTGCCTTTCCATGCAGTAAATCAGCTTTCATTACAGGAACAATTAAATAATGCATATTCTGGGCATATGGTAGGGAGAGCTGGAAGAAGGTCACAGCAGCAATACAGTACCCATCGTTCATGAAATTCCAGTTAAAGGGAATTTGTGGTACTGGGGAAGATCTGGAGTGAGGCTGTTGTGATTACTTGTTCTCAAATGCTTGTGATCCCCAAACTGTGAAAGTAACTGAATTGGTTTCCCGGAATGCCCCCTTCCTTGTACAAGCCAGCGTGTGCTGCTTTCCATTCAGCTCTGGGTTCTCTGACTCATAACAGAACTGTCTGCAGCAACTCCCAGCTTTGCAATTGCACACAGAGCTGGAAGCCATTACTGGGACCCAGTCCCAAGTTCTTCATCAAGGTGTAGGGAGGGGGAGATTGGAATGCTGGTCGGATCAGCTGGAAGTATCTGCACTGGCCCCGTGTCAGTGGTCTGGAATTACTGCTTTATGAGCCAACCCTAACTTGATCTAGGGAGGGGAGAGGGGATCTGAGGCTACTATGAAGTAGGGGATGGTTACGTTAATTGCTTCATCTTTCCCATGAAGTTTTTGAGGTGCATGTCACTGCACTTACCCATACCCCTCATGTGCATCTTTCCAGAATGCTTGCTCCAAAGCTCCATTGCATTCAGCCCAGATAGAGGCTGGTGGTATCTAAACAGGTGACCACCACCTTTCTCCTCCCGCTGAGAAAGAGGCTCTATCACCTACTCAGACTGTGAGGTGATGAAGGATCTCCTGACCACAGACTTGTGACCTTTGTTATCCTCATGCGCTGAACTCTTCCCCTCTCTCTTTGCATTAATAACCTTGGGCCTGGATGTGCAGAGTTAGGCTCTGAAGTCTGTATTTAGGCACCTGAATAAGAGGCCTGATTCTGAGAGGGGCTGACCAGCTCTCTAGCAGTTCTGCGCTTATGAAAACGATTACGCTTATTAAGGTGCCTAAATACAGGCTTCGGGGCATAATTGTAGGGCACCCCGGTTGGAAAATCTTGGTCTATGGTGCCTTAAAAAGTCTGTGGCTTGTTCTAAGACTTGTCCAATTCAGAGGTAACTGAAGGGTGGCCTAAAGAGTGCTAAATTCCAACCTGTTGTTGCTCCCCATGGGGTGAAGACAAAGTTGATCAACAGTATGTTTGTTATGGCTGGCAAGCTGTCCCATGTAACTTCTCGTCTTTGTCCAAGTGAGAGATAAGTAGAGTTGGGCAGGAAACAGTTGTTCTGTCCTGTGAACATTTTCGAGAGTTAGATTTTTTTTTCCTCATTTTGAATCATGACGAAAAGTCAAAATTTCAAGTATTCGCGAACCAAAATTTCTTTTGTTTCAGGTAAATCAGAATATTCTGATTTTTACCTTTTAACCTTTTTTGTCTAGATAGCTTAAATTTGGAAATGGGAATGGGTTTGAATTGGAAAACCTGGAATGTTTCATTTTGACAGTTTGTGAACCTTTTTCCCTGACAGTTTCTTGAGTCGGGAAATTCGTTGAACCCAACCTTGTTCCACAGACCGTTTTGGTTTTGACAGAGTGACATTTTTTCAGTGAAAAATGATTGATCAAAAAATTCTCAGCTGTCTCTAGGTACAAGTAACTGTGGTAGTGTGCGTATATTTTTGATATGGCCCGTGGGCTCCAATGTATTCTAAAGGGTTAGGAGCCCTGCAGTACTTCAATAATGTTGAAGATTTTGAATGTTGTTGAGCTGGCAGACACTTCTGCTTGTAATATGACATTCAGTAGCATTACCGAGACTGTTTCCATCGGGCAACAAGTCTTTCTTGGTCAGTGCTCACTTGAGGAGTCTCAGATTTTCCATTTGCCAAGGCTTCCCACAAGAACGCTGTGTAAGGTCTATTTCCCTAAACACGACCGCACTGCAATAAACAGCCATTCTTTCCAGTGGCCTGAGTGACATGCAGTTGATGAGTCCCTGTCGCCAGAACCACAAGCACAGCTGGATCTAATTGGCCCCCTCAGCGGAGAGCGAAGATTAGGGACAGAGCAGCCCAATAGAGCTGGAATGCCCGTCTCCACACAGAGACAGAGCAGTTTAAGGGAAGCTTGGGCTACAGCTGCTGCGGTGTAGGGAGAGCAGAGTTCAGTCCCCGGGGCTGTTGAGAAAAGTTCCTTTCGGTCGTGCTGAATTGATGCACGTGAAGGAATAAATGTCAGAGACGAACCGGAGCCAAAAAGTTTTTAGATGGGGATTCGCCCACCTGGATAGTGCTTGGCTCGGGGGGCTTAACCCAGAGCTTCAAGAACAGGGCCGGCTCCAGGGTTTTGGCCGCCTCAAGCAGCCAAAAAAAAAAAAAAAAAAAAAAAAAAGCCGCGATCGCGATCTGCGGCAGCAATTCGGCGTGAGGTCCTTCGCTCCAAGCGGGAGTGAGGGACCGTCCGCCGAATAGCTGGACGTGCCGCCCCTCTCCGGAGCGGCCGCCCCAAGCACCTGCTTGCCAGGCTGGTGCCTGGAGCCGGCCCTGTTCAAGAACAAACGTGTTTGCAAAGCTGAACCTTTCCAGTGGGGTTCTGTGACAAAACACTACCATACAGGTGAACAAGCTAAATCCATCAGAATTCCTGGTACGATTTCCGGTGGGGTACAGAACGTGGAATACGGAATCAGTCTGCCAGGGGAATTGGCGAGTTGAATTTTTGCCGGGGGGGTGGGGGAGAGATTTTTTTTTTTAATCCTTATTTATATCCTGGTAGCATGTAGAGGCCCCAGCAAAGACTTGGCTCTCATTGTGCTTCGCACTGTACGAACAATAAGAGACCGTTGCTGCCCCTAAAAGCTCACAGTACAAATAGACAAGATGGACAGAGGGAGTGTCGTTATTCCTCTTTTACGGTAGGGAAGCTGGGTCCCAGAGGGACGAAGTGACTCTCAAAGTGTCTGTGGCGGAACCAGAAATGGAACTAGGATCTGAGTTGCTGTCCAGTGGTTTAACCACAAGACCATCCTTCTCCATCTGTCTCAGTGGGTGTTGAATGCTGTGTGCTCACCCCAACGGAACAAATGGTCCTGATTCAGTTCACCTTCGCCCTAACTTCCGTTCAGCTCTATCATCCCCTGCACAGGCTGGGTTTATTTTCCCCCCTCCAGCTGCTCTAGGTGAATGCACAGCTCAAGCAGAACTGGCACCTCCTGCAAAGCATTTGTATATGACCCTTACTGAGAGGATGTTCTGATTACCCAGAAGGCCGTGCATTACAATTACCGAGTAACCGTTCAGCTCGTCTCTAATTAAAAAAAAAAAAAATCCTTCTTGACTTGCCCCCAGGCATATTTAAGCAAATTGACTCTAAATAGAAAAATGATAAGCAGCTCACGTCAGCTAACTGTGAAATGATAAATGACTTCCCTCTCCCTCTTGAGATTGCTAATGCCTTCCCCTCAGGCACCAGCTCTCCAGCGGAGGTTCAGCTTCTCTGATTCTCAGTCATTCCTCCAGTAAGACAGTGCATGCAGCTGAGCAGACACCACCATTGCCAGGGCAAACATGGGGTATTCCTTCCTTCACCTCTCGGGCTGGCATCGCCAACCCTAAACGTTCAAAAATCACGCATCAGGTTCCAAAAAAATAAGAGATTGGCTTAAAAATCATATATCGGGGGTATCTGTATTAGTCTGTATCCACAAAAACAACAAGGAGCCACTGGACTCCTTGTTGCTTAAAAATCATGAGTTTTTTTTTTTTAATTAATTTTGGTTTCTTTTTCTTGGGCTTTTGAGATTTTAGGAAGCACGTTTTCAAGCTTTTTCCCAACAATCCTGAGGGCTAAAATATTTTTTTTGTTTTTTAAAGAAAGCTGAGATTTTCAACATCATCCCCTGACTCCAGGAGCTGTGGCTTTAAAAACACAACCCCCCAAAATTGTGATGCTCGTGCTAAAATTATGTGAATTGGCAACACTGCCTTCCACAGTTTCTATTTTCTTTTTTTAAAAAGCTACTGAAATAACATTGATAGTCCCAGGAACGTGGGCATCGCCAGACTGGAGCAGACCAGAGGGCAGCTAGCCCAGTATCCTGTTCTGACAATGGCCTACGCCAGCTGCTTCAGACAAAGGTGTAGGAAACTCCATAATGGACATTTCTGTCTGTCTGAGATACTTGCATAGCCCTGATCACTGTAGTATCGGAGTGCCTCACAATCGCTAGTGTACTTAGCCTCACAACACCCCTGTGAGTATTGTTATCCCCATTTTACAGATTGGGAACGGAGGCAGAGAGTCTGTGCTGCAGCCGGGGGAGAGCCTTCTAGCCCAGGTCGGTAGATCTGCGCTAGCAGGGCTTGAGCTAGCCTGCTGAAAGTAGTAGCGTGGATGTTGTGACTCCGGCAGCAGCTTGGGCTCTCAAGTGCATCCGCCCCTTAGGTTTGAGAGCCCAAGCAGCAATGTCCACACTGATATTTATTTATTGGCATGCTAGCTGGAGCCCTTTTAGTGTGAGAGTCTGTCGGCCTGGCCTGGGAGACTGGCACTCCGCATCTTGTAAAATAGCCACACAGGAAGTCTGATGGAACAGGGATTTCAACCCAGGGCTCCCAAATGCAAGGCTAGCCATCCTTCTTTGTGTTCCTTCCATTGTGCAATGACCTGCCAGGTAATGCATGGATTAGGCTCTGACACACAAACGATGCTGAACATATAAACTGCATTCCTTCAGATCTAAGTGCAAGCTTTTTTTTTTTTTTTTTTTTTTTTTTTTTTAAGGAGCTCATTTAGGTTATCTTGAAGAGCCACTTCCCCTCTCCCCAAGCCTGGTGAGTAACAAGGGATTTCTCTCAGTAAAGAGGCAACTTTTTTAAAATTGCAGGGGGATCACAAGTTCCCTGCTAAACATTAGGGCTGCCGCATGTTTAAATTGATAAAGGAATATTGTGCGGGCTTTGTGAAATCACACTTGTTTTGAGCAAATCTTTTATTGATCTTTAAATCTATAGTTAGTTTAGCCTCCAAATGGAAGCTTTGTGTTTAAAAATCACAAAACCTGCTGTAAACAGGAAGACCTTTGTGATTTTAAATAAAATCAGTGTAGATGGTTTTGTGTTGGGGCTTTAAATATTTCCCAGCAGCATATGCAGCCCAGGACATGAGATGTGACAGCCTATCTTTGCTGCCTAAGCAGAGTAAAACTCTAAATATAGCACAGATATTAGAAGAAAGGTTATATATTAAATTTGTGCTCAGTTTTAACAATCTCGGGTATTAGGAACACAGGTAAGAAAAACTTGTTAAATTAAAATAAGCTTTTCAGCCCCAGTTCAGCAAAGCACTTAACTATAATGGAGTGTTCTCCACTTCATTGGGATTTAAGCCCGTGCTTGAGTGACTTACTGAATCCAACTTGAATCCTCTGACAGAGTCCCTTTAATTCTGAAATATTATGCTCTGTAAGGCCACCGTCCTGTAAACTCTTCCTCTTAATGAACTGTCTCTGATCTTGCAATTTCATCCATGTGGCTGGATCCTCACATGCAGGCAGGCCCATTGATTTCACCGGGACTCCACGTGGACAGACTCTCATGCCCGTGTGCTGTCTCGCTGAAGTCAGTGGGCCTCTGTGCAGAGCTCAGGGAACCTGCCCAGCTGGCTCCCATTGCAGGATTGGAACCATCATGCCATTTCTGAGAGTAGTCCCATTGCCTTTGAGTAGGGCTATTCACAGGGACGTGTACTTTCCTGAGTAGTGAGTATTTCCAGGATTGGTCCTAAACCTAGACGTACAGTCATTGCGGAACTATTTTGGAACAGGGTTCCCAATCCAGGGGCTAATATCCAGATCTATGTGGCATATCCAGTCTTCTATCATCCCTCTACTTTGTGGGTGGTTGGTTTTTTTGTTTTTTGTTTTAGTTCAAGAATACATTAAATTATGGTTTGAATATACTTATCCCACAGTCCTTACTTGTTTGTGTAGTCCCAGTGAAATCAATGAGATCACGTGTGTGAGTAAGGGCTGAAAGATCAGGCTCTCCTTTAATCTATGTTCCGGAGTGAAATAGATCATATAGATAATTTGTGTGTGTTAAATAAAATAGGTAATACACAAGATTCTTCTTGGTGTTTTCTATTTGCTTGTAATGCAGTGGAAAAGGTTGCTTTTTGTTTATACAGTCACCTTATTTTTCTTGTAAACGTTGATACAAAAATCTGGTGAAGCAGATACTGTTTTAAAAATACTCTGTAAATGCTACAGTGTAATGTTAAAGATCAGAATTCTTTAGGGGTGTGGGTGTGTGTCAAATCTCCTTGCCTTATTTTTGCCTTTTGTTTTGCATCAAATCAACAAAGCCTAATTTTTTCTTAGCCTATTAGATTCGGGAGCGCCCTGAGAGGAGCAGGGAGGGGAATGATCTCTGTTAAATGACTTGGTGGACTTATAGTAGAACTTGCTCTAGTAGTACAGTCTAAAAACTGTGTGTGTCCTATCTACATCTTGGGTAGGTTTTATGAGTTCGTTTCTTTCTTTCTTTCTTTCTTTCTTTCTTTCTTTCTTTCTTTCTTTCTTTCTTTCTTTCTTTCTTTCTTTCTTTCTTTCTTTCTTTCTTTCTTTCTTTCTTTCTTTCTTACCCAGTTATGATTTTGAAGAGCTGGTTGTTTTCAGCCATAGAGTTTCCATTTCATACACCCCACCCCCATTTACGTAAGGAGCTTTTAAGCATCATTGATATATGTAGAATACGAATGAATGCATTGATTTTTGTCCTGCGATCGTGGAATTGTCTGGGATCAATTTCACACTTCCCCTGGCAAGCACTGTGTCGGCAGCTGCTAGAGTGAAGACAAGAGTGAGTAGCGAAACCTGGGGCTTGGCAGGAAATCTGTGAAAACTTTGAGAAATGAAAGCTCAATTGAGGTTTTGTGATTGGAAAAAACCCACAGGGTGGTTTGGTGGGGTTTGCTCCCTGCCTCTGTTCATGCCAGGTTGCACTCTCTTTTTCTCTTTTTGTTTTCATAGTTCTCCTCAAGCAAGAGGTAAAAAAAACCCCTGCTCTGTGTAGGCTTAATTTTCCAAGGGATCAGCTCCCACAATCGGGACAGGTTGAGCTCCCCCTGTGACACTACGGTTATGTCTGCATTCGAGTTTTTTTTAGCTTGAGTGAATTGATAGTTGACTCAGATTAATTGGCAAACGTGTTTGTTCATGCGAGGCTGGACACTCCATAAATGTTAATGGTAAACGGCAACCTTTGTGGGGTGTCCACCCTAGCATTACAGACATTGTTAGCCAAATCAACGTCACAGGCAATCAATTAACTGGTTAAAATGCTCATATAAACCTGCCTTTCATGCCAGATTTCCAAAAGAGCCCAGCACCCATTGTGAGCACTTTTAAAAATTTGTCTCTATAAGTCTTTATTTTACATGTAAGCTAAGGAGGTGTGCTAATAGGAGTCAAACATCGGTCCTAAAATGTACTATTTGGGATAACTGAGCTGTGCAAAACCTGTGAACCATTTTGTTATGTAATGTTCGAGGATGAGTTAGCAGACTAAATGATCTCTCAGTGTATTGAACGTATTACAGACGTTAGGTCTCGTTTTCAGATAGGATGTAAAATGAAGGCCCTCTGGCTATTTGTGATCATGAAAGGTCCCCTATTGCTTTTCACAAGGGTTGGAGTGATAAATCCTATTCTTTCCAAGTGCTAGTTTGGGTGACTGCGATGTCTCCCTACATTTCCCCTGGCAGTATGAATGGGATATGAGACTCTTCTCCAATTCCTGCGTCTCTACTGCACGAAGGGCCTTTGCTGTAAGTCTTGGCAGTTCTGCAGAGCCTTTTATCCGAGGATCATGCAAAGTGCATTACAGAACTTAATGAATTAAGCCTCACAATGCTCTTGTGAGGTAGATCAGTGTTATCCTTATTTGCATAGATGAGGTGTTTTGCGGGGGGGGGGGGTCACATGAAGTTGTGGCAGAACTAGGAGTAAAACCTCAGTCTCTATACTCCCAATCCCATACTCCAACCACAAGATTGCCCTTCCTTTCCGAAGGCTTTTCCACCATCTTAGCCTTCAGAGCTGATGTGCTTGGTGCAGGGCCGGCTCTAACTTTTTTGCCGCCCCAAGCGCAAAAAAAAAAAAAAAAGCACTGCTCCACCGTAACAACCCCCCCCCCTGCACCGCGCTGCCCTGCCAAAACAACCTCCCCCCCAAGCGCTGCCCTGCCCCGCCGAAACAACCCCCCCCAAGCGCCGCGCCGCCGAAACAAACAAACCAAAAACCTCGAACGCCGCCCCGCCGAACCAAAAAAAACCCAAAAAACCCGAGCGCTGCCCCGCCACGCAAAGATTGGCCGCCCCTTACAAGGTGCTGCCCCAAGCACGTGCTTGGTCGGCTGGTGCCTGGAGCCGGCCCTGGCTTGGTTAGCTTTCTGGTGCTGCTGGAACTCTGGAAGAAACAAATCTCACCTCGTTCTGGAAGGAGCCAGGTGTCTCTTCCAGTTCTGCAAAGTTTAAAAACCCTTCCAACAAACTCTGAAACAGCAAGGGGGGCAGGGGAATCTAACAGTAATCCCTTCATTGAGCACTGTGGAGGCAGCGTCTCAGCCCAGCAAGGCAGGAGGTTACCTTGCAGTGAACCCTTAGTGCCCTCTCGGTTGTATTATCGTTGGATTCCAGTGACAGGAACATCCAGGGCTGGTGTTAACGAGTTGCTTTGGGAACAGGGAATAGTTGCTTAGGGAAATTTAAAAGATCCTGCTCCTGTCCTGGGCGTTGCTCTATAGTAACCCAAGCTGCAGAGCAATTTGTCCATGCTTTGTCACCTGTGGTGGAATTGCGGTCTGCTAGTTAGAGCAGGAGACCTGGGCTTAGAACTCATGGGTTCTCTTACCAGCTTGGGAGGACGGGCAAGGGAGGGGAGAGTGAAGAGGGGGATGATAGGAGAGGGGTTTGACTAAGGGATTGTGGTCCTGGCTCTGTCACTGACTAGGTGTGTTACCTTGGGCAAGTCACTTAACCTCTCTGTGCCTTATCTTACCCATCTGTAGAATGGATACAATAATACTCCCTACCTCACAGGGAAAGATAGCTAATGTTTCTAAAAACACTTTGGGTTATTCAGACAAAAGGGGCCATAGAAGTGAACTAACAAAGCCATAATATTTGTAAAGCTACTGTTTGTTTGACTCCTAAGAGATGGGTCTTTAGATGTCTTTTCAAAGCAGAGACCCTTTTTATTCTAAAATATGATGTCTTTTAATTGAGAGACTGTTGGACATTTGGGAAAATAGATCTTAACTCAAACAACAAAAACTTCCAAAACATCTCAGTTGTTGGTTTAGACTAAATGTTACTGTGTTGTCTGAAATGTCAACTAAATGTGCCGCATGTTTTAAATAAAAGAATGGCAGATTAAAGGATATGCGGAGTATGCCTATGAATATTAATTTGCTCCAGAATGGGGATGAAAGCCCTTTAATGAGGGATTCTTTTATCTAACATTGATATGATCAAGACTCTCTAATAGCGGCTCTGTGTGCAATTACACCAGTGACTGAATCCTGTACTGAAAAAAAACAGCCTAAGCAAGCAGGTTTAAGAAAGCCGGGATGGACAAATGTCTGGTGGTATGAGCCTGGGACTGAGGCAACAGGACTCCTGGGTTCTGTTCCTACGACTTCCGTTGACTTGCTATGTGAGCTGGGACAAGCCGCTGCCAAATCTTTAAACGTGACCCCTGATTTTTGGGTGTCCAGCTTGAGGAATCTTGGGCCTGATTTCAAGGTGCTCAGCTTCTTTGCCCATCAGACCTTCGGTGTCTCTAGCTGGGCTTCCAAAGCCAGTGGCTACTTCAGTCCCTTTATGCCGCCGTATTTTTCATCCTTCAAACAGGTATAACACACAGCTCCTTGGCAGTTCATGACCCCAGCACTTCTGGGCTTGCTGCATCAGTTATGAATGTAAAAAAATTGCCTGAGCCCCGGCACCTCTTTCATTACAAATGAAGCACCGCTCCCTGAGGTGATGGGAGGGCTGACGTTTATAAAGCACCGCGAGACCCTCAGATGGAAGATGCTGCATTTGGGCAAAGGATTGTTATTTGAGATGGGCGTGTGCTAAAAGCCCCAACCCCGCCACCTTCCATTTGGTGGTGTTTGAAACCTGGATCTGAACTGCAGCTTGATTTCCCATCTCCAATTATTATTTGGAGCTTTGAGCTCTGAAAGTGCTCAGTGCAGTTGGAACCACAGTCATTTAGAGGCCTCGGGGTGCAACGGAGAACTCCCATTGACTTTAGGGCAAACTGTGAGCGAAGAATTGCTGCTGCCCTGTTAATACCCTCTCTCTCTCTCAGCCAGAGAATTGTGGGCTTGCACAGTCCAGTGCTGACTACACAGTGCAACACCAGGGGAGTGTTGCTATCTTGTTGAGGCACCATCCTTCAGATGAGATGCTGAGCAGGTGACCCCTCCTGCCCATCTGTTACCTTTCAGAACACAAGCAGACTTGCGCTCTCTCTCTCTCGCGCTCTCTCTCTCTCGGTGGCCCCTAGTGGTGATGGGACAAAGATGATAGGAAAGGCTTTGCCACTCAGGAGTTTGAGAGCCACCTGCACAATCCTTTATCTGATGCGTGCTATGGGTGCCTTGAGTATGAACGAAGCCTAGGTCTATAAAACAAAACCCTGGTTCTGTTCCATGGCTTTGCAGCTGCAAATTAACCAGCACTTTGCAATGCAAGAGCTAATATGCATCTCTAAGCACAGCCAGATAGAATGGTTGGATAATTACTATCTTTTTGAAAGCTCCACTGTGATATTTTAATTTGCTGCAGCAGCAGATGCCAAGTGCAATACACATTTTGCTTTATGGAAAATATCTGGTAGCCAATCTAATGCTGTTGATTGAATTACTTTTTTCCCCCAGTAACCTCTCTGGAATTTTGGTTAATGTAAAAGGGAAAGCAAGTTCGGTTATAATATAGTTAACATTGAAAAGGCTCACATGGGTCATGTAAATACCAACAGGATGTTTTAGCTGTAGTTAGTAAACTACATTCAAGTCAAATCTTTGACAGAGGAGGATGGGAGAACGGCAACAAATTTAGGCCAACACGTAGCTTTTAGTAAAGAGAAATGGTCAAGCCACATGTGGTGCAGGATGCAAACTTTGCTGTGCTGCAATTGCCATTGAAAATCGTTCTTTATAACAAAAAGAGGCCAAAGCAAAATGCTCACTTCCTAAAGTTCTTTATGGAGCTTCTGCTTTATCGAGCAGTTGAACATCTTACAGTAACACAGATCATCTTCCAAGAAAAGCCGTGTCAGTTCTTTGTTTGTGCCTAGGCGGTGTGTGTACATGGAGGGAGCTAGGTAACATGTCAGCTGTACATTTGAGACCATGTGAAATTTCCAATATCCTATCCAAGGGCGTTTCCAGGCAGAATCTGACAATAGATTTATGATTTAGGTACATACTTCAGTTACAGTAACTGGCAATGAAAGTGCTGATACAGAAAGACCTCTTTTCTTCCTAAACTTGCTCTTATAAATTGCTATGTAATCATACTAAACACCTGCATAATCCTATTTAATCCAAGGTTCTCAAGATGGCTTATAAAAAGCAGATCAGTATTCATCTTAGGTACTTATCTGGCCCCCATCACCACAGTATCTGAGGGACTCCCAATATTTAATGTATTTATCCTCACAACACCTCTGTAAGCCATGGGAGTGCTACTATCCCCATTACACAGCTGGGGATCTGCTGCCCAGAGAGACTAAGGGTGTCTTCACTGACAAACTCTTTCTTTTTACTATGGGTGTTAGCTCTCTGGCTGGCTGTAAAAATGTAGTGAAGCCAGGGCACTTCCGCTTTACTGCAAGGCCAACCACGGATAGGGGCTATGGTGCTGACCTCACCTGGCTACCTCACAGTTAACACTCCAAGTGCCTCACCTCCTCTTAGGATCTGACCCCAAGATAACTCACCAGTGTCACCTTGTCATAAAGAAGGGTGGGGGACCCCCTTTCCAGCGGTGAAGACAAGGCATTTATGACTTACTCCTGGTCTGTGGAGGAGTAGGGAACTGAACCCAGGTCTACTGAGTCCCAGGCTAGTGCCCAAAGCCTTGGCCTGTCCTTCAGTGTTATCCCATTTTGCTGATGGGGGAAACGGATGCGTAGAGATGTGAAATGGGCTTACCATAGAAATGCAGGGCTGGAAGGAACCTCGAACTAGCCAGCCCTTGTGCTGAGGCAGGACCATGTAAACCTAGACCATACAGAACCTGGGAATGGGTGATGGGGAATGGATCACTCGATTACCTGCTCTGTTCATTCCCTCTGGGGCACCTGGCATTGGCCACTGTCGGAAGACAGGATACTGGGCTGGATGGACCTTTGGTCTGACCCAGTATGGCCATTCGTATGTTCTTATCCCTGACAGGTGTTTGTCCAACCTGTTCTTAAAAACAACCAATGAGAGGGATTCTACAACCTCCCTTGGTAACACGTTCCAGACCTTAACTATCCTTCTAGTTAGAAAGTTTTTCCTAATGTATAACATACATCTCCCTTGCTTCAGGTTAAGCCGATTGCTTCTTGCCCTCCCTTCAGGGGACGTGGAGAGGAGTGGATCACCATCCTCTTTTTAACGGCCCATCATATATTTGAAGACTGTTATCAGGTCCCCCTTTGTCGTCCTTTCTCAGGACTAAACATGCCCAGATTTTTTAACTTTTCCTTGTAGGTCACGTTTTCTAAACCTTCATCATTTTTATTGCTCTCTTTTGGACTCTCCCCAATTCGTCCACATCTTTCTTAAAGCGCAGTGCCTAAAACTGGGCACCATACTCCAGCCGAGCTCTCACCAGTGTTGAGTAGAGCGGAAGTTATCTCCTGGGTCTTACATATGACACTCCTGTTAATACACCCCAGAACGTTGTTACCCTTTTTCTCAACTGCATCAGCTTGCCCCATGTCACACAATGAGTCGATGTCGGAGCTAGAAATAGAACTCAGAAGTCCTACCTTCCAGTAACTAGTTGATAATGGTGCCTATTTTAGGCCTTAAATATCAAACCAACACTTTACGTACAAGTTACTGGTTACGTCACTGGTATCAGAAGGAAGGGTTCTTGCTTCAGTTTAGCAGAGTCTTGCAATAGACTTGTTCTTCCACTGCTAGAAAATCACAGTCTCTTAAGCCGCCAGCACAAGAGGTGCAGTAAGATGTGGAGAGATATCGGCTGCGACGCCCGAAGGAGCTTTGCTATAAAGACTTGCAAGGTGCTGTGAATTGAGTGGAATGGGATGTTACCTTCTACTCTGTGTATCCAAGTGTCAGCACTTCTCATTTCAGATCAGGAGAAAAACTAGTCAAGAGTAAGGCAGGAAACTCCACCTGTGTCAGCTTTTAATTAGTACAGGTTTCCTTTGGGCAAGGGTGTGAGCGACCAGGCACTGCTGTAGCAGAGAATTTTGTGCCCTGCTAGATACATTTCCTCACCCACCAAGAGAAAGCAGGATTGTGCTAAAGACTCCCCCTGCCACAGTTCTAACCATTTCTCTCTCTCCTCACCACTTTGAGATACTTTCCATGCTGAGAAACCAATCCTAACCTATGAACCTTTCCTCTGCTTGGGAGGAGAGGTGGGATGCTGGTAATGGTCTAGTGGAAAAATACAGGGCTCATAGCTGGGAAATCCTTGACTGCATCCCAGCTCTGCTTCTGGAGTGGGGTTTTGGTCCAGCTGGTTAGTGAGCTGGGAGCCAGAGACACAACTTCAAAACCAAATGCTCCCAAAGTGTGTGACGTTGGGACTGGGATCTTATTCTGGGCTCGTCTCATCCGTAGCTTGACCACCTGTGAATGGTTTCTTGTATTGGTCAGTTCAGAATTTTTTTGGAGGGGAAAGGGGTCAGTATTTCTCTCTCTGTTTGAATATCTGGGAGGGCACATCTCTTAGTGCACTAGTTGGAGTTGAGTGTAACGTCTTGCACTAGGAAACACAAACCACTCAATCAAAGAAATGTGGATTAATTAATTTATTTTTTTGCAGTGGTTCCATGTCACTCCGAATCCTCTTCAAGTTGTTCCACCTGAGCAGAGCTCAGTACCCACATGGAACAATTTACAGGACAAGGGTCTTAATATTTTTTATATCACCTTTGCAGCAAATGTAGATGTGTCCTTGGTTCCAAGTAACCTAAACAATGCACTGTACTGAGTGAGTGACTCTTGTGTGCTTACGACTCTTACGGTACTCTGGGAACCAAAGCGTACGGTATTTCTCCTGTGAAGAATGTGTCTCTGGCTTATCTGAGAAATTAGAGTTTGAACAGGAAAAAAACCAAACCCTGATATTTTCCTTCCGAAGTGTTCCACGTAGAAATAAAAGGAAAGAAATGGGAAGAAAACACTGCAAAGCTTTTCATTGCTCGTGGCAACACAGTTCTAAAATTACTCTCTCCCCTTTGTAAGTTATCTCTGTGTATGGGTAAAAGTACTCGCTGCTACTCATGCAAGTATTGCTAATGTCGTGCGTGTACTGGGGCAAGCTGGCTTTTTCATGTTTAATTATAGTGCTCTTCACACTTTGGGTTTATGGGTTATTTTTCCCCCCCTTCTCACGGTGCATCACCAGCTGCTAATCTCTAGAGCTCACCTGCCTCTCTGCCACAGTGTCTTAGGCCTGGTCTACACTACGAGTTTAGGTCGACTTTAGCAGCGTTAAATCGAATTAAGCCTGGACACGTTCACACGCCGAAGCCCTTTCTTTCGACTTAAAGGGCCCTTTAAACCGGTTTCTTTACTCCACCTCCGACGAGGGGATTAGCGATAAAATCGGCCTTAGCGGGTCGGAATTGGGGTAGTGTGGACGGAATTCGACGTTATTGGCCTCCGGGAGCTATCCCACAGTGCTTCATTGTGACCGCTCTGGACAGCACTCTCAACTCAGATGCACTGACCAGGTAGACAGGAAAAGGCCCGCGAACATTTGAATTTCATTTCCTGTTTGCTCAGCGTGGAGAGCACAGGTGACCACGCAGAGCTCATCAGCACAGGTAACCGTGATGGAGTCCCAGGATCGCAAAAGAGCTCCAGCATGGACAGAACGGGAGGTACGGGATCTGCTCGCCATATGGGGAGATGAATCAGTGCTGGCCGAACGCCGAAGCAGTAAACGAAATGGCAAAATATTAGAAAAGGTCTCCAAGGCCATGAAGGACAGAGGCCATAACAGGGACGCACAGCAGTGCCGCGTGAAAATTAAGGAGCTAAGGCAAGCCTACCAAAAAGCCAGAGAAGCAAACGGAAGGTCCGGGGCAGAGCCGCAAACATGCCGCTTCTACGTGGAGCTGCATGCCATTCTAGGGGGTGCAGCCACCACTACCCCAACTCCCTCACTGGAGAAACACATAGGGAAGCGGGTTCGGGGTACGAGGAAGATGAGGATGGAGATAATGTAGATAGCTCACAGCAGCAAGGAAGCGGAGAAAACGGTTTCCCCAACAGCCAGGATATGTTTATCACCCTGGACCTGGAACCAGTAACCCCCGAACTCACCCAAGGCGTGCTCCCATCCCCTGAGGGCGCATAGGGGACCTCTGGTGGGTGTACCTTTGTAAATATTACACATGGTTTAAAAGCAAGCGTGTTTAATGATTGATTAATTTGCCCTGGCAATCGCGGCCAGTACAGCTACTGGAAAAGTCTGTTAACGTGTATGGGGATGGAGCGGAAATCCTCCAGGGACATCTCCAGAAAACTCTCCTTCATGTACTCCCAAAGCCTTTGCAAAAGGTTTCTGGGGAGGGCTGCCTTATCCCGTCCGCCATGGTAGGACACTTTACCACGCCAGGCCAGTAGCACGTAGTCTGGAATCATTGCATAACAAAGCATGGCAGCGTATGGTCCCGGTGTTTGCTGGCATACAGACAACATCCATTCCTTATCGCTCTTTGTTATCCTCAGGAGAGTGATATCATTCACGGTCACCTGGTTGAAATGGGGCGATTTTATTAAGGGGACATTCAGAGGTGTGCCCGTTCCTGCTCTGCTGAACAGAAATATTCCCCGCTGTTAGCCACGCGGTGGGGGGGAGGGGTGAAGTGATCATCCCAGAGAATTGGGTGTGTGGGGGGGAGGGGAGTTAGTTGGGTATGTGCTGAATGTTAACCCGGAAACCGCAGCCCCTCCTTTTACATTGCAAACCCATTTTAAATGGCCAACCCAACGGGTGCTTGGTATGGGAAATGAGAGCACTACTGTTTGAAACCATTCCCACATGTTAAGAAGGTTAAAAAAGCCAAAAGACTGTGTCTTACCATGGCTGCCTGCAAGCTGAAATCTGTGGCCTGGCTCTGCGTGAGTGATCTCTCACACCAAACCGGCAGGCCCTCAATATAAGAGGAAAAATGCGACCTTGTAACGAAAGCATATGTGCTGTGTAATGTGAACAGCAAAATTTTACGTGAAAGAGTGTACCCATTGTTCTCTAAAATGTGTCTTTTTTAACCACCTCTCCCTTCTCCTCCACCAGCTGCAAATGTTTCTCCTTCACAGAGGCTAGTGAAGATTAGAAAGAGAAAACTGAGGACGCGGGATGATATGTTCACGGAACTCCAGATGTCCTCCCACGCTGACAGAGCACAGCAGAATGCGTGGAGGCAGTCAATGTCAGACTACAGAAAAGCACAATATGAACGAGAGGAGAGGTGGCGGGCTGAATCGCGGGATGAACAGAGCAAGTTGCGGGCTGAAGATGATAGGTGGTGTCAGCTTGCAGACAGAAGGCAAGAGTCGATGCTCCGGCTGCTGAAGCATCAAACTGATATGCTCCAGCGTATGGTTGAGCTGCAGGAAAGGCAGCAGGAGCAGAGACCGCTGCTACAGCCCCTGTGTAAGCAACAGCCCTCCTCCCCAAGTTCCATAGCCTCCTCACCCAGACGCCCAAGAACACGGTGGGGGGGCCTCCGGCCACCCAGTCACTCCACCCCAGATGATTGCCCTAGCATCAGAAGGCTGGCCTTCAATAAGAGTTAAAGTTTTAAACTGCAGTGTGTCCTTTTCCTTCCCTCCTCCCCCACCCATCCTGGGCTACCTTGGCAATTATCCCCCAGTTGTGTGATGAATTAATAAAGAATGCATGAATGTGAAGTAACAATGACTTTATTGCCTCTGCAAGTGGTGCTCGAAGGGGGGAGGGGAGGGTGGGGTGGTTGGCTTACAGGGAAGTAGAGTGAACCGGGGGGGGGGGGGGCGGAGGGTTCATCAAGGAGAAACAAACAGAAGTTTCACACCGTAGCCTGGCCAGTCACAAAACTCGTTTTCAAAGCTTCTCTGATGCGCACCGTGCCCTGCTGTGCTCCTCTAACCGCCCTGGTGTCTGGCTGTGCGTAATCAGCGGCCAGGCGATTTGCCTCAACCTCCCACCCCGCCATAAATGTCTCCCCCTTACTCTCTCAGATATTGTGGAGTGCACAGCAAGCAGCAATAACAATGGGGATATTCTTTTCGCTGAGGTCTGAGCGAGTCAGTAAGCTGCGCCAGCGCGCTTTTAAACGTCCAAATGCACATTCCACCAACATTCGGCACTTGCTCAGCCTGTAGTTGAACAGGTCCTGACTCCTGTCCAGGCTGCCTGTGTACGGCTTCATGAGCCATGGCATTAAGGGGTAGGCTGGGTCCCCAAGGATCACGATAGGCATTTCAACATCCCCAACGGTTACTTTCTGGTCTGGGAAGAAAGTCCCTTCCTCCAGCTTTCGAAACAGAGCAGAGTGCCTGAAGACGCGAGCATCATGTACCTTTCCCGGCCATCCCACGTTGATGTTGGTGAAACGTCCCTTGTGATCCACCAGGGCTTGCAGCAGCATTGAAAAGTACCCCTTGCGGTTTATGTACTCGGTGGCTTGGTGCTACGGTGCCAAGATAGGGATATGGGTTCCGTCTATGGCCCCACCACAGTTTGGGAATCCCATTGCAGCAAAGCCATCCACTATGGCCTGCACGTTTCCCAGAGTCACTACCCTTGATATCACCAGGTCTTTCATTGCCCTGGCAACTTGGATCACAGCAGCCCCCACAGTAGATTTGCCCACTCCAAATTGATTCCCGACTGACCGGTAGCTGTCTGGCGCTGCAAGCTTCCACAGGGCTATCGCCACTCGCTTCTCAACTGTGAGGACTGCTCTCATCCTGGTATTCTGGCGCTTCAGGGCAGGGGAAAGCAAGTCACAAAGTTCCATGAAAGTGCCCTTACGCATGCGAAAGTTTCGCAGCCACTGGGAATCGTCCCACACCTGCAGCACGATGCGGTCCCACCAGTCTGTGCTTGTTTCTCGGGCCCAGAATCGGCGTTCCACGGCATGAACCTGCCCCAGGAACACCATGATTTCCACATTGCTGGGGCCTGTGCCTTGTGAGAGGTCTATGTCCATGTCAATTTCCTCATCACTCTCGTCGCCGCGCTGCAATCGCCTCCTCAGCTGGTCCTGGTTTTGCTTTGGCAAGTCCTGGCTCTGCATATACTCCAGGACAATGCGCATGGTGTTCATAGTGCTCATAATTGCCGCGGTGATCTGAGCGGGCTCCATGATCCCAGTGCTAGCTATGGCGCCTGGTCTGAAAAAAGGCGCGAAACTAGTATCTGACGGACCAGGGGAAGGAGGGAGGGGCGAGTGACGACATGGCATACAGGTACAGGGAGTTAAAATCAACAAAGGTGGCTGTGCATCAGGGAGAAACACAAACAACTGTCACACAGAATGGCCCCCCCCAAAGATTGAATTCAAAACCCTGAGTTTAGCAGGCCGTTGATTTCACGGAGGGAGGGGGAAGCTAATGAATACAGAACAAATCTATTTTTTACATCTTAAGCTGGCAGCCAACGGTGCAGCATGACTGATAGCCACTGCAGTACGATGACGAAGAATACCAGTCGTAATATACCATCTTCTACCAAAAGGCAAGGGGCTGCTGCTGTGTAGCAATGCAGCCCCACGTCTGCCAGCACCCAGATCGCCCTCGGCCTCTTCTGGGTGCTTAGCAGAAAATACTGGGCGCTTGGCAGAAAATAGCATACTACGACTGATAGCCATCATCGTCAAGACAGTTCAATAGGACTGAGCATGTCTGCCCAGGTGCCCATGATCGACAGCCACTGCAGTACGATGACGACGGATACCAGTCATAATATACCATCTTCTACCAAAAGGCAAGGGGCTGGTGCAATGCAGCCCTACGGCTGCCAGCCCCACGGCTACCAGTCATGCTGCACCGTCTACCGCCAAAAGGCAGTTAGCTGCTGCTGCTGTGTAGCAATGCAGTCCCACGTCTGCCGGCACCCAGATGACATATGGTGACGGTGAGCTGAGCTGAGCGGGCTCCATGCTTGCCGTGGTATGTTGTCTGCACAGGTAACCCAGGTAAAAAGGCGCGAATCTATTGTCTGCCGTTGCTCTGACGGAGGGGGAGGGGCCTGACGACATGTACCCAGAACCCCCCGTGACACTGTTTTGCATCATTCGGGCATTGGGATCTCAACCCAGAATTCCAATGGGCGGCGGAGACTGCGGGAACTGTGGGATAGCTACCCATAGTGCTATGCTCCGGAAGTTGACGCTAGCCTCGGTACTGTGGACGCGGTCCGCCGACTAGAGCACTTAGAGCATTTTATGTGGGGACACACACAATCAGCTGTATACAACCGATTTCTATAAAACCGGCTTCTATAAATTCGACCTAATTTCGTAGTGTAGACATACCCTTAGCCTAAATGGGAGTAGGGTTTTTTTCATTATTATTTTTGCCTTTATGCATTCTGATGGCAAATGAATGTTTAAGGCAAGTGCTGAGGCATCAAAGCCTGTGTAGTGTTTAGTGTTTCATGTAGGTGAGGCTGTTGTTTTAGTTTTTTGTTTTTTCAATCTGACAGATGCCATGTGGGGCATTGAGACTGAATGCTCTTTGAGGCAGAGACCTGGCGGTGGGGCTGGTCTGCAAAGCGCCATGTATACTTGGAGTGCTGCTAAAGTAACGATGTGAAAACCAGTTACATCACCGAGATCATTTGAATAACCTCTATGTCAAGCCAATACTCATAGGCTTCTGTTCACTGGTAAAGTGTAAACTTCAGCCCATTAACAATTGTGATTATTTGCTGCTTCTCTGGTACCTTTTGTCTCAGGATGATGCAAAATATTACAAGGCTGTTCCAATATCCGTTTATCCGGGTACTCTGCAAATACTAGTGAAAGCCTCAATATCCCCATGAGAGAGGGCTGTATTATTACCCTCATTTCACATATGGGTAAACTGAGGCTCAGTGAGGTCATAATTTGCCCAAGGTGTGTCACTCTAAATAGTATAGTCAAGAATAGGACGTAGGAGTCCTGACTCCCAGTTTTCCAACCGCTAGTCTGCAACAATTTCCATTAACTAGTCTTTATTGGTACTTCATGTGTACAGCTGTCTGGTTTGCACATGCATTTGCATGCTTGGTCACAATAAATGTGCATGCAAATAACCAACTAGGCATCCGATAGACCATTTATGTGTGTCATTGTAGTAAATGTTTCTTTGCACATCACCTAGTACAATGGGGCCTGAGGCCTGTGTAGGGTTTGGAGGCACTACCACAATGGAAATAATAATTGTGGGTAGGCATGTGCATGCTTCACTTGCAGTGGTGCCATCCTGAACATCAGGTTCTGTAACTTTAGAGTTTGACCTTCAGCAGTAATCTGATCCCTTTTATTTCTCACTGTTTCATTGTTCTGTTTTTATCCCCCTTGAAAGCCAGTCATTATTTCTAAAGCATCCTTCATTTTTGTTTTTGTTTTTCCCCCTGCTTAGATTGCAAATATACTTGCCATCAGGAATGCAGAAGCCTGATTCAGCTGGACTGCAGCCAACAAGGAGAGCCCCAGAACAAACCCTCGCCAGAAAATACACTGACGCAAAACTGCAGCCAGGTACGGATTGGGGAGCCCCTGTGCTGGGTGGCTGGCGGGAGGGAAATGGGATAAGAGGGTGTTTGGAGTTTTATATGAAGAGCGGAGAGTGGGGGGTTGCTTTTCTGGCAAGCAGGGGCAGTGCGTTGCAGAGAGATGGCGGCATGGCATTCTCGTCTTCTTCAGTGCTAATTACACTTCACCAACACACACGATTTTTTTAAGCACCTCCCAATTAAATTCCTGTCCCTTTAGATTTCAGAGCTATTGCCCTGCTGTGGTTTAACATGAGCTTTTAGCTTCTCTACTTAGTTTACCTGGGAGGATTTGCCAGGGGGATCAAATCATGCTTCTGAGGCAGGTAACCAGAAGAAGCTGTCTGATTGTCCAGGGCTGTTCCTTGGGCAGGGTGGAGCATGGGATCAGCTTGCGCTCTGCAGCGTGATTATCCCATTCGTTGTGTGCACAGCTACAAATGTTTGTCAAGAGTCTTAAAATCCAGTCATCACTACAGTTGCTTAACTGAAGGTGCCTGTGGTGCAGCGCCGTGCACAAAAACCAGTGCGTTGCCATGGAAACAACAAGCCTCTTTGAGGCAGGACAGCAGCCTATTTTTGCAGGGGTGTGTGGGGGGGGTGCTTGTGCATTTGCTGCTGCTTTGCCTGCCCCTTGTTAAAATGGGTCAGGTGTTCAGCAATGCACGGCAACGCTAGAGCGTGGAAAATGGAGGCAAATTCCACCTGCAGTTTGCTTTTGGCGGAATGCAATTTAGCAGAGATGGATTTTGCTGGGGCACGTCATGAAGCTTGATGCCCTTGATTAAAACTTGGAAAGCATTCTAAGAGAATATAGACACGCATCTCCCATTGGTGATAGTATGTGTCGGTTCCTTGCGGGGCTTTGAAAATCTCAACCATTCACTCTTACAGAAAGTGCGGTGGGTTCTTCAGTGTCCGCCACTGGTCAGGATCTTTAGTGTTTGCGTCCAGTCCGGAGAAGGATGCCACAGTGCATTGCAACCCCAGTTCAGCAAGGTACCAAAGCAGATGCCCAATTGTAAGCCAGCGAGCCATTCAAGTGAAGTCAGTGGGAGTACTCCGATGCTTAGTTAGGCCTCTGTGTAAGAACTTAAGATCCAGAGAAACAGAAAGGGTCATCAGTCGCATTATTCACTTTGTTTCTAAAATCTTCCCCTGCCAAACGAATGATGCAAAATATTACAAGGCTGTTCCAATATCCGTTTATCCCACAGTGAAATTCACAGTAATAGTCTTTCACTGGCTTCATGCAGGATGTTAATATCAAATGACAGCAGAGAGGCGTCCATGGAGAAACGTTTGCCCGGATAATAGATTGCTGTCTCAGCTTCTCTTTCCATCTGAAGAGGAGCCTTGATTGTGCTCAAGTCTGCATCCCAAAAGTGCAACTTAACTACGGAAAAGAAGAGATTTGGTGGTGGCAGGGGAAGCCAGCATTGAAAATGCAGGCGACCTGCAGCTGCACTGAAGGTGTATTCATAGAATATCAGGGTTGGAAGGGACCTCAGGAGGCCATCTAGTCCAACCCCCTGCTCAAAGCAGGACCAATCCCCAGACAGATTTTTTGCCCCAGATCCCTAAATGGCCCCCTCAAGGATTGAACTCACAACCCTGAGTTTAGCAGGCCAATGCTCAAACCTGGATGTCAACAGGAGAGCAAAAAGTTGGTGTCAGTGAGACACATCCACCTCCTCCATTATGGTTGTGGCTGTGCTGTACCCTCCACATCCTTAATATTGCTCTGAGATGTAAAGGGGAGGGCAACACCAGAAGCAGCATGAGTGTCTGGGCAAAGGTTAGACAAACACCTCTCAGGGAGGTCTAGATAATACTTAGCCCTGCCTCGGTGTAGGGGAGTGGACTAGACTACTAGAGGACCTATTGAGGTTCCTGCCAGTTCTACATTTCTGTGATGCTATGATTGCTGTTTGATGGTGGTGGCTAGCCAGGCACAGGAATAAAAGACCTGTTGGCTGAGTTGGGTATGTGTCAGCCTAGTGCTCCGGTTTGGTGTGGTTCCCCTGCCAGATTCTCATTAAGTTCCTGGCAGCAGCAGATGCTTCATGCACATGGTCAAAAGTCCCTGCACATTGTCACTAAGGAGGGGAGCTATTGGGATGGGGCAGCGGCACATTCACGTCACCATGTACAAGGCCTGCTGCTAAATCATTGCCTGTCCACCACATCAGGGAAGTCTTGGCCACTCCCTGATCCTGGCCATCGCCAAACCAAATACCAGCAGGAAACCTGCAGGGCTGAGCTGCCAGGCTTTATTGAAGGGGGTCACGTTGCAGTCAGCCCTGCTGGATGAGCTGCTGCTTTGAGTTGCCTGTTACCCAAGTGAATTTAAGGAACCATTCAGTCTCCACTGACTCCATCCATTAGAGGGCAGAAGTGCTCAATTATGTGTCAGAAGTCCTAAACTGCGAAGGGTAAATGAGATTCTCCTATAGCTGAAGTCAGTTTTCGAGAACAAGGACAATGGTGAGCTCAGTCCCTTCTTTTGTCATGAAGTCCTGAATGACTATGGATCTATTCTTCTTCTCCAAGGTTCAGATGCCTAGATTAGTCCCTCTCTGCTGCGTCCTTAATCTGCTGGTATTTGTGCTGCAAAGGGAGGTGATTTAAAGCTGGTCATGGGTGACTTTTCCGCTTAACAATAGAAACAGTGTTAGGTTGGCAGCTAAGACCTGTGGGCACCGTCCACGTGGCAAACAATGGGATTTGGACCGTGACCTGCTGGTGCGGTTGCCAGCCCTGGGAGGGTGGAAGGACTGGATGTTTTGTGGTTGAGGGGGGGTCTCAGTATTCCATTCATCACGATTCGGGCCCTACCAAATTTGCCATCCATTTTGGTCCATTTCACAGTTATAGGATTTTTAAAATCATAAATTTCAGTTTCAAATATTTAAATCTGAAATTTCACTGTGTTGTAACTGTGGGGGTCCTGACCCAAAAATGGTTTTTTTTTGGGGGGGGGGAGGGTTTGCAAGGCTGTTGTAGTGGGGGTCATGGTATGTCACACTTACTTCTGCTCTGCTGCTGATGGTCGTGCTGTCCCCAGAGCTGGGCTCCCGGCAAGCAGCTGCGGAGTTTCCTGTGGTCGGGGAAGGTTCCCAGAAATGGGTCTGAACTGGTCCTGGGAGTGGGCCCTGCAGGGGAAGAGGAAGTCATGTTCTCCCCCCAGCCCAGCTGGGACTAGCATCTGGAGTCCGGCTCAGGGTAAGAGCCCCTAGCCCTTCCCCTCCCCTACACTAGCCAGATTTCACAGGGGAGATCAGATTTCACGGTCTGTGTTGCTTTTTTCATGGCTGTAAATTTGGTAGGATTCTAAACATGATAGTTTGAACAGCAGATGAGTTTAGAGAGGGTGGTCAATGTGCTAGGAGCTGTACATTCATCTAGTAAGAGAGAGTCCCTACCCCAAAGATTTTACAGTCTGAATAGACAAGGCAGGCAAAGGAAGGTTTATCCCCTTTTTACAGATGGGGAACTGAGGCATGGAGAGGTGAAGTGACTGGCCCAAGGTCTCACACACAGTCTGGCAGAGCAGGGAATTGACCCCAGATTTTCTCAGCCCCTGTCTAGTGCCTTAACCAGAAGGCCACCCCTCTTTTACCAAGAGTTCTACTGAGCTATATTCGAGCTGGGTCACTAGCAATGAATAGTGCAATAAACTGGGGCAAACAGATTGTGCCCATTTTAGGCTACCAGAACTCGATCCTCCGAATGATATGGCCAGTTTATTGTTGCAGTTCGTGGGCTGCAGTGGGAGGCAGGTTGGTCACTGGGCTGCAGTGGGTGAGTACTGACCTAGATGTCCAAAGTCACCGTGCCTTTGGAAGGTGGCATCTCCTCCCCTCGGGAATGCTCACGTAGGGATGAATGTTCTGTTCTGACAGCGTTGCTTTAGCACTGTGACCAAAAATGGTCAGAACAGTCTGATCTGATTACCAGAGAGAGCGATAGCCTGTAAATCCTGAAGTGCAGGCGAAAACAAACATGCCTCAAGCCCGTGACAGAAGCCAACAAATATCAGCAGGGATCTAAATAGCTAAGTTGTACCTTAATTAAGTAAATATTGGCTCCCGCAGACTGATAAAATCAGCAGGTCCTGTTTGGTTTGGACAGGTCAAACTGCGTGTTCTAGCAAAAGTGGAATGAGACCATATCCTTTTATCAACAAACTGCTGCATTCCAGCTTTCGGGCCTGTTCCCCACACTCTCCTTTTATGAGCAGACCTCTCCGATTGCCTCTTTCTCACAAAGCCACCTCTCAAGCGGTAGAACTTTGCACGCCACCCCTGGTACCTAGTTCACCTGCCGTGCCCAGCAATGGCATTTCCTAAAAGAGGTTCAGTCAACGCTGATGGCGAAAATCCACCACAGACCAGGGTGCACAATGGCCCATCCAGCTCTCAGTGGATCTTGATTACCAAGGAGAGGCCACTTTGGTGTGCAAGGATGGGAAAATCTCTTTAAAGAGAGACAGCGCTGTTACTCCAGTACACTACAAACAGTGAGGAACATTCTCTGCCCCAATGACCTTACAGTCTCAATAGAACCAGACAGGCAGTAATAGCTGGGCGACCAGACAGGTAAAATGATAGGAACTACAAAACTTGGAAGTTAGCACTGATGAGACTTTCCTTTCTGTATTCCTTGCCCTAGGGCTTGCTTTGGCCTGATATTTGCAAAGTACCCATTATTATTTAATATGCTACCAAAGGTCTGCCTGGCACTCTGAAAACCCAAGTTCGGTTCCCTGAGGATCTTGCAGTCTAAAACCCTGAATCAGAGAGGTGGGAGTGCGTATAGCTGGGTGGGATTGGTGCTAGAAGGTTAAGGGGAGGAGCAACTTTTAAGAAGAAGCAGAGGGAATTCCTGTTTTCAGAGCAGCAGAGTCACTTTGAAGCCCCATCCACAGCACAGTCATGTGCCCCAAACCTCTCTACAGCTGGAAGGGGCCCTGCTGCTCAGTTTTTGTTTTGCAGGAGGACCAGTGTCTTACCTAGTGGTGTCGCTTGGGGGAGCTGGGTGGTAAGTGATGCCTGGAATTGCATGCGTACGTGTTTGCACTGCAATGCCAGGTGAGTGCTGCAGGCAGCCAGGAAGGTGCAATGTGATCACTTTAGTACTTGGACAGCATTTCAGGGCACAACAGGTTGCAAAGGAAATGCAGCTAAACAGCCTGATTTTTTTCAATGGTGCTGAGCACCTGCAGTTCACACTGATTTTGGTAGGAGCTGGGATTGTCCAAGACTGGAAATCCAGCCAGTGGCTTTTAGAAGGATAGTGTCTTGTGAGTTACTCAGAGGTGGTTCTGGCCTGAATACACAGCTGTTCCCAGTGTAAGGGGAGAGAGACTTTACACTGATTTTCATCCTCCGTGTTCACCTGGTGATCGCAAATACTCAGTGAAATCCCCTCACTTGCTGTGTAATTGGAGCTGATCCAAAATATGTCATCCCTCAGAGTAAAATTAACTTCCCTCTCAGAGCACTAAGCCACTTTTATATGGGGAACTGCTCTGGCCTGTGGAGGGAGGCACTCAGCCTATGAACAGGGCACAGCACAGCTCATGCTTTACAGAGGAGGGTCAGTATCATTAGCCCCATTATATATGGGGAAACTGAGGCAGAGAGAGAGGAAGTGAATTTAACAAGTTGGGCTCGATGCAGGAATTGCTGAGTGAAATTCTCTGCCTGTGCTATGCACGAGTCCTAGAGTTGAAAGCCAGAGGGACCACCCGATCCTCTAGTCTGACCTCCCTTATGTCACTGGCCGCCAACACCACCCCGCACCCGGACACAATTACAGCCCACAGGAGACTAGACTGTTGTGCCACAGGCAGAGCACAGGAGTGACCAAAGCGCACCAATGCCCGAGGCCTCTGCAATGTCTGGGAATTGAGGAAGTGAGAGAAACCCGGATAATCCTGGCAAGTGACCTCCACACTGCAGAGGAAGGTGAAACTCCCCCAAGGTCACTGCCAATCTGATCTGGGGAAGAATTGCTTCCAAGCCCTGCACATGGCGATTGGTTAGACCCTGAGCATGTGAGCAAGAACCAGCCAGGCACTTAATAGAGGCTGCTCGGTGCCACCTCAGAGCCCTGACCCACCCCGTCAATGTGCCATCTTCAGCTGTGGCCGTCTCTGATGCTTCAGAGGAAGGCGACACAAAACCCCAAGCCCCAGAACACATTGGCGGGGGGGGGAGGGAGAACCCTTCCTTACCCCTATGGGTGGCTGGCTGAAGCTCTGAAGCATGAGGAGGAGGTCAGACTAGTTGATCACAATGGTCCATGCTGACCTTAAAATCAGTGAATGAGTGACTTGCCCAGTGAGTTAGTGACCGAGCCAAGAATAGAACCCAGGCCTCCTGACTTCTAGTCCCTCTCAAGTATTACTAGGCACTGATTTGTGGGCCACTGGACCTGTGTTGCTGCTGACTGACTTGCTGTCCCTAAATCCCTTCCCTGTCCCCAGATTCCTTCTCCATGGTGACCTATATGGAGCTGGTGCACAATTGCCACATGCCCCTGCTCTGCAGCTCTCCGACCGCATGGTGCAGAATTGGGGAGGCTTCTGAAGACCCTACTCTAGTGGGTGAATTTCATCCTATGACAGTAAATTCTTTATGCAACTGCTAACACTAATTGGGTGTATGCTTTAGTGGGGTCCTGGTGAAGGCACCGAGATGCTGCAGTGATAGGCCTGGCACAAGCACCTGGCTACACAGACAGACTTGACTAATGGAGTCCTCACTTCTAGTGGGTTTTTAACGGAGCTGTTTTAAAACCCAATAGGATTAAACTTGGCAGGCGGGTTGTAAATGCTGACACAGTGATTTATCATTACGCGAAAAGGACTGTAGGCTGATCAATGGTGAATCCATTCACAAAAAAAATAAAAATGGAGTGGTTTCAAATGCTGGCTTTTTAAATTTCTTTTGGTAAAACACTGCTAACTACATAGCTGCAATTTTTGAACAGTTTTATCCCCTTCTATAGCTGGGACCTTTTTAGTATTTTATTTTTGTAGGGATTTGAGGGGGAAATCATTTAAAATGAACTATTTATGGAATATTTGTGTCATTTAAATGATAAAGGGTTGAAATCTCCTTTTTCCTCTGGCTCTCATTTAAGTTAGCAAATACCTGTATTCGCCTTACACTAATTATTTATTAATCATATTTCTCATGTTTAGTGCCTAAGGACTGACCAAAAATGGGGCTCCAGGTTAAAAAAATAGGTGCTGTACTAGGTTCTGTCTTCAGAGAAGTACCGTCCCTCCGTGAAGAGCTTACAGTATCAATAGACAAGACGGACACAGAGTGAGGGAAAGGAGTATAAGACATAATAGACTCCTAGAATTTGGTGCACAGCTCTAGCCACAAGCCAAGTATCCAATGGGCACCTGTGCCATCTTAAAACGGGCAGAGAAGATGAAAGGTGTGGGGAGGGACTGTACCATACAAGTAGGCTTGGAAGAATTAGGTTTTTATCAGTAAATGTCGATTTCACCAGACACACGCAAACCAACTAAAAGCTATTTCGGTCGACATGAATCGAAATTTACAGATAGGTAAAGTAAGAAAAATGCTGCTTGAGAATTTTAGTTTCATTTAAGGATATTTACTTTGTATATTTTGACGTGATGTTGACAATTTTTCAACGTTAAAAGCGTTAACTTTTTGAATGTCGACATCTACTGTAAATAATTGTCTTTCCACAATCTGTCTACCCCACAATTTCTTGCAACTATGAAAATTTAAATCAATACAAATAAAAAAGCTTAAAATCCATAATTTTGTGCAACTTTGAAAATTTAGAGATGGGAAAAAATGCTTAAAATAAGCATTGATATTATCCTTCGAAATTATAAAAAAAAATCAAATCAAGTTCTGCCACGCCTGCATGCAAGCAAGATGACACACATTCACTCTGGACTTAATAGAAATCTCAGGAGTAATAGGGGTTTAATTCATTTGTAGTAATGAATGTGAATGCAGCCACTCTTTATATCATGCAAACCTTGGGTTTGCACCTTGGCTCTTATTTTCCACCTGTTCTTGAACAATTTTCCAATGTGTTAGGCACGAACTGATCTGTCACCCAGTTTTCATTTGCTTCACTGTCCACTTACTGTTTCTTCAAGAAACACAGGTTGACTGGCGATTGTTGTTTTTAGTGGACAGTACAAGCAGGGGTGCTGGAACAATTTGCATAGTGGGGGTGCAGAAAGCCATTGAACCAAACTGTAAAACCTTTATATGATGGAAACCACTTCAAGCTGCAGCACCCCTAGTTCTAGCAACTGTGAGTACAAGTAAGTGTATGAATTGAGAGGGAAGCAGAGAAGAGCAATAGAAATAGTGAAGCAGCCGGAGAAAGTGATTTATGATGAAAGGTTAAAAGATCTGAATATGTTTCATTTGGCCAAACGATGACTCTTAGAGGACAAACATGATGAGCAGCTGCAGGTAATCCCATAGGGTGCAATCTCCAAGGGGGGCCAGTAATTTGTTAGGGTGGTTTGGGGTGGGTATGACTGCCATTACCAGGACGAAATTTAAGAACAAGAAAATGTATCTCTTAGTTTTATGCTGCTGCCCATCCGTGTAGTGTCTGGGTGCCTTCTGTGTAAAATCAATAGCAATAGCAAAATCCCTAGTGGACTTCATGGAGTCTCTCTGGTACTTCTCCCTTTTGGGGGTCAAACCTCTGCTTGGAGTAAAGGTTTTGTGTGTGTGTGTGTGTGTGTGTGTGTTTGTTTAGAGGTAGATTAAAGTTAAGGTGGATTATCAGGGAAAACTTCCTGTTGGTGGAGAGTATGCTACTGGAGAATAGTTTCCCAAGGGAAGTGCCAGAATCGTTATTGCTTGTAATGTTTAAAACAGGACTAGATGAAGCCTTGGGGGATATACTGTAGATCAGGGGTCGGCAACCTTTCAGAAGTGGTGTGCCGAGTCTTCATTTATTCACTCTAATTTAAGGTTTCACGTGCCTAAGGTGACCAGACAGAAAGTGTGAAAAATCAGGACTGTGTGTGTGGGGGGTGGGGGGGGGGGGTAATAGGCATCTATATAAGAAAAAGCCCCAAATATCGAGACTGTCGCGATAAAATCGGGAAATCTGGTCACCCTATGCGTGCCAGTAATACATTTTAACATTTTTAGAAGGTCTCTTTCTATAAGTCTATAATATATAACTAAACTATTGTTCTATGTAAAGTAAATAAGGTTTTTAAAATGTTTAAGAAGCTTCATTTAAAATTAAATTAAAATGCAGAGCCCCCCGGACTGGTGGCCAGGACCTGGGCAGCATGAGTGCCGCTGAAAATCAGCTTGCGTGACGCTTTTGGCACGCATGCCATAGGTTGCCTACCCCTGCTGTAGATTAACAGTCCTGTACTGACTGGAGGTATAGGTTCATTGGCATCTCTACCTGCTGTGTAATTTTTTTTTACAATATCCTTAACCCTTCAAAAAATTGGGCTTGTTTTAGTCTGGAGAAGAGAAGACTGAGGGGGGACATAACAGTTTAAATGTATAAAAAATTGTTACAAGGAGGAGGTTGAGAAATTGTTCTCTTTAACCGCTGAGGATAGGACAAGAAGCAATGGGCTTAAATTGCAGCCAGGGCTTAAACTGCAGCAAGGTTGGACATTAGGAAAAACTTCCTGTCAGGATGGTTAAGCACTGGAATAAATTGCCTAGGGAGGTGGTGGAATCTCCATCATTGGAGGTTTTTAAAACAGGTTAGACAAACACCTGTCAGGAATAGTCTAGTTATTACATAGTCCTGCCTTGAGTGCAGGAGGCTGACCTAGATGGCTTCCCGAGGTCCCTTCCAGTCCTACACTTCTATGGCCAGGTCTACACTACCGCGGTAGTTCGACAGCTGGCAATCGAACTTCCGTGTTCGATTTATCGCGTCTGGTCTGGACACGATAAATCGATCCCGGAAGCGCTCGCCGTCGACTGCGGTACTCCAGCTCGGCGAGAGGAGTACCGCGGAGTCGACGGGGAGCCTGCCTGCCGCGTCTGAACCGCGGTAAGTTCGAACTAAGGTATGTCGACTTCAGCTACGTTATTCACGTAGCTGAAGTTGCGTACCTTAGTTCGAATTTGGGGGTTAGTGTAGACCAGGCCTCAGATTCCAAACATGAATTTATATTCCTCTCAGTAGAACAGATTGGGCTCTTTCAAGACCTCTAGTTAGTGGAATCATTTGTGTATGTGGGAGCTGTCTGTGTGTGCAGGGGGTGATTGATAAACCCGTAATTATCAGCTGCTGCTCTGCCAGCTATCTACAGCAACCAGAAGCCCATTAGCTCAAATAGCAAGTTCATCCTCTATGGCTAGGGATTTAAAAATCCAGCCAGGGCAATCTGACATCTCCACTCCCACTCTCAACCACTGAATGTAGCGAAGAAGTGATTTGTCATTCCTTCTAGACAACCGAGGCACCAGGCCCGCCTGCTCCGCTCCTTTGCATGTACTCATGCAAAACTGGAAATGGGGAACATGCACATTAAAAGGACATTATATTTTTGCTTACTGTGCAAGGAGCAAACATTAGGAACTGGCTGGCCATCCAGTTTTTCTGCTGATCTGGATTTTGCTGGGTAGAAGGTTCCTGGTTTTGGGCTATCTGAAGTATTTACTGTATTAATTATTCAGAAGGAAAATATTTAATTGTATTGTCACTGTACAGCAGAGAAGGCATCCATAGAAAATTATGAGCTGGGTATATTTTGCGCTGGGGCGGCTCTAGCTTTTTTTGCCGCCCCAAGCACGGCAGGCAGGCTGCCTTCGGCGGCATGCCTGCGGGAGGTCCACCAGTCCCGCGGCTTCAGCATACCCACCGCCGAATTGCCGCCTAATCCGTGGGACCGGTAGACCTCCCGCAGGCATGCCGCCGAAGGCTGCCTGCCTGCCGCCCTCACAGGGACCGGCAGGGCGCCCCCCGCGGCTTGCCGCCCCAGGCACATGCTTGGAGCGCTGGTGCCTGGAGCCGCCGCTGATTTTGCGAACATTAGAATAAATCATGTTTGAAAGCTTCTTGTGGTGGTGGTGGTGGTTGCGTTCCTCCCTCCCCCCCACCCATTAACTGGATGTAAAATTGTAAATCTTCCATCATAAACTCTATTAATTTTTTCAGCGATTTTAAAATCCGATAAAGCAAACCGATGGGTGCAGAGCCAAATGGACAGGCTCCCTAGCACTGAAGTACAGGAGCTTCTGGGACACAGGCCTGAGAGTCAAGAGATGTCGGTTCTAATCCCGGCTCTGCCACAGACTCACTTGGGGTGTGCTGCTCCCCTGTGCAGAGAGCTAGCACAAGGTTTAAGCACAGTTGAGCCCTCTGTGCAGGGGTGAACTTCACTCTGTGCTCTTGTCATTTAACTTCTCTGCACCTTGGTTTCAAACCAAGTAAGTGAGACTTTTCATGCAAACTGCATTGGGTCTAAATTCAGACATGACCTACCGGGAGCAAGTATTTTTGCTTTCTTCTTCCTTCCTTTTTCTTTTTAAGCTATGCATTAAAATAAGCATCTAACCAGATTCTCCACTAAACCTTGAATGATTTTAATAGCAGAGAGTATGCTCTGTCTATTTCAAACGTATCAGGGTTTCCACTGAGTGAGAATGTGTATTAAAAGGCTTGTTTCATCTTCAGAGTGACAAAACAGCCAGTGCATTATTGATAGCTCTAATAATAAACACAGAGTCTGCGTATCACAGCAATTCATCATTCTGACACTTCCTTGGTGCCTTCCCTCAGTCCAGCCCAAAGGGGAGGAGCTTTCAGTAACAAGGAAGCAGAACCGCTCTCCCCCCACCCCCCCCCACACGCACGCACTCTGCCCCCCCCCACACACACACACAACAGCTTCAGCAAATGGAAATCTATAAAACCGGCTCAAACCATCACTCGGCAATTAGGATTTATGTCTTCTTACCTGCTCATTAAAACTTTGCTCCAGCAAAACTGTGCCTTTCTTTTTCTTAACTGTTCCCATGAAAATATCTAACCCATTCTGCACCTGAAGCCATAGACTCCTCGAGAGAGGGGAATCTAGCAAGAAGGAGGGAGATGTTCTTTGATATCAATCACCTGCTGAAGATAGCAAATCTGTTGTTCATACCATATTCCGTCAGGACTTGTTGGCCAGTATGTTAGCTCATGTTCTTTCCATGCCCCAAGTTGTGTCAGAAACAAAACAATAGGAAAATTGATTAGTTGTTTGTTTCAGATGCTTTGGGGGAGGAGGAAACCTTGGCAATAAACATACATCTTACTTGCATTTTCAGGAATGCATCTGTACCTGTGAATCTCCAGTGTATTACCTAATTAATGGGGGAAAGCAAAGTTTAAAAAAATAATCCACTGTCACCAAAAGATGGGAAAGGATAAGAGATGTATCTGAGCTGCAAGCTCATATTTGCTGCTTAATCTTGACCTGTAGAGCTGAACCAGCTTCCAGTCATGTGTTTCTGTTGGTCGTGTAGTGTTGGCTTCTGGGAGGAAGTGGAAGAGCATGAAGGAGGAAAGATGATGATGAAGAAACCGTATCAGAGCACCAGGGAGAGATATGGAACTTGTTTGTGAGCTATTTAATGTGTGGGGTGAAAAAATCCTTTGGCAGCACATGTTACAAACTCAAGAATCTTAAAACTGATTCAGAGTTGGCAAGCAATAAACGTGGTGATTAAATGTAACTGAGCTAGTGAAATCAAAGGGATAGCCACTTACTTAACACCTAGTTAATACTTAATATTGCATGTTAACAATGCTTAATATTTTGGGCCCTGAGCCAACAAAGTACTTAAGCATGTGTTAACCTTTATGCCCATGAGTAGATTCCTGGGTGAAAGCCCCAATGAAGTTAATGGGAAAACTCCATTGATTTTTTTTTTCCCCAATGGAACTACTCATGTATGTGTGTAAGTGTTTGCAAAATGGAGGTCTTAGATTGTAAGTTCTTAGTAAAATATAGAAAGATGTGTCCCTGACCCAGAGTTCCCAATAAAAGGGAGTCCTGATCCTGAATAGCCTCAGGGTGCTGCTGTAATCCAGATATTTAATATTAAATGCATGTGCGATAGGCTTCCCTTCTCTTACTGACCTGTCTTTCAGTGCTCACTATTGGTGGACAATGCAGATTTCTTCCAGCGAAGACCGTAATCGCCATATCTTCACCAGCATCTCATTAGCCTTGACTTGGGTTTTGGATCTCTCCATAGCTGGGAGTTGCTTTTCCCCCCTCTATGGCAGTTCAAGTATGGAAGGATTTCCTGAGTAGATGCTTATAGTTATGCCAAACTTGGGTGGGAATGGGCTATTTTGTGATGCAGACATTTCAGCTCGGCAATGAAAGAATTTGGGAGGACACGGTTTACAGAGAGGGATTGATCTCCAAAAGGTTGGTGACTGACATCTGGAAAGAGAACCATGAGCCTCGTTGGCTGGTGTACATTTGCCTAGTTCTTGACTTCTGTGGCGCTACGGCCATTTACCCCAGCTGAGGATCTGGTCCAGTGTTCGTGTCTTTGTAGCTGAAATGGTTGTGCAGCTGCTGCTGCTCTAGATTTGCATTCCATCCTTGCCACCAAATGTATATGGATGAATTTTCAAAAAATTGCTGACCAAAGCGCTGCTAGCAGAGTTGCTGCTCGCTTTGTGCATGCAATGGCATGTGTTTAGGCTCATTTATGCACCTGACCATTTCTGTGCGTATCTTTGTACATACAATTTAAGAGCCTGTTTTTAAACCTACCCCTATAAAGTCAATGTAGCTCACGCAGCTAGCCCCAATCAGAAATATTCCATGTGGTGAGAAAACAGCTGCTATATTGTTACAAGTTGCATTGTAAATACTTGAATAGTTAACTAGTTCGGGTTTTTATTCTCCCCTTTGAGGCCCAAACTTTGCCCCCTATCTTCACATGATTTGCAGTGGCCTCAATCATTTCCCCCATCGAGGGAGTAATTCACCCTTGTGTTGAGGCCACAACAAGGTGTATGCACCATTTAAGCCCCACTTCTGACCTCAGAATAGAGCTTAAGTGGTGCCAGGGCTTAAGTGGTGATGGCGGTCTCTGCACAGGGGTCCATTTCATCCCTCAGAGGGTAGCATGTAGCTCTTAATTGGACAATGTTCTAAAGCGCATTGCTTCATTTGTGCTCTACCCAGCAACTTAGAATCAGAGAAATAAACAACCCGTGGAACGCCAAGTGTTTTTATTCCTGGCCTCTTAAAGAAAATGCCTCGAGGAGGGAATTTTCTCAGAGAAGCTGGCTGAGCAGAATTCTCCCCTAATAGACATGCACTCTGCGTGAGCAGAGAGGAGTGGAGCTGCACATCCGATGTGTTGTCTTTACTGCCCTGAGCGATTTATAATGCTGCTGTGTCGGAACCGCACAACACCTCCGTGCCCATAACGCATGTTTGGCAGCTCAGAGACCTCCTTACGCAGAGCTGCTGTTCATGTGAACACGGAGGGCTGTCATCTGTAATGCATTCCCAGCTTGTGCGTTTAGACATGGCGCCTGCTCCGTCCTGTCACAGTGGGATGCTTTTGCTGTCAGTTGCTAGAATCAAACTTTCCTAGGCCAGGTGTTGGGGCATTCTCAACGAGTCATCCAAATGTGTAGAACTTGCTCCTTTTGGTGGTCCCTGCCAGTGTCCACTGGTCTTCAGGTATATTGCAAAGCTAACCTGCTTACCCTTGGCTCTTTGGTTCTCTGTAATCTCAGAGTTGCCCACTTGGAGAGTGACTCATATTTGTTGATTTGAAATTGAATGTGAATTGCGCAGGTGCCATGGCAACAGGTGCAATATAAATCATGTAAGATCATAAAACACCATCTGTAAATTATCACAGGGGGAGGAAGTTTAATACACAGCGAATTCTTTGCACTTTGCTGTAATGGAATGTATGTTAATGTTAGAATAATTGCTGCACTTACGCTCATCTGAGGATCTCCAAGCCCTTTAATCCACAGTGAAGCCTCATAGCCTAGTGAAGCAGACAGTATTATGCCATTTTCCTGATGCTGAGAGATGAAGTGGCTTGCTTACAGTCACACAGCAAATCAGCAGGGAAGTTGGAATTAAAAACTAGGAGTCCCGATTTCCCGCTCCCTGTTTTTGTTGCTAAATTCTAAAAACACCAGGGCAGTCAGAATTACATCCTGAAAAGGGGATGGATGGATGGATGGATATTCCGTGTGTGTGTGTGTGTGTGTGTGTGTGTGGTGTGAGAGAGAGAGAGAGAAATAAAAAATTACCTGAGTCTAAAATGAGCACATTGGTGTCAGATGCACCTACAGCTCACCTGTGTTAGTTAGGGTCTAATCCAACTGCAATAAACTTCAGTGGAAGTTGGATTGGGGCCTTCTTGAGCATGAAATAGTGCAAACCACAGAAGTTATATAGAGGAAGAGAAGAAAAATAAATTCCCAGGCTGGGAAGAATTTAAATATTTATAGTTAGAGAGCCAATACAAAAAAAGATGAGATTTCCCCCCACCCCACACACTTGTCTTCTCTACCTGCCCACCCACCCCTCTCCTGTTTTATAAATTAAGCCCTGAACAATTGTTATACATGGGGAAAGTTTCCTCTTCTAAAAACCTGAGTCCTACATTGATCATTAGTATTTTACTATTAAGAAGCTTCTTAATCTCAAACTGACTTTGGGTTTTTCACTAGCCCTACAAAGCTTGTAGTTAATGCTTTTCTATTTTCCAGATGGGTTAAAATGTAACCTGCTACCCAATGTTACAGAATACTTCAGGGCCCAATCCGACAAAGTGCTCAACTCCCATTGACTCCAATGATCAGCCCCTGAGGGGATCAAGCCTTAGTCTGGTGGAAGTTTATGGATATAAAACTTACCTTTGCAAGTCTCCATCTAAATATTCAGATTCTTCACCTCTGAGAGAGGCAGGGGAGATGTTTTAAAACTAGAATTCAGAGTACGAGACATGACCCTGAAACCAGCAACCCTGCAGTGGACAGGTGAAGGAAGGAGTGGGGGGATAGAGTAGGTTCATAGGTTTATTCCATCTCTAATTTCTGTGGTTCTGTGAATTGGAGAAAGATAGGGGGATTGAAAGGTGGGCAGAGGGGGAGTGATGCTGTTGCTACGCTAAAGGCTTTATCAATGCTAAAGAATCATTTTAACAGATTTGGGAATCTGTTGCCTGTAACGTGACAGCAATTGACAAACTGGAAGGTCTAACCTGGCAAGCTGAGTAGTGCTTTCTAAGGTTATAATCAAAACTGCCTCATTTTTGTGTCAGCTTTGCTAAAGTCATCCTGGCTGTTCTAAAATTATCTGCAGAATGCAGAGGCACCTACTGATTCATGCATTAAAATGTCAGTAGGCAATCCGTCTGTCATGCACCCACCACCGTGGTGTCTGTTGTTCAATCTGTGGTAGCACATAAAGGCCCCAACTAAGGGCTGGGGTCTCGTTGTGCTTAATAGTGTACTGAGCTTCTGATCCCTTGCATTGCCTCTCTTTTTGGATTCTCTTGGTGCAAAATATGCAGCAGCTGAGCAAAGCTAAAACTCAGCTCAGCTTGTTCTTACAGCTTTAATTCCAGGAAGGCTGTAAATGAATTAAGCCACACAAGGAAATCTACCTGGCAGAGCGCCGTAAGCCGGCTTTCTATAGCAATATACTTTTAAATGCAGGATTACTCTGATCACAATCCCCACCTTTATGAAAGGTATTGCAGGACACCTGAGAGGGAAGCCCAGATCCTCAGCTGGTGGTGTAAATCAGCACCGCTCCACAGACGACGTGGATTTACACCCACTGAGGTTCTACCCTGGAGATGCTGAGAATTTGAGCCCAGTGCAAAAACTGGGTGCGAAAGCTTGCAAGAGGAAGTGGCTGGGCTCCTCTCTGTGTGAACTGAGAGTAGGCAGGAAAGGGGGTGGGGGGAGGGAGGTGATGTGTTCTTACAGCCAGCTCCGCTGTGCTTGCAGGCAGGAGATTAAACCACAGATGGTGAGTGAGGCTGAGTGAAGAGAGAAGAAACTCACTCAGGTCTGATCCCTCAGTATTCTCCGGCAGCCCTTGCTAAGGGAGTTGGTTGGGTGAGGAAAGGGAAGGGTAACCCAGCAAGGCCATTTTAACAGAGAAATCATGGAGTTAAATGCTGGATAACAAGCAGAAGGAGCTGTTGCAGATAAGGACAAGCGAAGCCGAGGATGTGAAATCGTGTCTGCTGCTGAATGTACAGGAACTGGATTGGGAAATCCCACTGCTGCTGCAGTGAACAGGAATCAGATGGTTACCTGCCCCTCCAGCTCCTTGGTGAGCCCCAAACGTTCTGAGGGTCTCAAATCCACTGTTGGTAGATGACCTTTGGCAGCGCAGCATGAGCAGCGGGTACAGTAGTCTGGATGAAGAGCTCGAGGATTTTTTTTTCACAGCCAAGACCACCTTCTTCAAGAGTGCACAGAGCAAAGCCCCTGGCAAGGTAATAGCTTTAAAACTATCTAAGGGGTCATGTTGGGTGTAGGCTGGAGCATTCCTCCTAGCAAGGTGCAAAAAAAAAAAAAAAAGTCTGTGTATGCGCATGCATATCTATCTGCAGGTGCCAGGTTCTCAAAAAATTAGCTTGCGGTCATAGTCAGGGTCACAGTCTGGTCTCAGAACGAGGGGGGCATTTACTTACATCTCTCGCTATCTGGTAAATTAGATGGAATGTCTTTGCTCAGTTGCAATGGTTCTCACCTTTGTCTATTCTGCCACTCCCTTTTCCATGGCAGGATATGCACCCCCACCCTCCAAAAGATCCCCTTCCCAGTCATCCAGGATCTGGCTGAAACCCTTTGCCCCCCGGGGCGTCAGAACCCTCAGGCTGAGAATGCCTGTGCTGTCACATGCAACATAGAACATTGCAGATCATTTAGATTCTGAGAGGCATGTTACGGTGACAACAGGTTTTCTAAAGTTAATGGGCTAAATTCATCTCTGGTCTAATTCTATTGACCTCATTGGAATTACTTAAATGGACAAAGTTAATCCCTGGTGTATGTTTAAAAAGAGTGTTTGATTGTGTATACCATTTTATCCTGACTTCAAAACTAGTATCTGTTAGTAACACCGACAGGACATTGCCTATATTAATATACACATTTAAAATCAACCCTCCGAGAATCTGTAATCACCAACCAGCACAAGGTGTAGAAGAGAGGAAAAAGCTGTCACAGAAGTAGAGGTTTTACACAGGAAAAAGAACCCTAAAATGTTCACATATCACGTTACGGAGGAAGCATGCGCTGGGTCACCATTTTCCTCCACTGCTGCAAAAAGTTTGATCTTGGCTGTGCTGTCAGCCTGACCGAGGAAAGCACCATGTCATTGTAGCAGTTCTTCTTTTTCACTTAAGAAAAAAAATACTTTAAATGATCAGTGGTGAAATTCCACTGTAGGTTGCTACCATATTTGCATGTCTGAAACTGCAACGTTATAATCCTCAGCAGGTGCTTTTGGTCTCATCTTTCTCTGTGGTGCGCAAAAAAAAAAAAAAAGGCGGGGCAGTTCTGAGTTAATCTGAAAGTGTTTATTTTGCTTCGTCCAGTTGAGTGAATTGATGTGTGCGACAGTCCATTTATTATCTGGTAGTTTTTAGGATCTCATCTTACTCATCTGAAATTTTTTAGAAATACTCCCTTGGGTTATAACGTGGGACATCCCCCATTAGTAATCTGTGTCGGGAGCTGACCGCTAACAAACATTTTTTTTTTAGAAAATGTCATTGGATTATCCATTTGTGTAGAAGACCTAAATATCTTTGTATAATTTTATATATATATCCCTGTGTGCATTCAGTTCCTATTTAATTCTTTCTTCTGTGGCAGGATATTGAAATGCTAATTTTTAAATAAGCCTGCTCTTTCAATCACTGCTTTATCCTGCCCTAATATGTGCCCATCACTGTGATATCTGGGCTCCATTCTAATGGATATTAACTGCACTGGTTTCTCCCCTCCATTGCTCTCTTCTTAACAGTCAAACATGGTGAAAGTTAAAGGAAGTTCATGTCAAGTGATCTGGTATTACAGGTTTCTTGTACTGTGGGAAGGAAATGTTTCTTGTTTAAAACAGCATAGCGGTCCAAGCAAACCATATTGTATGATATATATTTTCTGGCTTTACAATAGTACAGTAGATGCAAGTCATCAAGCAGCTGATTGTTTTTTTTCCTGGGGGAGAAATAGTTTAAGGCTCTTGATCATATTAGGGTGGTAGGGGCTATTCAAAGTGTGCTATTGCTTTTGGCTTTCTTGTTTTGAAGGTGTGATTAATGGGAATTCTACATGTACTGCAGAGAATTCTTAGACCCTTTAAGGCTGGAGCCGGCTCCTGGAGTTCTGAAGGAACAAGTCACTGAATAGTGGCAAAAAGTAGCTAGGAATAAATTTAGAAGGCTAATATGGCCAAAAAATGAATGATTTCCAATGGGTTGGTACTTGCAAGAATCTGATCACTTGAGGAGCTTCCCATTGCCTCAGAAGTGTGTATGTGAGTGTGGGGGGAAGAGACGGAAGAAAGGGAATAGAGAACAGACTGTAAGGAACAATCCTGCACTGACAGTTATGTAGTAGCATGAACCTAATGAGTTTTTGTCTCCTCCCATCTCTGATGTAAATGTGAATCATTGAAACTAAATTCATCCTGGATCCAGATGACACACAAGCTGTTTGATAGGCACAGGCCGGTTGGTGTGGGTGGAATGCTTTGCCCAAGCATCCTTGGAGATTACAGAGGGAAACAGGTGCAGTCATTATTCAGCCTTGACACCAGTACAGGCATCGATGTGCAGAATGCTGGGACAGCAGCAGTATCGCCCCAGCAGGTGGGAACTACTGTACAGTACACACTCCTCCCAGGCCAGGCAAGGCAGATATTTGAGATGTTGGTTTAACTTGACAGTCTTATTTTTGCTACTGGTCTTCTGGAGGCCCTCAATCTGTCTTTACTCAATCAAAACACCCACTGAAGCCACTGGGAGTTTTCCTAAAACTTTAGGATTTGATCCATTTATCTGCTCTTCTCATTCACTCTCCAAGTGTTGTATAGTCTGAGAAAAGCAACTTAACAATGAGATTCTGTCTCCGCCGTCAAACTGGAACCTCTGTGGCTTTGTTTGTTAGTCTCCAGACCCCTCTCTTGGTCATTGTTTGTCACTAGGTGAAGCAGAGACTTTTTATTGGTGTTCCAGAACCAAACACATTTAGGATCCAGAGACGCTCTTCTTTTGATTATGAGATGCCAGGGTTATGAAACGAAGCCTGCTACAGCGATTGATTGCTCTAATAACAAGTAGTGTGAGTGATGCTGGGCCAAAGCATGTATGTATTTGGCTGTCTGAAATCCCTCAGAACTGGGCAGGTATAGCATCAAATTAGGGTAATTCCCCCTTCTACTTGTACCTCCTTCTGGAACCATTTTGAAAAGTTAAATGTGGAATGTTTCCACAACCGCAGTCTGTAAAACACCTCTATATGGTAACAATTTTGTGTTTTCAGCCACATAACCCATCGTCTGCCCGTGGTTGTGCGCAGTCAACATGTTCTGAATCCAAGATTTAATTAATCTGCTGGGCACACTTCAGCCCAGCCTGTCCCACTCTAGATCTTCAGGAAGGATGCCCAAATCAGAGATGCAACCCTCTTCTGAGCACCACAGGCTTCCTAACTGGACTGGCCCCCCAGCACTGATGGCACTGCAGATAGAACCATCTTGTCAAACCTCAAATAGCTCTGCCATTTTCTGGCACAGGCTTTTCCGTGTTCTGTTTCGTTCCCATCCAGCTGATTTGTTCGAGCTGGTTTAATCAGCCTGTTCAAGCCAGCTCTTTAAATGGTTAACCATTTAAAGAATGCCCCTGCATATGAGTGTAGCATGCTTTCGTATGCTGAGGGCTGGTCTACATGGCGAGGATGTCAGAGCGCACTATGGAACTTTCAGTGTTCAGGAGGAGGGTCCACACAGCAAGTTTGCCAGCTCCAGGGCAAGCTAGAGCGCGGTAGATTCACACCATGGCATGCTGCATAGTAACTTGCCATGTAGACAAGCTCTAGGATCTTAAAGCATTTTACTAACCTTTTGTAACTTTTCACAATGGGTAGATAAGTGGTATCCCTATTTTACAACTGAAACACGGAATTTGAGTTGCTCTGATATCTTGGGTAGGTCAGATTTAAAGCCAGGCATAGGACCTTGGAGCCCTGGTTCTCATTATCCTCCTTTAAAGCGTAGAGAACTCTGAGGTGGGATTCTTCAGAGGAGGTTAAGAGAATTATTTGCCCAACCACCACTGAAATTCAGTGGGAATTGGATGTTTAATTCCCTTAAAATCTCAGCCTAAATGACAATGGCATAGTGTAAAATTAGATAAGGTTGCCTTCTACCAAAGTGCTAGACAGCTGAAATAGTTAAGGAGAGTTGCAAGGCCACATAGACCTAGAGAAAGTGAAACAAATTGTGAGACACAGAGAAAAATGCAGCCATTAGAGTGGCTAATTCCCATGGTTTGAAAAGGTGATTTAAAAAAAAAAATCTAGATTATGGAATCTAGGCAATGGAAATCTTGCCTCTTTAGTAACTTCATCATTCTTAAAAAAATTTCTAGCATCATAAGAGATACAACATTGGAAACATCATTGTTCAAAGCAAACATTTGGGTCTTCCTTGTAGCATTTTCCCCTGCAGCTCTGCTGCTCTGTACTTTCCTAATTCACCATCTGACTGGTTCCGTGAGCTTCTGTATAAAGAACAATATGATGTACTTAAAGGGCTTAATCAAATTGCTTGTTGGCATCCAGCAGTAACAGACATGGGGACATTGTGTTTATAAAGAGAAAAGGGCAAATTACTATCTAGGATCTAAAATGTGCATTTCCACATTATGATGCATATCTGTTGTTCTCCCATCATTGTTGTTTGATCAGTATTCTGTGTATCTGCAGTAAGTAACTTGCTTCTTAAAATCAATCTCACTTTTCTCTTCCCTTTTGTACACATCCATTTCAAGCAATCTGGCCTTTCTGTAAACGCTTTGGAAGATCTTTAGGCTTCTTATGGCTAACTGTCCCACCCACTGATTTCCCTTTTATTCCCTGTCGCTTTCTTGCAGGTCTCTTCCACCTTGTTCTGCCATTATCGATCTATGGGCAGAATGGAGACCCCTTGCTCAAATACAGGGGTAGATTAAGATTATAGTATTCAGGCTCTGATTAATCAAAATAATGTCCCTACCCATATGACCCTTCAAAATCTTCAGCTCTCCTGTATGTGCCGATCAAGTTGAATTCACAGGGCTGTCACCCAACCTACTTCACTTTGGGGTTGTATCAGGACCTGTGACCTCAAGGCCTTAATTCAGGGGCCTCTGAGCTTCCTCACCACCTCCTTGATTTGGACGCTGGTCTGTAGCACTTAGCTCTGCCTCTGTCCAAATGTCTCCTCATTGGCCTCAGAGTGTGAAAGTGATGCGCACTGGAATGTAAGTAAGCAGGGCCAGTTCCTGAATAACTCTTTTCTCAAGAGCAAGTGCATTGACTTGGGGCAGAGGTCCAGAGCAAACTGCAGCTGCATGCATGTCTCTTCTGCTTACTAATATCAGCAAGCCAGCTATATAGAAGCATGACCTCCTTCGGTTCTCTAACGTGCGGAGACGGTGCATGAGCGTAGGGCCTGATTCCGTAATCCAGCTACGCATGGAAGTCCCATGGACACCCAAGATAGATCCACAAGTGGAGCAGCTGCAGAATCCAGCCCTGGGTTCCTTCTCTCCTTGTGTGTCAGGCTGGGAAACTGCATGCGCTCGCACTCAGGTGCATCTGCATGACAGCACATCTGTAGGATTTTAAGTAGTGGATTGGAAGATACCGGGAGTCTAGTTTTTTCTCTGTTCTTTTGGACATCAAATGGAGACGTGACTGGCAAATTTGAAAGATTCCCCACAAAGGGGAGGGGGAAATGCATAACACAGCAAGACCTGGTCAAAGAGACCATTCAGGGTCTCAGCCCCAATAGCTTAATGGAGTTAATCTTCTGTAATGAAGATGGAACAGAATTCTACGTGGTGTATTTAGGGCAGTTTCTTGAGAGGAAGCTATAACGAGTGACCCTTTTTGTCCAGTTTTCACTGCATATATTAGTTCAGGGGTTCTCAAACTTAATTGCATTGCGACCCCCTTTTGACAACAAAAATTGTTACATGACCCCAGGAAGTGGGACCGAAGCCCAAGAGTGGGAGCTGAAGCCCTTGGGGCGACTAACCTGAGCCCCACCACCCATGATTGAAGCCCTCAGGCTTTGGCTTCAGCCCCGGGCCCCAGCAAGTCTAACACCAGCCCTGGTGACCCCATTAATAGGGGATTGCAACCGACTTTGGGGTTGCGACCCACAGTTTGAGAACTGCCATTTTAAAACTAGTTCTTAGAGTGCTTACTGTTAGTCATGGGGGAAGATAGCACAACAATGGAGACCTGAATTAGTTTGTGCTTTGGAATCATTCCACTGTTTGAGCCCTAGTGAGGCACGATGTTCTCTGAGCACTTTTCAAGCCATCTGTATTGGGAAGGTGTCCTTCAGTGCACACAGAAATAAGACCACTTGGCTGAAAATTGCTGCCCATGAGTCAAGTGTTCAGCACAGACAAGGTTGACTGAGAGTCCTGGAGACTGGACTCCTCTTTATCCAGAGAGCCAGAGACAACTGCTATCCCAACAATGTGCCTCAACCTAGTTTGAAGGGACCTTCCTCTAGGGGGTAAGAGAGGAATCCTGTCTCCATGGCCCATTCAGACAGACTTTGGTGCCTTTCTGAGACTGCAGTGAGAACAGAGTTTTTATGGCTGGGTTTGAGTTGTGGTGGCCCAACGCATGTGTGGCTTTCCCACACCCACACCCCCTCTGTAGGTCAGATGCTGGCAAATGTGAGTTCAGTTGTGGAATATCTAAGTCTGAACAAACACCAAGGAAGACTCAGATATTTTGGATGTGTGACTTTGCTGTGGGGGATGAGTCACACTGGGTATGTCTCCCTAGTGAATTAGTTTGTGTCAAACCCTAGCTGGGTAGAGAGAGGAAGGGATTGTCCAGTGGTTAGGGTGCTAATTGGGAGACCTGGGTTCAGCTCCCTGTTCTGTCACAAACTCCATGTATGACCGGGGGGCAAGTCGCTTAGCCTCTATTCCCTATTTGTAAAATGGGATAGTGTAATCCACTGGGGTAGTGGGTCCCCCTCTGTGCCCAAGTATGTTACAGCTCCTGCAAGAGTGCCAGGGCTCTTGAGCTCAAGCTGTAGCATCTCATGCTTTTAGCATTCAAGGTCTCCGGTTCAGTCCCAGGTGTGTTGGCCAAAATGGTGGCCATCACAATAGCACTTTCCTGCCTCACAGGGGTGTTGTGAGGTGCTCGGATACTCATGAAATGGCAGCCATATAAGTACCTAAGATAGACTAAATATCTTTTCACATTGGGGGTATGAAGGAAGAGGAGAGGGATGGAGAAACTGGGATCCAGCCTTTGTGAAGTGCAGCCTTGCAATTAGATTTCAGTGGCTCAAAAAATTCCACCACGTAATGTCTTTCTCAATCGGAGAGAGAAAAATTAAATCATTCTTTCAACTGTTTGCCATGGAGATATGCAGAGCTATGTTGCTATGTTACCAGGTAATACTGCGGTGCTGACTGCGTAACTGTTTGCTCTGGGGTTCGCAACAAAGAACATGATGGTTACCTTAGCCCTGTTGACCTCTTAGAGGAGGGGACCTCTCTTAAGACCAGATAAATTTGTCCAGTTTAAACCAAAAAGCATTGGTAGGCAAGAGCTGTTTATCCTTAAGCATCTCTCTCTATATATATATAATAGAGACTGTAAGTTCGTTGGGGCAGGGATCTTTGGAATTTGTTTTAGACAGTGACCACGGCTTGTTGGTGCTGGACATGTTATAACTGTGGGTATCACTTTTATGATTAGGTTTGGTACCAGTCAGATTATGCATGTTTGTAAGGTAGGTGTCCTATTTTTGAATGTTAATGGCTCTCATTCTCTTGAAAAGGGCTGGATGAGTAACCCCGGAGACTGGATTCTTTGTGCATAGAACAGGGGAAGCATGTTCAGCAACAGTGCCAGCCTCCACTCATATGCCACAGCCTTTAATTGGAGGGGCTATCTCGAGGCAAACAGAGAGGCAAGTGTGGCCCAGTGGCATTCATCTGGGACTCGGGTGGCCTAGGTTCTATTCCTATCTCTGCCAGCGACCTTGAGCAAATTGCTTCATCTCTTTGAACCACTGTTTCCCCTCTTGCCCGTCATCTGCCTTACCTATTCATATTGTAAGCTCTTTGGAACAGGGTCTGTGTCTCACTAAGGGACAGTCGTGACAGCACGCGTAGGCACACCCGGGATCGCTTTGATCAAGCTAGCTCACTAATTCTAGCAGTGTAGCTATGGTGGCATGGGCTAGCCATGTGAGTACATACCTAGGGCCCAGGCAAGCTTGTATTTGGGCAGCTAGCCGGTGCCATTGTGGCTACTCTATTTTTAACAAGCTAGCTCAGGTATGCCGACGTGTGTCACAGTCTTGCCACCCAATTGCCGTGTAGACATACCTAAGTGTATGTTTAGCATCTAGGATAATGGGGCCCTGATCTCTGCTATAGCCTCTAGGTGCTACCATAGTGCAAATAAGAAGAGGGGATTTGCTGTCTGTGTTCATTCAGTTCTTTGGCTTCTCTGCCAAAACTGCCAGGAAGCACGTTTAGTGTCACTTGTGGGGGCGGTTTTGTGGTGTGGAGCCGCTAGTCTCAAGGCTGAGACCATCACAGATATCCTTAATACCCACCGTATCATCGGTAACTACTGGTGTGTGTTGCACCCACCTTGTGATCACCCGGCACTGGTGTAAATGAAGATGCAAGGTGCTGGGCCGTGGAGGTCAGGAAGACACCCATGTGCCATTTTATACCTCAGGCAGGGGCAAAACAATGATGGCTGCCGTAGTTACTAACCTCATATTCACTCCTACAGATGTTCAAGGAAATGGGTGCACTGGGGTTTTTTGCAGGGTTGACAGACCCACTGCTTGTGTATCCAGTTTCACTAGTCTCTCCTTCCAACTGTATGCGCTAGGACACTCCCAAGTGCATTGCCCCAGACCCACTCCTGCTGCCCTTGGCGCACGTCCTCTGTGTGCTCTGCCTTCTGCTGAGGCCTTGTGGGGTAGTTGCCAGCTTTCCCCAGAATTCCCTGGTACAAACATCGTGGGTGGTTGCGTGGACACTTGTGATGGCAGAGAAGCTGCTGTGTGGGCTTTGTGATAAAGGGTGGGAGAAGGGACAGATTATACCCATTTCACAGATGGCCACTGAAGTAGAGAGAGATCCAAGTGACTTGTGCAAGGTGTTTGTGGCAAAGCCAGGAATTAAGCTTAAATCTCCCGAATCTCTGTCCAGTGATTTAACCACAACACTGTCCAGTTTACTTGCTCGTGCTTTGTCTAGTCTGGTTTTAATTGTCCAGGCATTGGGGTTTCTGCCACTGTCCTTTTGGGAAACTGTTGCCATGTCAGAAAGGCTTGATGGCTGCGGTTCTAATACGCAAGCTGTAAAATGCCAAGAGCAGTAAGGAGAAATAAATAAATAAAACAGTAGGCCTCGGAGTGTTCACTTTAATTTCCATTAGCTGAGGGTTTTCTTTTTCTTTCTTTGCTGATTATATGTTCCTAGCAGAGACACTGCTGAACTATTTAAGTTATTTATGATGCTGTACAGAGAAGTTCCTGGCCTGGAACTGAGTTCTGGGCTGTCAGTCACAGCAAGTTTTCTTTTATTTCCATTTGAATACTTGAAAATAACAACGTAACATTTTGTGCTGCCTGGAAGACTCTTTAATTATAGCGAAGAGTCTTGATGGGGTCTCAGTATTACCGTTAGTCCCATTTTTATGAGGTTTCTAGCTGGGTTCCTAAATTGTTTTGAAACTGGTAAAAGACAATATATTAATTTGTTGGTGTGGGGTTCTGGTTATTGGAAATGGGATGTAGAACCTTTCACCTCTTAAGTCAACAGTTTGAAGCCAACCCACATCAAAACTGACTAACTCACTGGACAGGGAGGGTCCAGTGATTAGGGCCCTCGCCTAGGACCTGGGTGACCTGGGTTTAATTCCCTGCTCTGCCACAGACTTCCTGCATGATCTTTGTCAAATGGGGAGGCTAGTACCTTACATGGGTGTTGTGAGGATAAAAATATTAACAAGACTGTAAGGTGCTCAGATATTGCGGTAATGAGCAGGGCCATATACTTACCTAAGAGAGGCCACGGAATAGGCATTAGATCGATGTGAAATGAGTTTGGTGGGTCTTGGGCCACTTCCAGTGGAAAGTTGTCCACTTCTTGGAAACCACCGACTCAAATTGCTAGCTTCATTGGCAGTCTCGGTAAAGAGATCTCCGATACTATGGTGATGAGTGGAAGAATAAGACCTTAAGAGGCCAAGTTACTCCTGCCCTTATAAGAGGTGGAGGTACACTGGCAGAGGGCCTATGAAGGACATTTGTACTGCTATTGCCCATGTTGTACCTGTCCCATGGACAAATAAAGGACTAGGATTCCAAAGTCAGCAGCTGAGACGCTGTTGGCCTGTTACCTGTGCTGAAAGTATCTAACAACTATTATTCTCTTGTGTCCCAGCATTGATTATTAGAGCACCTGGAAACCCTTCTGGGATGCAGTTGCCTTTGTTAATGCTGTGGATTAAAAGGGACCAACCTGTCCATTTTTCTTTCCAGCTCTTGTCATGCAAGGAAACTGTGATCTCAGTCACTGGATTGAATCATGTGCTCTGCTCCTTTGTGTTTCTCCTTTTTATTCTGGACCCAAGCATCCTGTCCCTTTATCCCTGCTGTGTGGCAGGCATGCTACCAAATAGGCTCTATGGTCCTTTGATGTCTGGAACGTTTCCTAGATTGTTTTTTTATTATTATTATTGTTGTTGTTTATTTTATTTATTATTCTAACAAAAATTGTTGCTAAAATACTTTGGAAGTAGTTAAATAAATAAATATAAAAAATAAATTAATGGAGATATCCTATCTCCTAGAACTGGAAGGGACCTTGAAAGGTCATTGAGTCCAGCCCCCTGCCTTCACTAGCAGGACCAAGTACTGATTTTGCCCCAGATCCCTAAGTGGCCCCCTCAAGGATTGAACTCTCAACCTTCGGTTTAGCAGGCCAATGCTCAAACCACTGAGCTATCCCCTCCCTCCATTCTATTAGCATGTTTAGTCTACCACCACTTGGTATGTTGGAAGCGATATGCAGACATTAATCGACTGATTAATTCTCAGAGCATCTTTGTCAGGTAGGGTAAGCATTAGTATCCCCATTTTACAGAGAAGGAAGTGACTTGTTCATGGCCATGCAGTGAGTCCGTGTCTGGGCCTCGGAATACAACTCTGGACTTTCAATGCTTGGCTCATTCATCCAGCTCACACTGCCTTTTGCTTAAACAATATTTTCCATGAAGCGATCTCAAAGCACTTAATGATTTCAATAGATCATTGACTTTCAGGTGACACTAGGGCTGTGTCTTTAAACCCCGAAATGGCAGAGGATTCGGATTGAAGGATAAAATCGCAGGCTAATAGTGGCATTGGGTAGGGTTACCATATTTAAAAAATAAAAAAAAGAGGACACTCCACGGGCCCCGGCCCCGCCCCTTTCCCACCCCAGCCCCGTCCCAACTCCACCCTTTCCCCGCCCTAACTCCCCCTCCTCCCTCCCAGCCACACGAAAAGGGCTGCCCGAGCGCTACCGGCTTTACGGTTTGCTGGGCAACCTCCAGACCCTGCGCCCCCGGCCGGCGCTTCCCCAGCGCAGCTGGAGCCCGGGAGGGGAAGCGCCCAGCCGGGGGCGAAGGGTCTGGAGGCTGCCCGGCAAACCATGAAGCCGGTAGCACTCGGGCTTCGGGCAGCCCCCATGCCTCCGGACCCTGCGCCCCCGGCCGGGCACTTCTCCTCCCCGGCTCCAGCTGCTCTGCTCCTCCCCGGACTCAGACTTCGGCTCTGTTTAAGAGCCAAGCTGCCCGAGCCAGCGCTACCGGCTTCGGGCAGCCCCCCTTGCCTCCGGACCCTGCGCCGCCAGCCGGGCATTTCTCCTCCCCGGCTCCAGCTGCTCTGCTCCGGCGGCGCAGGGTCCGGAGGCAAGGGGGGCTGCCCGAAGCCGGTACCGCTGGCTCGGGCAGCTTGGCTCTTAAACAGAGCCGAAGTCTGAGTCAGGGGAGGAGCAGAGCAGCCGCGGGAGAGGAAGTGCCCGGCCGGTATTTTTCCCGGACATGTTCGGCTTTTGGGCAATTCCCCCCGGACGGGGGTTTGATTGCCGAAAAGCCGGACGTGTCCGGGAAAAAACGGACGTATGGTAACCCTACATTGGGGCGGAGACAACCTATTTCCAGTTGGTCAGAAAGAGCCTTGTTTGCACACTGGATGTTTTGCCAGACTCCCCTTCTGTTTCTCTTTTGTTAGAACAGACAGTATCTGGTGGAACCTATTGTAGCAGATGGAAGCAGAGCAAACAGATAAGTGTTCCTGGTGTTCATGAACCACCAGGCCATCTGAAGAGCAGTCAATTAGCTGACGTCTTTATTTAGCGGCTTAGGTGGTATTTGATCATAGAGCAAGGAAAACTTGCCCTCAACTGTGCTTCTACGTACTCAACTCTTTTGACTTATTTTTCACTAAGGGCCTGATCTTGGGAGATGCTTAGCAACTCGTGGGATCAAGTGCTAAGGAAGTTTTAGCCCTAAAGCCCCCTAAGAAAAATGCAGCTACTAATGGAATAGTTAAAAAGCTGGTTGGTAGGGGCAGCAACATGAAAGAGGAGAAACTGTCCAAAAAAAAAAAAGGGATTGCAGTATCCTGTAGAATGTACAGAGCGCTGGGCCTCAGCTTTTCCTGGCCACCTGAGTGAATTAGCTTTGTATGTTATACAGGCTTGTGTGCTATTCTTACCGCGAAGAATATAAAGCCCAAGGACCAGATGAACAATAGATGCAGCCTTGACAACAGATTTCCACTGCATTGCTGAATCCACAACCTTTGTCAGAGGATGAACAAGTTTATTAGCGTTAACTCCCTGCCACCCGCCCACCCACACTCCCCCCTGGGTTTTTCTGGGGACTCTGTTAAACTTTTACTTTTCCTAAAAAGGAATGTAAATAATCCAGTAATATTTTAGGGACTAATTCTGCTACTGTTACTAATTTTGCCTTGTACGTTACCAAGGGCCTGATCTAAACTTCATTGAAGTCAGTGGAAAGACTCCCAGTGACTTCAGTGATCTTTGGATCAGCTCCTAAATGATCCGCTTCATTTCTATGGGAATACTATACTCACATGGTAAAATACTACTGAATGCAAGCCAGGATGGCAGTATTAGGCCTCATAGTAATTGTTTAAATATACTTCGTATATGTGTGTATTTATAAGATTCCATTTTATATAGAGGAGCTCAGCACTTTGGGAATAAATTAAGCCTAACACCACCCTGGGAGGTGGGGAAGTATCCCCATTTTATTGTTGGAAACTTAGGTACAGAGGTTAATTAACTGTACCAAGGTGATACAACAAATCTGTGGCAGAGTTGGGAATAAAACCCACAAGTTCTGATTGCTATTCCTTTGCTCCAAACAACATTTCCTCCCATGTACCCTCTAAGCAAACAATGCCAGAGGCTTTGCCAAGCATGGATTTCAAGACACCAGGTATAGATTCCAATACCAGGGTTCTAATGTCCATAATCATCTGACTGAGAGGAGGGGAAACCTGAAAGATGAAGTAGAGCTCTTCACTGCATGATGTTCAGTCATTTATTTCTGCAAAGCTGGCTCCTGTACCAGGGTGGGTGACATCTACTAATAATTCATAGGCTCTGAGCCTCTCAAGTTTATCTTTTGGCAAAAGGTAATCTCTGTGTTCCTAGCAGCTGGTGCCCTTGTCAAAGGTGGCTACTGTCATTCAGCGTGACCAGGATAGATGTTCTACTCCAGTCAGTCTCCAGCCCCATTTGGAAACCAAAAAATGTTAGGTTGGAGATCTGAGGGCTCTGATAATTTGTAGGGAGGAAGGGAGATAATCAACAGTGCAATTTTTAGCATGGCTGTTGTTAATCTTTAGATGAATTTATTCAAAAGGAAATCCTTATCTGATACCAAGTGCTCATTAATATTTGTCATTAGTTGCAGCAGAAAGGGGATAACAATATTGGATATTCTCATACAGAGGCTTTAAAGTCAATTCTTTTTCTTTCGCTATAGGCTGGGTGAAATTCAGATTTTCCCACCTACAAATTCATCAGACAATACTTTACCCCTACTCCCCTGCCACACACAGACACCCCCAAAAAAGTTCAACAAAAGCCAGAAAACTCTTGATCTGGCAAGTTTTCATCCAGAAGGATTTTTTTTTTCTGGTGGAGCTGTTGGTAGGAGCGGCTCATCAAAAATGCTCATAGTTTTTGAATATAGTGGCACAAATTACAACTGTTTGTTGTGAAATGGATGGATGTGTGTGGGTGTGGGTGTGTGTGTATATATGTGTGTGTGTGTGTATATATATAAAAAAAATAATATGAATCCTGTTCTGAGAACAATGATATAATGTAGCTTTATGTTGATTGCTCCCAGCCTTTTCACTAGAGCAGATCAATAAATTTTAAACAAAAACAAAAAAAGGTGTTTTTCTAAAAGAATTTTGTCAAATTGTCAACTCTTTCAAATTTTCGGAGGGAGGGATGGTTGTTAAAAGTTTTGAGACACTTTTAATTAAAAGTTTGAACAAAACCAACACAATTGTGTTAGGAATTTCTTGTTTAGCGAAAACTAGGCTTTTGGTAAATGAAAATTTTCAAGAAAATGACGTTGAGATGACAAACAAGGGTCGATTTGGAAGCCTCTGGAATGAAAACAACATTTTTATTTTAAAAAGTACCACCAAATTTTTTTTGTTCCACTTTTTTGTCCACCAGTAAAATTTTCAAAGGCACTTAAATGCCATTTTCAGAAGTGAGATAGGATGTCAGTGAAAGTAATGGGATTTGGGCTGCTGAGTGCACAAGTCATTTCTGAAAATGGGACTTAGGCTCCTAAATCACACAGTTGCTTTTGAAAAATTTACCGCCCCCTCTTGTCTCCCCCCCCCCTCCCCTTTTCTCAGGCACCTTTTTACCAGCGTCAGACTAGAACCTCAACTGTGCCAGGCAGTACGGGCCTGAGCTGAACAGTATTGGCTACAGCGTCACGTATCTGAGATCCTGTTTGGGTGGCAGTGCTTTTAGGGCCTGGTTCTGTAATCATTACTCTCATAGGTTTTCCCATTGTAGTCTCTGGGCTTACTACTCATGTGCATAAGGGTCACACAGGATCAGACCCCTCTCGAGGACGGTGGTATCTAGTTAGAGGGGAATGAGGAGCAATATGTTGCAAAGATGGTGACTGCTCGGTAGAAACTAATGCAGTGGGAACAGAGTTTCCTTGTTTCACAATCAGAAAGCACTGAATATGGGGCTGTACTGTATCCCTGCCTTTCTAGAGGTCTGATCAAACACTAGCTCAGAGCTCTTCAAGGAGCTGTGTCCTAGTGGTCAGACACTAAGCTGGGAGAGCCAGGAACTCCTTAGCTTTAATGATATTTCTCTCTCTCTTGTGGACTCATTGGAATCATATAGGGCCTGATCCAAAGCCCACTGAAGCAATGGAAAGACTCCTCTTGACTGCACAGGGTTGGGATCCCAGGGCCGGCGCTTCCATTTAGGCGACCTAGGCGGTCACCTAGAGCACCAGGATTTGGGGGGGGGGCGGCAATTCGGCGGCGGGGAGGGGTCCTTCCGTGCTCCGGGTCTTCGGCGGCAATTCTGCGGTGGGTCCTTCACTTGCTCCGGGACCCGCCGCCGAAGTGCCCCGAAGACCGGGAGCGCGGAAGGACCCCCGCACCGCCGAATTGCCGCCAACGACCGGGAGCATGGAAGGACCCCCGCCTAGGGCGCCAAAAACCCTGGTGCCGCTCCTGATCAGGCTCCAAGGGTCTGATTTTTCTGGAAGTGCTGAAGATGCACAGCTGCAGTTTGGGTTCTTGGTTCTCGTGACCTCTGAAAATCAAGCCCTCGTCCTCTTCCTTTGTTTCCCCATCTGTAAAATGGGGAGAATGCACCAGCATCTGCCTCACTTGAACAGTGCCAGAGTTGTGAAATGCTCTAAGGAGCAAGAGTGACAGCTATATTTGCCTTCTGTTTTGCCAGAGTAGCAGAAAAGCCACGGGGCGCCCTTAATGATTGATGAAAAATAATAATTACCTGAGGTTTCCATGTTTTCCTCCTGGAGGCTTTTTCTGCGGGACTTTATTTTTCATGTGAAGTATTATCCGTTTGTGTTGAAAAGGACATGGGCTCTCTGCCCTGACAGCTCATTATGTGAGGGAAGAGAGTGGGGAGTGCATGTTGCACATGGTATGGCGCACGCCAGATGAGACGGGAGATTTATAGGTGACGATACATAGATCTAGGGAGGGGGAAAGAGAGAACCCTGTGTTTACAGATCACGACCTTGATTCTTCTCTATAACTCATAGCCTCATGCCAAGGAGCCTTCCTCAGAGGGGAAGGCTGGTCCAGTGGTTAGTGTGTTCACAATGGTCCTGTGTGATGCTGGGCAAGTGACTAAGTCTCTCTCTGTGCTCCAGTTCCCCATTGTTTATTCCACTGCCCTCCCTCACAGGGGTGTTGTGAGGATAAATACAGTAAAGATTGTGAGGTGCTCAGATATCACAGTGATGGGGCTGCAGAAGTACTTAAGATAGGCAGAGAGCTATACTAGGAGGGACTTATCTCTGGCAAAAGACAATGGGCTTAATTGTACTGTCGCTTCCCCCCCGCCTCCCCCCAGGGGTGCTGCCACCAGAAGGTTTTAAAATACAGTCAGGGCTCCTCCATAGGGAACTCCCCAGAGGTGTCAAATCAAGTATTTCCCCGCTACCAGTCCTTGTCCTTTCCCTGGCTAATACTCCACATTTAATTGCACTGGTCTGCTCCATTTGCTGCTAGAGCAAAGGTCATAGGCATTTTGCCCTGCCTTGACTTTCCACCACATGCCAGGTTCTGTTGGCTTCCCCGAGTGGGAACCCAGAAATGAGCAGAGTTAGGATGGTTTCATCAGCGGCTCTCTCCATCTTTAACTCATCTCAAGAGAACTTTTTTTTTTTTTTTTTAAACCAAAAGAACTAGCTAAGGGTTAAAATATCGATCTTCATTCAGTCTCTTTGGCTTTTCCTAGATCTTAAGGTCAGAAGGGATCGTTTTGATCATCTAGCCTGATCTCCTGTGTAACACGGGCCAGAGAACTTTGCCTAGTGATTCTTGCATCTAGGACAGTAACTTGTGGTTGAGAGCATCACTTTTAGAAAGGCATGCCAAATTTTGTCATTTGGTTTCAAATGCGCTTCTATTGAATCATATACTTTAGGACTAGATCTCATGCCTAGGTACTGTGGCTATCAAGTGCTCCATAAAAGACATGTGGGTCCAGTCTTTCCCACGTCCCAGTTAAAATGCAACTGTGCTTATTATACATGAGACAAGGTAGGTGAAGTAGTATGTTATTGGACCAACTTCTGCTGGTGAAAGAAACAAGTGATCGAGCTCCACAGAGCTCTTCTTCAGCTCTGTGGAACTCGAAAGCTTGTCTCTTTCACCAGCAGAAGTTGGTCAAATAACTACCTTGTGTCTCTCCTATCCTGGGACCAACGCTGCAAACAACTTAGTGTTTTGTCCAATCTATTTTTAAACATTTTTGCCTGTGAACAAAGAAACAGATAGCAAAAGCTGTTTAAGTTAAATCTACATGGTAATTGAAAGACTAGTTCATTTCACTTAACCTCTTTTGGAATGGAATAATGATCATTTTCCTCTTCTCTCTGGTTGGGTAGTTTCCTTTTAGCTTTTGTGCAGACACAACAAGCGCAAGTAAGGTCCAGTTTTCTACTGAAATGATTTGAAATGACTAAAACATCTATATTTCTGTGCTTCAAACCCCTCTATAGTTTGATCCTTTCCCCGCTGTTGTAAATTGCAAGGAGCGTGGGGAGGGTGAGTGGTGAAAGTTTTATAATTGCACAGCTATTGTGGGAGAACAAAAGGTACCCAGCCTTTTACTGAATCTTTTATGACTTGTGGAATCATTTGTTGTTATGTTTGTTTGGTTTTCTTTTTCCTTTTAGATCTGCCAGAGGCGCATAAAAAGGAACATAACCAGTTTCAAATGCAACAGAATCTAGGTTTTGGAATTGCTGGCTTGTTTTTGTTGCTTATAATTTGAGAGGTCTTCATAATTTACTCAAATCTCATTCGTCACTGCATGATACTGGGTACAGGGCATTAGCAATTGACGTGCCGTTTAATTTCAAATATGTCTAACGGGTTTAGAGTGACAGGACATAGGAAACTCAGACAAACTTCATACTTCTCTCATTTGTAATTTAAAACAAACCTTTGTCTGATAACCAATGTGAAGACTGAGGGACTGATGAGCTGAGTAGTAAACTAACATCCCTTCCCAAAAGGGATCTTTAAATGTATTTTCATTATATAAACACTTGAGCCGAATGAAAATATTGATTTTTAAATTGATTTAAATCCATTGATTTAAATGGAGCTGTGCCAATTATAATAGCAGAGGACTTAGCCTGGTCCGTCTCTCTCTCTGGTTAGAATGATGCAGTGCTGGGGCCAAATCCTTCCCTACAGTTCAGCTGTTTTACGACTGGTTAACCAGCACATGGCATAGAATTAGTGGTAGTGCTTGATGTTTTCCACACACAGAGGAACAATCCCTGCCCCAGAGAGCATACGATTGAATAAACAAATGCAGATGAAGGATGGCAGGAAAGGGTGGAACATTCAATGTGATTTGGATTTATCCACTCCACCCCCCCATCTAATCTTACTAGTTGTTTTCATAGGGGTCATATCCCAGGGGAATTGCATATTCCTCATTTCCACCTATGTTTCTTTCGTCACACCCAGTTTCCCTAATGATAAATAATGCAATGTATTGTACCAGCAAAATGTATGCTTTTGAGCTCTCCTCATCTAAGGGTATGTCTACACCCAGCCGCTAGTTCGGCGGCTGGGAATCGAAGTTCTGGGTTCGACTTATCGCGTCTTGTCTGGACGCGATAAGTCGAACCAGGAAGTGCTCGCGTCGACTGCGGTACTCCAGCTAGACGAGAGGAGTACCGCGGAGTCGACGGGGGAGCCTGCCTGCCGCGTGTGGACCGAGGTAAGTTCGAACTAAGGTACTTCGAACTTCAGCTACGTTATTCACGTAGCTGAAGTTGCGTACCTTAGTTCGATTTGGGGGTTTAGTGTAGACCAAGCCTAAGTCAGAAAAGTGACTCTAAGATTGGCTCCTCCTCTTGCTTATCTCCTCTTGCGTGCCTTTGAGTCGTATACACAAAATTTTATTCCTGTTAGCCCTGCAGGGCTCAATAAAGCTATGGAAGAGTAATCTACGTTTTATTCTGCCTTGCGCATAATTTGGTAGAATTGTCAGCAAGCTGTGGATATAAGGGGATAAAAGAACCAGCCTTTTTTTTTTTTTTTTTTTTTTTTTTTAAAAGATCCCAGGCTGATTTTTGCAAGGCCAACAGTGAGAAAAAACATGTCTTGACTTGGAAATGGAACATATTTTCCCTGGAATCATTGAAAGATGATGAATGCAGAACCCCACCATGCCAATTTTAGAGACCCGTTTCCTGGCTTACAACTGCTCTTTCACTAGCAAGGCCCAGGAATCCCCATAGCCCGTATTTTCCCCTCTCCCCCATTAATAGCCTGGATCGTGAATTTATGGCTCATTAGATAAGTGCTCTGTTGCAAAGAAAAGGCGAGTGTGGCGAACTAGCTCTTGAACTACATATGTCAAAAACATGAGCAGTCTACAGTGACGCACTTTGTGTGTTTGTGCGGCTTGTCTCTTATCATGCCACGTATTTGTTCTGGGCAGGTTGTATTTCGGTGATCATTAATCCCAGTGCCAGATAAAGTGTGGGTACTGGAGATGGTTCTGACTTGGCAGTCTAGAAAGAAAACCACATTTTAAGTGGGCTGTGATGCCTGAGTAGGAAGGATGGCTAAGGTTGGGAGACCTGGCTTCAATTCCTTGCTCTGTCACAGACTTCTTGGGTGACCTTGACCAAGTTACTTAGGGTTTGTTTACACGGGGGATACTCAGGAAAGTTCACCAAAATTAATTAAAGGTGCGAAATTAAAATGGGTTCGCTAAACTGCATTAAATTCCTTTGTGGACATTCTCATTCAGAATTTAAGTGGCCTTAATTCAGTTTAGCGTAATTCACTTTGAATTCACTTAATTCACCTCAGTTCTCCCATCTGTAAAATGGGGATAACAGCATTACCCTACCTATCAGGTGTACTGTGAGATGCTCAGTTACTACAGTGATGGGTACTGTAGAGATGTAGATCCTAAGAGAGATGATTGAGTAGGCTGTGGCAATTTGGGTTCCTTGTTTTAAGTGTCCACTTTTTAATTTTTATGCTATAAAAGGAGGAAGGTGGAGCTAAAACTTGAGGTTCAGGTATTCCAAAAGAGCTCTGCTCCCACCAGCTCCCAGTTAGGTACCTAAACAAGGGACCAGAATTTCATAAGTGTGTAGCACCCAGCACCTCCCACTCATTGTTCTCAGTGGGGGTAGGGAGGGTTCGCCATTGTTCTTAATGGAGACTGCTGAGTGTGGAGCCCTTTTGAAAATCTGGCTGCTTTCCTTAGGTGCCTATATGGAGCTGACCTCTTGTGAAATCCTCTCTCTCAAACTATTTTCTTCAAATGCTGGAGCCATGGCATGACAGTTGTCACATCAACTGTACTTGTAGCTCCTTGGTGTGAAGATGCACTCTAAGAGCACTAATTTAATCTCCTGACACCTTTGCCAGGTGGGGTATGTGTTAATATCCCTATTTTGAAGGTGGATGAACTTAGACCTGATTTATACACACACAGTTAGCACTGTGTGTTTTCCAACTGATTTAGTTAAGCCAGTGCAAAACCATGTGTGGGTCCTCTTAATTTGATTTAAAACCTAATTTATATCCGTTTAGCTTGTGTCTGTAAATTTAAACAGATGTATTTAAACAGTAAAGATAAACAGATATAAGACAGGTTTAAACTGAATTAAGAGTGTCTGCACTGGTTTTATGAACGGCTTTTAGTTAAACTAGTGCAACGCGTCTATGTAGACAAGGCCTTAGGCCAAAGTCACAGGGCAAGTCAGTGGCAGAGTTGGGAGTAGAACCTGAGTCATGAGTCCTCTGCTTTGACCACCAGATTACAACAATCCATGATGCACAGGAAATTGTGTCAAGGATGTGTATAATAATGGTGCAAGTTAGAGTTCACAGGAGATAGGAGTGTATCATTATCATGTCACTTTTATGATGTTAGTGCACAGATACCAGCATCACCGATCTCTCTGCCAGCATCTCTAGTTTTTATTTAGTGAGAGGGTTTTCTTATTTTTATCTCCTCTTCCTTTCCCCGTCAGTGTAATATGCTGGTGGCATGAATGTCATTGTGCGGTTCTTTCAGAATAGATGTGGTGTTGGGGCATAGGGCAGAGCTTGATCTTGGGTGTCATTTCAGGCATTCTTATTCTGCGATTGACCTGTGACTGTCCTAAATTCAGCATTATTAGCCAGTGTTGATTCTCTCCACGGCTTCTCGGCTATGCTGCGTCACAGGCAAATTTAGCAGGATATCTGTGCACATCAAAGAAACACAAGAACATCACGTGTCCGTGAAGGAGTATTGTCTAGTGATTAGAGCTGGGGTTTAGAAGTTGGGATTTCTGGATCGTGCCCCAGGCTCTGCCACTTGGATCATTGGCTGACCACTAGCTAGTCACTTTAACCCATGTGGGTTTCAACTTCCTCCCCCCCCCCCCAACCTGTAAGGGGGCACTTGTGACTTTTGATTGATTGTAAAGCACTTGGAGATCCTAGGATGAAAAGTGTGGTGAAAGTGCAGACTGCATGCACAGAAAAGGATTAGCTGTGTGTTACTGGGGCCAGTGCAGCTGGGTGTGCCCTTTAAATCCTGATGTGGTCACTGATTTGCATGTTCTACTAAATCTTTACTAAGCAGCGGCCATGATCCACTGACACTGGGTGAAGTGGTAAACAAACCCACAGAGCCTTCAACCTCTCTGTCTCACCAGGGCTCTTTTTAGCAAACCCTGTTCCCTTGAGAGTACCAAATCCAACTCTGGAGTTAATCCTTCTCTTGTCAGCATCCTCTCCCCAAGTGGATCCTAGCAGTGTCCTCCTCCATGCATGCACAGACAGAGAATTACTGAGAAGTTTTGCTAACAGTTTATTTCATCCTGTTTCTGTGAAACAGGAAATGTGGCAACGGCTTATGGTTAATCGCTTCTGTTTTTTTCTTCAACCAGAATTGCAGAAACTTTGCAAAATAGGAGCTTAGGGCAGATTAATGAAGAGCAGTAAAAGGCTTGCAGACCCCAGGCTAGACTTCATAGGACTCTTAACAAATGACTCTGTTATGATAAAGTCATTTTACTGCCACTGTTTCTCCATCCGGACAATGGGTCTTTGCCTAGTTGCATTTCAGTCCTTGCTCCCACCCACCTGCAGTGTTTGTCTGTCTTTTACTGTAAAAATTGTCACGTTTCCTAACTGACCATCCTGATCTGACTTGGCTAGTGGGCTGCAGGTCCAGTTTGTCTCCATCCTTCACTGACAGCTGTCACTTGTGGGTCACCCAGCTCCATTCACTGTGCAGCACCTGCCACACTCCCATGCAAAGTTTTGTTAGCACCCTTCATTCAGTTTTAACTTAGAGCGAAATATGTCCTGAGAGCTGTTGATGCCCTCTTATCCCTTAGGGAAACCTCTCCTTGTAGAGAAGCTGCATCTGCTTCGGCCATCTCCCTCCCTGGAAACAAAAACTATTGCTAAAGATAATAAGGAGGCTTTCGCTAGATCCTATGAGAGATTCCCATGACATGCTTACCTCTGCTTGGTGAGCAGTGAATCTCCCTGGGCTTCGGCGTTCAGATGGAAAGAATGAATGAAGTCCTGTAGCACTGGTTTAGTGGTTCTCTTTCCAGATCCATCCCTAAATTGCTGTATGATCTTGAGCAAGTCATTGCATTTCTCTCTGACTCCATTTTCCCATCTGTAAAACAGGTATACTACTTCCCTCCCTTTTCCCTGGGATGCTGGGGGGTTTAAGCTCTGGTGCTTTGAGATTCTTGGATGACAGGCGATGTAGAGGTCCAAAGTGTAGCATTCCTAACCCCTTTTCTCTCCTGGGAAGAGGCCCATTGGATGCTTTGGGGCACTTGGATGGAGACAGAGACCATCTCGCAGCACTATGTGGAATGGAGAGGAAGGGATACGTCTGTCTCTGTAATGCATCCTTCAAACAGCATGACAGTTCTGGATAACAATCCACGTGACACTGGGCCGAAGTAGTCCTTGATGCAACTCCACTGATGCTGGTAGATTTACACCAGAGATCGATTTTGGTTCACTGTGCCCAGCACCTGTCTCTGACCATCTCAGCTTCGCAAGCAGCAGGAAGAGGTTAAGGGAAGAAGCCTTTGAACTTCCCAGTTCTTTATATAGCACCCTGGATCCTCTCCCCTTGTATCTTGGCTATTAATAGCTGTGTAAATAAAACAGGATGGGGCACTTGCTTTGGGGGATGTCCTGTCCAGAAAGGCTGCCACAGGTGTCTGACTGCTCTCTGGCATGCAGGGAAATGCCTTGACAGGGCAGCCTTGTGCTAGAGATGGACTTGAAACCAAAAATGGGCCCCAGACACACCCAGACTGCAGGAATGTTTAAGATCCAACTCCCTGGGTTTCAGCTCGAGTCCCCGGGGCCTAGTGCTGTCTCCAGGACTCAGTGGTGATCACCTCGGCTCTGGAGGATAACCCGATTGATGCACTAGTTGCTGGTTATGCGGATTCTTGTTCCTTAATAACAACTGGCCTCTCCATCCAGAGATCTGTGCGCTTTACAAAGATGAGTGGGCGTTGTGATCCCCGTTTTGCAGAGGGGGAAGCTGAGGCAGGGGAAGTGACGTGCCCAGGCACCCAGCAGGCCAGGGGTAGAACTAGGAATGGAATGCAGCTGGGAATATTGCCCCTCTGACTAAGCTGTGGCTCTCCCTGCTGGAGAGTCCTCCATGAAGCATGTCTTGGGGCAATGAGAAATCAGATGCTCATGGCTGCAAAAAGAAATTTTAAACCAATTTGGGAAATCTGATTATTCCAATGGGGAACTCCATTTCCTCTATCCTACCAGCCCTATGTCTTATAGTGGCACCATCAAGATGAGGGACTTCTGATTTAATTATTCTTTATTGTACTTAGGATCGGTTTGGAATTATTTTAACAACTTACTCTCCTTTGCGATTAGGGACAATGATTACGATATCTTAATCTGTTGAATTTTTCTTCTTTCGCTCCTAGGGAAATGTCCCCAAACAGATCCGTTTTCTCCCATGTCCTCTTTATTAGAAATAATGAATTGTTTTCTTGTGCACATCTCATGGCTTGCTACTCTCTTGCTTAGTCGATATTGGTCATATGTCAGGTGGTTTTTCTTTTTCTAGATTAGGGGTTCATTGCTTTTTAAAATCAGTTTCCTGGTGTGAATGCGCCATGGAAAGAGAACTTTAAAACTTCCTTTCCGTGACTATTTGAGCATGTGAACTGAAAATTGACATTCTCAGAGCACTGGTGCTTGTAGAATTCAATAGCATAAATGTTCCCAGATTAGCAAAGGGAGATGAACAGTGCCAAAGAGACTGGATTTAGAAATTCAAATGAATATCCATTGATTGATTGTTGCAGTATTTGCCCAGCTCCCATCTTTAATATTGCAATGCAGTGTCCCTTTAAAATCTGAAAGGCAGTAATTAGAATGGTTCTTACATTTCAAGCCCACTTAAATGCTGGTATCATGGAAACCAACTTCTGTGGTTTGCAGCACATCTGATGTCTAACTCAGGGGGGAAAAAATATCTTGATAGTCTCTGGAGCCTATATTGAGTTTGCCTTGTGTAGTTTTTGAACAGAAGGATACCAGTTTAGTTTAAGGTCTGGTAACTGAAAATTGTGTCCGTTTCTTTCAAACCACAGCACAAAATGTGCTGCTGGCTGAGAAGTGTTTTAAGCACATGGTCAGCTCTTAACTACATTCAGGGTTATGGCAAGTGACTTGTGTTGGCTGACAGTTCTGTTTCCAAAACAACTTTGTTACTTTCCAGGCACCTTAAATTGCTTGTTAGCAATTGGAAGCAGTTTAACCATCTGTCCCTAAACACTGGGGGCTTCATAAGAGCAAATTAATTCCACACCAGATGCAAAATGATTTGTAAAATGACCCCCCAAGAGAGAGCAGCAAGGCTGTTAAAACCCATATTGGTTAAGTCATCATGCAAGGGTTCTTTTTAAATTAAAGTCGTACATGGAAGAGGGAAGAAGCAAACTATGATTTGCACCAAGAATGGAGAGAGTTAAAGAAAATTAAAAAACGGTGCTGGCGTCCATGCAGCAGCCAACTGTTGAAATCCATCATTGAGAGAGAGAGAGAGAGTAAGTTTTTCCTTATGCAAGACAAACCACTGTGTGGGTATTTTGATGTGGACACAGCAGCGAAATGAGGACAGATGCATGAATGGATGTTAAGTGGCAGGCCACAACTTTTACTAAACTTAAATAAAGGGGAGGAGCAATACCTGCCCATCACCCATACTCCTCTATCCCAGGCATTTAATTGGTTCCAGTGCGGGAGTTACAAGGCTCCTACTGTAAAACTCGTAACTTGGAGTATGCTCTCATCAGCCTACCCCCCAGGACTCGGCTACCCACCCTCCAACCCAGGAGGACAGATGGTGCAGAGGGGCAGTGACCTCGTCCCATGAGGGCCACAAGGTTTCACCCTATCTCATGAATCCCAGGTTTTTTACCTCCGGGAACCATTCATTTTATCCTTTTAACTACATTGGAAACCGGCTGCAAGTTGCGAGGACTGAACAAGTCAACCAAGATACTAAATGCATTCCTGGCTAACCTGCTGTGGCTTGAAGGTGCTGCAAGGAAGGTGAAAAACTCTCCAATCCTCTGCCAATTGGCCCATGAAGAAAAAGTTCCTTCTTGACACCCCTCCCCTCCCCCCCCCACCCAAACAGGGGATCAGCTAGACCTGCAGCATCTGTCAGGCCGGATTCCCCTTACTAGTTCAGGGTGGGTAGGTGGGGCGGCTGGAATGGGGCCAAAAGAGGCTCCAAATGGCCGCTGCTCCAGATTAAGTCCTGGAAGTTAGGGAATGCTAGCTGCACCTCTCCCACCCCCCTCAACTGGCCGGAGATTCCAATGGGGAGTTGGGGGGGGGGAGCTATATGATGTCCCTCAGTGAGTGTCTCCTTCCCTCACTGCTGGGGCTGTCCCCCTTCCACCACTGGCCCCATCAAGTTCTCCCACCCGTTGAGGCAGATGGGTGGCATGTTACATCAATTTAAAAAATGTAAATATAGAAATGAGCAGAAGGCTCCTTCGTGATGTATTTTGGGGTCGTCATACGCTTGGTCTTAAGGCCAGGCAATCGGACTTCTTTTGAGTCATTTAATAAGAGATCTGTCACTTAAAAGATGTGTCATTGCTGGTAGTCAGTTATCCACAGTTACACCCATGTCTTCTGTCCTTTCCCTTTGCTTAAAGTAAGAGGATGTAGAGACAAATCAGGGAGGAAGTGGTAAACAGGGCAAACTTGTAAAGTTTAGGTAGATTTGGGGGGAGGGGACTGAATTAGGACCCATTTTCCATTAACAGAATCTAGTTCAATCCTCTCTGTAATCCTTGGTAGAGAACAGGAGCCAGTTAATAAATGAATAGCATAGATACTGAAGCAAATGATTCAAGAGAGCCTTTGTGCAGATCATGATTAAGATGCCTTAGATTGAGCTGGGAGAGGGGACTGGACCAACAGGATTGGCGTGTGCGGCTATCCCAGGCTGGAATAGCAGGAGGTAGAGCTTTGGGAGTGAGGGGACCTGGAAAAGCAATGGTGCTACAGATCTGGATTGAGCTGCATTGGGAGAGTTGCGGGGGGCGGGAATAGGGGTGGAGTTGGAAGGTGTTCTGCGGGATAGGATGGCTCTGTGCTGGCAGAGCCGCATGGGGATTCAGGGATGGAATAGCAGAGGTTCTGCAGGTGAGGATAGAGGTGCATTGGCAGCTCTTGGAGATCTAGAACCAATGTCATCAGCTTCTTGCTTTCAGGATTATCGGAAAGTAACTTAAATCGTTTAAAATAAATTGGAGGAAACAGTTCACAAATGAAAACAATGCAATGGATGAAATACAAAGATTTGGGCATGCAAATTAGCCACCTTCTGCTAAAATGTTCCAAGGGATATGATTTGGCTGATAGACTGGCAACTTGTTCATTAACATCTTTCTCACTTGGGGTCCAATCGCAGTATTCCCGTGTCAGCTCCAGTATGCTCCATAATTAATGCCTGCCTTGTGCCTGCTGATAAACACTGGTGACAGCTGTCTCCCTGGTGCTCGCCACATTACTGGAGACTCTATGCTTCCTCCATGGAAACCAAATGGCATCATTATCACAGACTTGTTCAAGGGGCTCCTAACTGCCGGCATGTGTTATTTTCTCATTTGAGAACGTCACAACAAAGGAGTGACCTGCCTTAACAGGAAGAGGCAAATTACAAGGATAAAGAGACTGATGTAGCCAATCTGTCTGTTGGCTTATGCCCATATCTGCTTGGAACAATATGTGATCTAGTAGCTGGTGGAAGGGACTTAGGCCTTGTCTACATGGGAAGGTTTTTGTATGTTTGCATCTATGTCTGGGGCTTTTTGGATAACCTAAGGTGTGAAATTAAACCAAAATAGTTATTCCAGTGTAGCCTCCTGTGTGGACACTCTTACAGCAGAATAAAATGTGTCTACATGGTGTGTTATACCAGTATAACTGTTAAAACTTGCCCATGTAGACATGACTTCAGTCAGTTCAGCAAAAAAAATACAATTGCCTTATCTTGATTAGACTTTTATAGGGAGTTAATTAGGTTGACCTGGGTTACTCAATCTAATATCAGACCTTTAAATTCTAGTCTAGACATGGCCAGAGAGTCAGGACTCCTGGGTTCTGTTCCTGGCTCAGATACCAACTTGCCATGTGATAATGGGCAAGTCATGGGTTGGCAGTCTGAGAGAGACCAGGACTGAATAATAGAGTTAATGATTGGTGGTATCCCCAGAATACAGAAGACTTCACTCTTCAGGATTCTCAGTAAAAACTCCAACTGATGGCTGAATAGGCTGAATCTTCCACTAGCACAAAATTCACCAGGAGGGAGTTAATAGAATTTGGGAAACCATGGGTGGAAAAAGAAATGTCACCTCATGCAGAACTCTATTAGTATTGCTGTTAGATATATTGGTTAAGATTTTCAAACAGTCCAGGGGATTTAGGCACACAACTTCTATTAATTTTAATTGAAGCTGTGTCTAAATCCCCATGACTGCTTTGAAAATCCCAGTCCTTAACGTGTCTGCCTAAGGGCCCTGATTCAGCAAAGCACATGGGCACAAGAGGCACATAAAGTTAAGCACGTGCTTAAGTCGTTTGCTGACTTGTGACCTTAAATAGGTTTGTTGTGATAAATGTTCGTCCTTGTGATAGATGGATACAACATGAACCCAAAAGAAAGGGAGAGAAAGCAAAAGGGTAAGTAGGCTGTCAGGCAGGTTAACTGTACAGACTTCTCCCATCAGGTTATTACGTGGGATTCTTGTTGAATGGGGCATTCATTGATCTAAGGGGCACATTGGAAGTGTTTTGGTCCTTACCTGACCTCTCCACCATTCGCTAGTAAGGTTTTGGGAATTTTAAGTTGGAAACTAAAACTGGCCCAGGGATCGTGTGGGAATTGTGTACTAAGTTCCGTAGCCTATTCTCTGCTCTTATTTTTTTTTTAAAGAAATATCATTAGCCAGGAGCGATATCGTATTATATACAGATTGCTGATTCTGTCTCTCATGTTCCAGGACTGGAGTGATCTTTTAATAACAGGTCACTGCCTTGACGACAGAGCTTTCATCTTGCAATTTGCTGGTTTTGTTGCCTTTGTGGAGTGGCAGGAACATGGGGGCTGCATTATTTGTGGGCTATGTTGTGTTTGATTTTAAGTTCATGCTTACACAGCATAAAAGGAGATTAGGGGGAAATGCAGCATGTACGTTCGCCATAATAACCCAAGCTTTTCCATCCAGTGGTCTGGGTATATGAAAATCGTTCCTTCCTAGGAAACATCGAGGATTGCCTGAGTGTGTTGAGATTTTGTTTAGGCCAGGATGGCTGCATCTGCACTAGGAAAAAGGTGGGGCACTGAAAGTGCCCCCTACTGTTTACCTTCAGTACCACACAGATTAATGTACGTGGAGACTGGTGGGAGGGATGGTGCTACTCTGAGAGTAACCCAAACCATGCAACCGCAGCCATTCAAATGCAAGCCTAAACTTTCCTCATGTCCTGGTCCCTCCTGGGTCCTGTTCCCATTCTGCGTGAGAAGGTCGTGCAGCCATGCACAGCTGTCAGGACAAGGAGTGATGTGCATGCACACGTTCCAGAATCTGCTGGTTATCCTGACTTGGCATTTATAACCCCTTTTGACACACTGCAGGAGGGATACTGTTGAAAGCCCCTGCATTCCTGCGCAGAAAAGTGTTCTTTCTGTAGGCCCCAGGACTGTGCTTTACCATTAGGTTCTAATGAATCTAATTACCACGAGTGGATTTCAGCTGTCCCTCTTCATCTGGGGAATTGTCCCACAGGTAGGGTGAGGTGTTGAAGGGCTTATACCCAGGAGTTTTAGGGCAGTTCAAAGGAGCAGTGAGCTGAAATGGCATTGTTCCGGCCTGCTCTGTAATCCCCTAACCATACGCAAAGAAACCCAGTTTATCCCACAGAGCTTTTGTTTGGAGGCCTCAGGTCTCATTTTAGGCCTACCAGCCTTGATTTGTATATCCCTTAATACTTAAAGCTCTCAGTTAAAACTAACTTTAGTCAGTCAACATAAAAGATGAGAGTCCTGCTAGTGATCTCAGGCAGCATCTGCTTCTGGGGAAGGTGGTGTTTTATGACAAATGCAGCAGTGCATTGTAATGTGAAATGCCACTCACTGAGACTATTCCAAGACACACATGAATTTGTTTACAGTATGCATGGACTCTGGACTATAGAGTCTCTGTTCTTTAAAGGAGACTTTATCCTTTGACTCTCAGCCAAATTGAAGAGACTCTCTGCAAATGCTTCTGGGTGCAAACCAAGCTACGCCCCAAAATGAAGAGGGAGTTGCAGTTGGAGCACATGAATAACATTAGTTAGTTTTTCATTAACCACATTTAATTTTTATTTAGGGACAAAGGTATTGCCATGTCGATCAGACCAGTGCTAGAGAGGAAAGCCGGGCTGAGATTCAGGAGGTTTGGGTGCAAGTCCTGGCTGTGCAACCGATTCCCTGTGTGACCTTGGGCAAGTCACTTCTTCTGTTTGTGCCTCAGCTCCCTGTCTTTTAACCAGGAGATAATAATCCTTCTCTGCCTTATCGGGATGTTGGCAGAATAAATCCATTAGTGGATGTGATGGGCTCAGAGGTTACAATGGTACATACTCTGATCCTGATGCAACGCCCGTTGTTGTCTGAATCTTTCACTTGACTTCACTGAGACATGGATTGGGCCCTGAGTGAGTACCTACCATTGTAGCCTCTGAGCCACTTACATCCACTAATGGTATAGATATATTCCTGGTCCACCATTTCAGGTACACTGCCTCCAGCTGTGACAACTTTCAATGCTTAGGAAACAGGCAAAACCTCCCTATAAGGAGGCTGCTTTCAGTTGGCCAATACCATGCACAAGGCTAGGAGGGGGATTCCTTCCTGGCCTCTGCAGTGTGTTAGCATTATGCCTTGAAGCATGAGAGTTAATTATCTGTCACATGGATTGCTACATATGATATGGCTATAAAATTATCCAGCCCCTTCTTTAAAAAAGGCAGAAAGTATCTGACCATCTGATCTCCCATTGTCATTGCTACAAACGGCTAAAAAGAAACAATGAAGATACTTTCTTTTTTGCATCAAAGCCCAATGTTGAGAGGCTTTGAATAGGAGAAAGCATCTTTTAGAATATAACTGCTTGTCTGCAGGCTGGAAATGAGCACCATGATTTTGGCATGAGGATTCTGAGTTTCCTGTAATTAGGAGGACGGCTTCAGGACAGGTGTTTAGATTAAGTACCATACACTAAAATCTGTGTTCACTCCAAACCTCTTTTGAGATAGACCCTGGGATCCTTAAAGGGGTGTGTGTGTGTGTGTGTGTGTGATCCAGTTTGCAGTCAGCTCAGCACTGTCCTTTCAGTGGGTTATTTCCCCATAAGGAAACATACATGGAAGCTGCCATGCCTTGCTGCACAGACAGTGAAGATGCAGCTTTGTGTATTGACTTGTATTTCATTACAGCGTCCATTTTCCCAATAGATTTTTTTTCCTCTATCCATCTGTGGATTTTAATTCATTTCAGGGTCGCACAAACCCTTTTGTTTCCATCCTCCTATGACAGGACCCGTTAATTTTATAAGGGACTGTGATTTGCTCTGAAGGTGAGCGATAGAGTCCCGATTTTATAGGGACAGTCCCGATTTTTGGGTCTTTTTCTTATATAGGCTCCTATTACCCCCCCACCCCGTCCCGATTTTTCACACTTGCTGTCTGGTCACCCTACTGAGCGACTTCCTTTTTGGATGTAACTGCTGTGTTTTCCCTCCATTGTTTCCAGACTCGGAGGGACGCTGATGCTTTCCAGGTCTCCCTAAAGGGCCGATGTGCCTTTCATTTGCCTAGAGCTTTTAGTCACGGCCCTGGAGTTCTCTGTCCTTGGTTTCAAAGGATGTGGCTGAAATCTGTCAGTCTTGCTCCTGAGAGGAGGAAGGGGGTGCACTGGCAGAGCAGGACAGCTGGAGGCACGTTGCAGGCAGAGACTAGACGCTAGTGTGGTGCTTCCAGGGGTGCTGTGGGAAAGCACACACCAGCAGCAGTCACTACAGGGATAAGCAATGCTCCGCCCAAATGTTACCGTCCGGATGTGTGGGATGTCATGGCCAGACGCAGCCTCTCTAGCGCCCAGGTCTTTCACTCCTCCCCAGCTCCCTGGTGCTCAGGGAGCCAGCCAAGTGTGTGCCATGAGCAAGGGGAAGGGACCTTTGGGTGGGGAACAGCGTTTGGGATAAACCCTACAATAACACACCAGGCTGTGCTGTGGAGGGAAAGCAGCATCCAGTTTCAGGTTTCCAAGGTCTTAAGCAAACTCAGGGGAGCATCAGAATCTTTAATCATGAAAAATCGCACACTTGCATCCTTCAGAGGGCACGGCTGGCTTTTTCCCCCAATGATCCTGTCAGGGTAAGTTTATCTCTAGCTGGTTAATTTTCTCCTGGTAACTCACCCCCTTAATTTTCTCAGAGGCATTTCCCCCCCATCAATCATTTAATGCCCAGCGTATGTTAAAGGCAGGCGCCTTGGAGAGACGCTTTCCAAAGCAGGGGGAATGAGTCCTGATAGCGAGGTGGGGGATTAACGACAGCTGGAGCCCAGGCAAGCATTTGATGTAGAAGGATTAAAACTCTCCTTTGCTGTGAGGCCAACAAAATACTTTGCCACAGTTAGGCTGCCGGTGTGCTGAAACCTCCGCCATTCTACTGACTGGACTCTCTTGTTGTTTCTGTGTAGCCCCCCTCTCGGCTGTGGGTTTCCACAGGGAGCATGGCTGGGGGGAGGGGGGAATGAGCCTTTTCAAGGTGCTTCCTGCCTCTTTACCTGGAGCCCTGGCATCGTGGGTGCCTATAGGAGGGCTGGGAGATTCTAAGGGCCTTTCCTCGTCTGCAGTGTGATCTTCTCCTCTCTGTTCTCCCACCAAACTGATCTGAGGCCCCCGGGACATGCTGAGAGAGGTCCTGAGATGTTTCTGGGGAGGATGTGGTACCCTGTTGTGTGACCTGCTTCCATGAATTAGAAGTAAGCGGCAGCAATGCCCTGCATGTGCCTGTCAAGCTGAATTGACTTACCGCGGCCCAGAGGATGTTTCATTACCTCGCTGCTTCTTCAGTCTGTGGGCACTGGCAAGTCAGGCAGCTGTGATTCATCAGTAACATCTTCAAAGTCAGTACAAGGAGCCAGGAATAGACCATTCCCTGGACCTCTCCAAACACATCCACTGACCTTGCTGCAAAGCTGATGCAGACTTCAATAACACCGTCCCCCCCGCCCCTGGCTTGGTCAGAGACTAGACTATAATCCGTCTGAGGGAGAGTGTTGGTGCATCTCCTCGTCCTGGAAATGGCCTGCCCTGAGCCCTGCGTTCATTGCTGTCTCCATTCCTTTCTGCACCTCTTTATGGCGCTGATCCTGCGCGTGGATCCATGGGAGCACAAAGACCCGGCTGCATGGATTCACTTGTGGGATCAGAGTCCTGAGTCAATAAAGGAAGCACTTAGGATCAGCACTGTTCTGTTTCCTCCTTGGAGGACATTAGGGCCACTGTCCTAGAATCCACAGGGACCCCTGTGATCACCCAGTCTGACCTCCTGCATGACTCAGGCCATAGACCTTCCCCGGGATTATTCCTGTCTGAACTAGAGCAGATCTTTTTCCAAAATGTGTTCTGTGATCACAGCTTCACCGCATTGAACCAGAAGCATGAACAACCACGTGTATCTGGCTATGGCATCTGCTCCAGCTTACCCCAGTCAGTTCTGCCAGCGCCATCACATGCTAATACTTTTCCTGGAACTCTCTCTGGAGATTTTGATTTCATTGGGCCAGTCTTGTGAGCTCTCTTTAGGTTCCCCCAAATATCAGAGCATTTGTGGTTGTCAGTTAATTACTGTTTAATCCCTGGGTTCTCCTAAATCTGCCTAAAGTTTGCAGTTCATAGACCATTCTAATTTAACTATATGTAAACTTTTTGATAGCAAGAGGAGACTTGGCTTTTAATGAATTTCTAGGCTGCAACAGATTTCCAATTCCAGTGAGCGGAGTCTGATTTTCACCTGAAGTTTCACAGACAAGAAAATACCTGGGTCATTTGCTTCCCTCCTCCATGTAAACCTGTGGAAGGGGAGGATTTATTTGTAATCTCTCCCTGGTTTTGCTTTCCCTGATGCTGTTTTCTGCCAAGGAGGAGGTGCTGTGCCAGGGGATAGAACCCATGGTAGTTGAGGGGCACAGGGAAAGTTGCTCCAAACCTCGCAGAACCTGTTGTATGGGGAGGCAGCATCCTGACTCCTGCGCACCTCCCAAAAGCATTTAATTGTCTCCCATACTGGCACTGACCCCTGCTTGGCACTATCCTCATGATCCCTCTGATGGGGTTCGTAGGGCACAGAAGCAGGCTTCATGCTGCTCAGAGAACCCTGGATTCTGGTGGAATCAGGACCCATATATCAACTTTCCTGTGGCTCCTCTCCCTGCCTGCCAAGCTCGGTGGCAGGAGCACTGCAGAGGAGCAGGTGGCAACAAGAAAACCCACAGATCCCCCTTCCTCCCTTAATGGAGTTAGCTGATTTTTACAGACTCTACGGTCAAGATCCTCGGCTGGTGTAAATCAGCATCGCCGCATTGACTTAAACGGAGCTACATCGATTTACGCCAGCTGAGGATCTGGCTCCGTATATTGGGTCTAGAAGTAGCTGGCAGCACCCCCTTGAATTTAAGCCTGTTTCGGATACATCCATGGCCCGAGTTTCAAAGATGCCGCGATTCCTGTTGACGTCACTGGGAGCACAGTTCAAATAGGCTATCATGGCTTTTAATGAGCCTCCTTAATAAGCCCCTCATGGCAGGCATATCCAGAAGTGTTTATTGCCCTTTTCCTTAAATCCTCTCAATGCCCAGTTATGTTTTTCGTTAGCTCCCCAGAGCTGTCTCTGTCTGTGATGGGACTTGATTACTGGTGTTTTTCCGATTGTCTCTAATGAATACGCTTACGTAAAAGACCTGCGTGTGAACCCCTCCTACACACTGCATCTGACTGTAATTTAGCCTCCCAAAAGGAAATTCACCAAAACCTATGAAAGGGAGAGAAAAGAGCCCTTGTCCCTCTGTTTCCCCCACAATAGAGAACAGAGTGACTTCCAAGGCAGGCTGTGAAATGCGTTGATTGGATTACTAAGGCCTTTGGGCAGGCGCGTGTTATGGATTAGCCATGCAGATTGCTCGCTGTTTATGTGGAGTTATCGCTTTTTCGCTTTGAAGTAATTACAAACTCCTCCGAAGCTGCTAGAAATGCGCTGCTTGGAGGAAGAACCAAATGTAGATTCAACTGCAAATTCTGCCTGGATGAACCTGCTGTCAGCAGCATCCTGGCTATTCTGCACAGGGGGGAAATGCTAGCAGAGCCATGAAAAATAGTCAGTGGCTTCCCATTGCTGTGAGGGGCATAAAAATATTTGGCAGCTGCAGGTGGATGAAGTGGTACCTTCCACTGAGGCAGCAATGGCTAGTAGAGTGGCTAAAGCCGGGGATTCTGCAGCTGACTCCATGTGATCTCCCTCCATTTTACAGATGGGGAAGCTATGATAGTTACTCACTTCGTAGGGGGTGAGGTGAAGCTCACTGCCGGTGTTCTAAGCACTCTCAGATCCTCCTGTGACTGGTGTTTATAGAAGGGGGAGAGTGCCCTTACTTCCCCATACAAAATGGCAGTGAGCAATCAGCTGGCTACATGATGATCTTTCGTTCTAGTCATGCTCAACAAAGATGCCCAAGTTCTCAGGGAGTTTGGACTTTGTGTGTTTCATTAATTGCACGAGGGCTTATTGCAAGCATTAGGGATGCTGCCCACAAATTGCCATAATAAATGCAACTCCCTCGGGTCTCCTGTGTTGACTGCTGGCTCAAAGGTCTGTTCCATGGCGAAAACATTTCCCATCCTTGGTGAGATTTTTATTTTGTGCCGCTTGTTTCCCAGCCCCTCTTTTGACCCCTCCACGAAACTCTACAATCTCTGCTGCTTGATGCTTGCAGTGCGTGAATGTCTTTCTGCAGTGCTGTGGGAAGTGGCTCAGGAAAGCCATTCTTTCTTTTTCCTTGCCATCAGCAGCACTTATCCCAGAAATATTTCTCTCGGGGACTGCCAGAACCAAGATTGCAAGGAGCAAACGTGACAAGCCCACTGAATGGAACACCCATTGCTATGCAGCTGCTGCAGGCCGCTGGCACGTGGCAGATGGAGATGTTTTACAGATGAAGCGTGTGGTGCAGCAGCATCCAAGACCCTGAGAGAGCAAATGCCTTTTGTGGCTTGTCTGTTCCTTTACCTTCCCATTGATCAGCCTGTAGGAGCCATTGTCTGCTAGTCATTAAACCACCCAGAGCACTTTGGATCAATACCTCACTGAAGAACTCTGGAATTATAACAGCCAACTGCCTGTCATTACCGACTGCTCAAATCTCAGACCCTCCTGCGTCATAGACCCATGTGGCATTTCTCAGCTTTCCAGAAAGGACAGCTTAGAGCTTTAAGCATCAGGTTTGAAATCACTTAGATTCCTTGGAACCATATGTTTGAATTCCAGTAGGGTAAAAAAAACCAACCAAACACCTTCATCCATCTGAGAAAATTCCATGCAGGTTTAATGAAGTGTCCTCTGGGCAAAACCCTCTTCACTCTACAGGGAAATTAAGGAAGCCACAAAACTTTCCATGAAAATGGTGCTGGGCGTGCTAAGAGGTGGCCTATGCGTCTTTGGCCAAACTTTTCCCCTTTCTACACTATTGTGGAGGGGGCTGGTTCACTGTGTGTGTCCTTTTCCAAAAGTAGCTGCATGGCTGGGGCTTCTAATATAAATATTACGAAACATTCTTAATAATGAAGGAGACGTCGCTCCACACACCTCTGAAGTGCAGCTACCAGTGGATGGAGGGTGAGCAGACAACTGATGGAGGTTGTAGTCAACCATCTTACTTAAACTGTAAGCTCTTTGGGGAAGGGACTAGTTTTTTGTTCTCTGTGCACAGTGGGGCCTTGATCCTTGTAGGGCCTAGAGGCCCAAATCGCCCATACAAATAATAGCAATAACTGGCATTATCTTCTCCATCGTTCTTATTGTAAACTCTCAGGATCAGGGATTATGTCTGTCTGTGTGCTTATATGTATATCCTGGCAAAGGCAGGGCCATGAAGAGCATACCATTCGTGTGGTACTCCTGGCTGCAAAGTGACGTACACACCAAAGGTATTTACTATTATTTATTTCTCCTTTCAGAATGTAACAAAAGCAGCAGCAGAAGAAAAACCCAAAGCTCCCACTACCCAGGAGATTGAACAGATAATCAACAGTTACAATGCCAAGGTTACAAACTGCTTCGTGATGAAGCTGGTATGTATTTTATTCATCTGTCTACATTACTTCAGGCACAAAGGGCAGGCTTTTAATTCTGGCCTCAGCAGTGACTAGGCCTTGCGCTGAGCCTTTGCACAGGGGTGAAGTTCACCCGACATGGATAGCTCCAAAATCTTTGATTCATCTGCCAAACAGCAGCAGGAAATCCGGTTCTACTGCGAGGAAAACACACCGACAGAGGGTATAAATGCATAGAAGACACAACTGCATTTGTAAAGGGCAGATAATCAGATGATGTGGTAACTGCATCAGTTACCAGTACAGGGACTGCTTGCCTGGCATTTGAACCTCAGTATGATAAATGAATTCTGAGTATAGCATTTGTATTAACCTGTTCGAGCAGTTGTCTTCTCCTGAAACTCGTAAGGCTACAGACTGGCCTGAATCAAAAACTTGGGTCTAAACAGCCCCAGCCTTGGGGGAGGGAGAGGGGCAGCATTTGAATCTGGATTTTAACTTTGACTGTGCCCAAGGCTGCTGTTATGCAAGTAGGAGAACAGCGTAAGCTCTTGGGGCAGAGCCTGTGTCGATACAGCCCCTATCCCAAGGGGTCCCAATTGCTGCTTGGTGGGTCAGGGCACTACTGTACTGCTAATTGATGGGAGTATGAAACATGCTGGGTAAAAAATTCAGAAGCATTTAAGTGCCTTGGGAGCCTAATTCACTTAATGAGACTTAAGCTCCTACATCATAAAAGTGCTTTTGAAATTTGTACCCCCTGGATAAGACCTCAGTAGAGCAAAGCACTTAAATCCAGTCTTAAGCAACTTGCTGACTTTTCAGTAGCCACTATGTACATTGAATTAGCTGCTTCTCCGCTTCTGCCTTGGAGACAAGTGTTGATGGTAAAAAAAATCCACCATCCTGCCAGGCTCCCTCAGTGGGAGTCTTGGGAGAGGCTAAATACTGTGCCACAGAGACTGAGCTCGCTGCTTAGCCCTGCTGGTGAGGTGTGGCTGAGATAAGGAGGAAAACTTGCATTGCAGGTTTCTGTGCTGTCCAGGCCTGATCCAAAAGCCCACTATACTGGTGGAAAGATTCCCATTAACGTCAGTGGGCTTTGAATCAGGCCTGGTCTGTCCTACGGATAACACAGGGCTTCGGTCTTGAGGGCTGTCACTCATTTCAGCCTAAAGTGCTTATTCACCAGCCTTATTTGTACCCGGGTCCGTTTGGCGTGAGCCACCACACAGTTCAGACGATGGTTCTATTATTATTTTTTTCCAGTGGGGAAATTTTCAGAGTAATTTCGATGTCCAGCCAATGATTTGCCACACATAGATCAGGCTGTATTGTTCTTGCTTGGATGAGTCATGTTAACTAGAAAGCTGCATCACTGCAGTTCAGCAGCTGTTACACAGCCTATTTGGTGACATCGAGCCCTTGGGGAAACAGATGTGCCATTCTGGTCCACCACGGTCAAACTTTTAAACAAAGTTGTGGGACCCCTAGTAATTTGCTTACAGTTCCAGCCATTGATTGCAGCCTTGTTTACTGCTTGGAAAAAACAACCATGTAAACCAAGCCCTGTTGGTAAGTCTTGGGAGGCCAAGAGAATGGCTGTGTTCACAAAGGAGATTTAACAAAAGGAGCAAATTTCACAAGTTCTTATAGATCAGAGCGAAGGAGGTTTTAAAAACAGAAATAATGGAGATTTTACAATTTCAGAGACCAGAGTTCAGTTGTTTATGGTTTTCCGGTAGCTTTTCAGTTTGTGAAAACAAGCCCCAAGTTGTCTTTAAACAGACATCACTTACGACTGAAGTGAACAAAAACGACTGCAGGAGCCCCTTACCGTAGCCAGGGAGTCATCAAAGGGATCTTTTTCCATCTCCTAACTTTTGTGATCCATGCATTAACATTGGAGTAGCCTGGGTTCCCAAGGAGTTATTTATTCTTGGATCATTTTCTTTTAAGGCAAATGGGCCATCTTTTGTCTGTAACCTGGGCAGTCCTGGGACTCTGTAGCAACTCACGTCAGCCCCAACTGACAGCTGTGAAGCAGTACCTGAGTAATCCGTTCCAGAAGTTCTCATCTTTTAGAGTTTGTTACAGCCTGGAAACCCACGGTGTTGTCCATGCTTAACCAGGGTTAGATTTCTCATATAGTCTGTGTAAAGGGCCTTAATCTCCAGATTTGGCCCAGGATGGTGAAAATCTCATGAAATTTCCATCATTTAAGATGGAGAGCGGCAAGATTTTAACTGTTTGGAGCTAAAACCTTATGAAAACAGCCTGCATATACAGCTCAACCCCCGGAAACCCTAGTTCAGATGCTTATACGTTCTCTCTAAAGCCATCTCCAGTTAAAGGAGACAGAAGTGTAATTGCAGGCACAAACGGTATTTAATGTCAGTTAGTTTCCATAACTCTTCTCTGTAGCAGGAACAGTTTACACAGGATGAGACAGCCAAGGGGTGGGGAAGAATCCTGGGGCATTATTGAATAGTAAGGAACAGGAAGAATTCTGTAGTGACTAAACCTAAATTGCTAGTTCCTTTTACATTATTAATAGGAAAGTTTCAAGCACTATAGAAAGTCAGCTCACCATGTCTACCACTGGGTTAAGTACTGCAAAACCCCCTTCAGCTGGGGGTGGGGAATACTGGCATTAGCTGAAAACCTGTCTTGCCCCATGAGAGCTCATTGAAACTTGACTTTCGTTATCTCCTCTGCCTTAGAATGAGGATGGCACTTACACGGGCTTCATTAAAGTGCACTTGAAACTGCGCCGGCCTGTGACGGTGCCAGCAGGGATTCGGCCACAGTCTATCTACGATGCCCTCAAGGAGGTGAATCTGGCTGATATGACGGACAAGAGAACGTCCTTCTACTTGCCGCTGGATGCAGTCAAGCAGCTGCACATCAGCAGCACGACCACAGTCAGCGAGGTGATCCAGGGGCTCCTCAAGAAGTTCATGGTGGTAGACAACCCTCAGAAGTTTGCACTTTTCAAGTCGATGCAGAGAGATGGGCAAGGTGAGTTCACACCCTTCTGAGCAACCAGTCCCATGGGGGCTCAGTGCAGAGAGGGGAATTCCCAGATGCTTCCCCTCTCTGCCACAGTTGGTAAGATTGTAATTTGCGTTACAGTAGAGGCCTTAACTGAGCAAGGTGCTGCACATACAGACAGCCCCTGCCCCAAAGAGCAACAAAGGGACGATAGTCTTACAGGTGTGGGGAGGGATAGCTAAACCCAGGGTTGAGAGTTCAATCCTTGAGGGGACCATTTAGGGATCTGGGGCAAAAAAATTGGTCCTGCTAGTGAAGGCAGGGAACTGGACTTGATGACCTTTCAAGGTCCCTTCCAGTTCTATGAGATAGGTATATCTCCATATATTTATATTATATTATATTATATTATATTATATATTATATTATATTAGGTGGGGAACTGAGGACCAGAAAGATCAAGTGACTTGACCAAGCTCACAGAGGGAGTCAGTGGCAAACCTGGGCAATGAACCTAAATCTGTGGAGTCCCAGTCCAGTGCCTAAACCATAAAGCCATCTTTCCTCTCATTCATAAGTGTCATTCCTAATAGCAGAGCTGTCAGAGGCAATGCTTTCCCAAGGGAAGATGTGCTTTGCTGTGCGGTGTTCTTACTATTGCATTCATCAGGGAAGAGCTATAATAGCCAACCCGTGTATATGTGGCCTTCCACCACACTGATCCTGACTTCTTGTGGTCACTTGTTGCAGGAGTTAGGGGTGGCCTAGCCCAAATCTAATTTAGATCATCAAATATGCCTAACAAATTCCCCCTGCAATTGTTGGATAAGTCACTCCCTGTCCTAAGCTGGGTGGAGCAATTCTGTGACCAGGTACACACTTGCCACCTTGCAGCAGGGGCTGCGTAGAGTCGGTACATAATCTTACTTGCTGTGCTGTGTTCAGGGTGAAAGGAGCTATATAGAGATTACAGGACAGAACGCTTTGCAGCCTCCCGGGTGTTGGGAGGATGAATACATTGAAGATGGTAAAGTGCTCAGATATTACAGAGAGGGGGGCTATTTAGGAACCTAAGGAAGGTTTAATTACTGTTCTGCAGTATACTAAATCCCTGGGCAATATTTGCCTTCCCGCTGTGTAGTAAAAATATCACCCTACTGCCTTATTCTGCTTCAGGGCCAGCCCCCGTTGGCTAAGGCAGGAGTCATAGTTTCATCGCTAAACAAGTAATGTTCACTGGTGCATACACAAGATCTAATTTCCAGCACCACAAGTAGCTCCCGCTTAAGTTACAGGGTCTTGTGTCAGAGCTGAGATGCCAATATGGCCACCTTTGTGGAATACAAGCTGTTGTAACAGAAGCTAGGAGATGCTACTTACTGTCTGGCATGAGTGCCTGGGTGTACCTAGCTTGTGAGCCCCCTATAGCCTGAGCTAAATTGAGTTGTTGCCATAGGTGGAGACAACTCCTAGTGAAGTCAATGGAAATTAGTCATTTATAACACAGGCCTTTCAGTTCAGTTATAGCAGACTGCTGTGTGCTTTAAAAATATCATGTACTAAATTTTGATACTGTGGAGGCTCAAAATCTCCTCAAGATGACTCAGCCCTTTGAGATGGACACCCACCTGCATGGAATTCAGTCTTTCCCACGTGGTCCTGTCAGCCCTGGGCGCTCTGCTATTCACGCACAGCACTTTTCCAAACAGTGTGTACCCTAGTGTCCCGGGCCAGAATTTCCCCTCTCCTCATTTATTTAGCTTCTGTGTATCAACACTGATGTCTGACAGTGCCTTATCTTTGGTACTTGCAAAATATTATTGACATTCTAATTGACTCATATAGACTTCTGGAGTTTTAACCTTAGCAGAATCATCATGACCCACTCATCCTTATAAACAAGATATTTACATTAAAAATGTATTTATAAATTGGCAAGGAGTGCAGCTGCTGTGAATGGACTTGTCCGGCTTTCTCTTTTCCTCCTCTAGTGCCATGGTTCATAATTATGTCATCTGCCTCTTCCCTGTCCAACTCCCACTACCCTAATGTCCCACGCCCCCCCCCAAAAATCCACTATTAGCGATCCAACAGAAACACTATCACAGGAAGCTGAACCACTTTGGCACTATAAACTGTCATGGCAAGACAGTCTTGGTGCAAAACAGTGTAGGAGACTGTGGGTGGGAATTTCAAAAGCATGTGAGAGAGTTAGGTGCCCTGTTCCCACTGAAATTCCAGGGGATTTGGGTGTATTGCTGCCCCTTTGTCTGTTAAAATCTCCCCCCCCCACACACACACACACCCAAAAGGGGGCTAAACAGCACAGTTTTGGGGTGGGACAGATTGGAAGGTGGGTTTGGGATGGGGGCCAACTCAATGAATTTATGTATATCACACTAAGCAACTTCCAGTCTACCTGTGCCTGGTTGCGTTGGCCAGTGGGGTGGGCTCTTCCCTGCTGATAGTTTGTGTTTATATAGATCCTTTCATTGAAGGGTCTCACAGCCCTTGGGCCAAGACTTTCTAAACTGGGTGCATAACATTAAGCTTCTAAATCCTAATGTAGTAGCCTAAACAAGTGGCCTGATTTTTAAAAAGTGCAGAGCCCCCTGCAGCTCCTGTTGACATTGATAGAACTGCAGGATCTTCAGTCCTTTGGAAAACGAGGCCACTTGCCTAGGCACCTAAATAGGGCTTTTGGGGGCCTCACTTCAGACACCCAGTGCTGAGTATGTTGCCCATGAAGAGTGGTAATTAAGCTTCACAGCACATTCAGCTTGAAGCTGGGGGGTGGCCTTACACCACCTAACCTGGATGTGTGACCAGATTCAGGTGCACTGGTGAAGTCTGTCCCTGGCAGGTGTCTGTATCTACACTGATTCTAATTTCCTTAATCTGGACAGAACTTTTACTCAACCTCACATAGTTAATCAGCAGCAGACCTAGTATCTAGGGGTTGCGACTTTCAATCATTTTCTTTAAGCACTAGTCTGCGCAGTCTCGCCCTTTATAAACACCTTTGCTGGAGATGGTATGTCCTGTAGTGACTCTTAATAATAAAGTCCAGCTCAAGATGCCTTAGAACCTATGCTGTGTTTGTTCAGTAACTTCTTGAGCATCTTCCTGCCCTTGATCCTAAAGAATCTCTCTCTCTTCCTCCCTGCAGTTCTCTTCCAGAAGCTCTCTCTAACAGAATACCCCTTGTATCTCCGGCTGCTGGCTGGACCTGACACAGATGTTCTCAGTTTTGTGCTGAAGGAAAATGAAACAGGGGAAGTTGAGGTATGTCTGGGAGTCTTTCCCTTGGCTCTCACACCAATGTTAATAGCTTTACAAAAACAGATGGCCTTGTTAAACAAACCCGTGAGACTTACTGCAGTAGAAACACAACTTTATTATTTTATTTTTTTTGCCGGGGGACAAGAGGGAGCAAGTTTACTTTCCTTGTGTTATGGTTTGATCATCCAAAACACTGAATTAGACACCAACCTTCCACTTAAGAATAAATATTAAAGCATCTCAAAGGATTCCTTGAGCTTAGCTTGTGTTTTTCAGAACCTTTTAGCCAATCAGTTTAGTGCAGAAAACTTAGTGTGTTTTTTAAAAACCTGATTTGTAAAAAATGCTGTGGCCTGTTTGATGTTTTTAGACCATAATCCATTTGTTTGTTTATAGAACTAAGCAATGCAGTTCTACAGTTAATCCTCAGAGTAGATTAGCTAAATGGAGCCATAGCTAATCCACCGATTTTAAAATAGAGGCCTATGCTATGCTGTATAATAAACCTACAGCCTCCTACGGCTTCATATGCCACACAGTACAGCAACTTAGAACTTCAGAGAGTGTTCAGCTAAACCTCAGGACTATTACCTGTGCTGAAGATGAAACTGTCAGCTGCTAAGGAGTATAGGGCATTGACACATAGTCAAGTAGTTCAGATTCTAACCACAAGAGAGCAGTCCTGCCCCAAGGAGAGATCAAAAAAGCAGGATTAAATGTATCTAAATTCCAAAATTATGGCCTAGCTGTCAGTATTTCTCAGGGATACTTCCTGACATGCATTACTGGAAAATTGGAATTTTTCCATTTTGTCTAAACTGCCCCTTTCCCACAGTTTTGGTTTTGATTAAAATGTTTGGTTTGAAAAATTCCTGACCCACTCTATCAGGGGAAAGATACTTGCAGAGTCTAGTTGCAAGGCCAGTTAACTAGATCTTTCTGTATATAGAAATCTAACTAACTGACCTTGGTAGGTAGCATGTGTCTTTTCCTCTGATTTTCAAGATGAGCACTCAGCTGCACAATACACCACAGTGTGTATGTTACAGGCAAGCAGAGGGGAGGTGGTATTCTGTCTGCTCATCTCACTTTGTTTTTGCTTTCTTTGCAGTGGGATGCATTCTCTATCCCAGAGCTACAAAATTTCTTAATGATACTGGACAGAGAGGAAAAAGACAAAATTCAGCAAGTACAAAAGAAGTACAGCAAGTTTAAACAAAGACTGGAGGAGACTTTGAAAGAAGCAGGAGGAAAACCTGGATAACCAAACACAAAGCACATATAGTACCAGACTAAACTAGATATTTTTTAAAAGAAGAGACTTCTCAGGACACCTCAGATTTGTCTGACCCTTTCTCCCTGTTCCTCTGTCTGAGGAATGACGCGCCCCACAAAGAGACAAGCGTTGCATTTCTTTTCCCTCAGACATTATCGCTGGATCACAGCCCGTCAGTAAAGAATGGAAAGCCTCGATTTAAATCTGCAGGCCCTTGATAAACCAAATAGAGCTGCTGCTTAGCTTTCAGTTGTTGCATTGAGTCGCCGAGCAGAGAAACTTCATGGCAACGGCTGAATGTTAAATAAATAGGAATATCTACTGGGTTATTGTGTTGGGCAGGATAGAACTGCATTTCTTTCACCCTCCTCCCACCAACTTGCCTGCTGGCTTTGTTTTAAGATGCTGCGGCTGCCTTGTGTGTGATTGTGTTGTGTAGTTCCGTCATTTCATAAGTTAGGTGGCGCCACAGGAAGCAGCAGATAAAGCAACAGGGGTTGGTTGCACCAGATCATGTGAACGTTGCAGCTCTCGTTGATGCCAAAACAGATTGTTGCACAATTCTAAGAGATCTACTGAAACATAAGTCAGATGCCAAGAAGGCTCCAAGTCCACCGTAGTCTTTCCAGTAGGTTTTATTGGGATTTTAGATAACCTTCATTTTAGGGAATTTTTTTTAAAAGATAAAGTAGGCTGAGTGTGAAAGTAGGATTGTTTGGTCAGCCAGTCTCCGCATGGGAGCAAATGTTCCCTAATGCTGAATGCGGCTATTCTGTGTATTGCCAGTTTCCTACTCAGGGACCAATGTTTTACAGATTTACTCTTTTTACATGCAAGATGGTTGAGGAGGGAACATGGATGATGGTTCAGTTCAGAACCCTTCAAAACTGGAGCACAATCTCCAGCCATGCAGAAGAACAGCAACTGCCCAGCCTCCTGCAGCTTGTCTCCCGTTATCCTCTCACCTCTTGTCCTTGCACCCTCACCCAACCACCCACAGAGCCTCCACATCCTCCCACTGTCTTCCTTCTGCACGTAGACGAGAGGCTGCTAGGTTCCGTGTATGACTACCACCCTGCCACGTGTGGTGCTTAGAGCTGGGAGAATGCAACAAGAATGTCATTACTCCCCATTCTTTCTCAGAGCAACAGCTTAGCCTTTTACAGATAGATATTGCTGCAGTTGGAGACAACACAGTTACTGCTATTAATCCAGTCCTAGCTCCTGGTTACACACACCTCCATGTGGCTGGTGTAGGGTTCCCCATGTTAAAGGACGCCAACTTAAAAATTACACTTCTGTCTGGAAAGCTTTAATCTAAGGTGTTACTTTTAACAGGTTATTTTTCCAGTGTTTCCTCTTAATGCGTCGGATTAAGCACTTTGTGTGTAGTCGGTTTCACTCTTTCCCTTATCTGCATAGATCCTTCGCACAGCAACAAAGGGATGTGTGAAAAGGAAGGAAACCTGATGGTAAAGCCATGAAAAGGGGTAGGTGCAGCTGGAACACCTGAAATGACTTTAAACTGACTACCTGAGTTGAAAGCATCCCTTGAAACTTGTTATATGGTGAAATGATTCCACTTCAGAGGTCTGGGTCCACTAGATGCAAAGTGATGACAAAAGGCAATTTTAAGAGTCAGATTTACCTCAGTGCCTTTTTTTAAGTGTAAAATCTTTACTGTAAAGCTAATGAGGATCATGGGTTGGGAAGGGCTTTTCTGAGAGGCCTCAGTCACTTTTTCCCTCTGCCCGTTCTCTGAAGTACTGTAGGGATGAAGCTGATTTTGTGGGGGGAGGAGGAAGGAATTGTCAGTTTTCCCCCCAAGGTGACTATATGCTTGTTTTGTTTTTTTCCAGTTTTATATCTAAGCATGTTTTAAACGGGAGAAAGTGACTACACCGTTTAGCAAGCCTGCCACCGTGTAGAGACGCCACTTTGTGTCACAGCTGGTAGCTTATGTTTTAACTAGTAGCACAGACAGGTTTGATAATAGGGCTGCAGGGCAGGGAAAGGCACCTAGTTGTACTGTATTCCTTCCCCAGGTGACCTTTAACAACCGTGAGGTAGCAGAGACAGCCTCAGGAAATCACAGGCTTTGTGGGTGTTTGCCCACTTGTAAAATGGGGAGAATACTTATTGACCTCACAGTGTACTTGTGAAGTCAGTAAGTAATTAGCCCTTAGTGCTTTAGACCTTGAAAGCATTCTGTACAAATATTGACTGAGCAGAAAGAAGAAGCACACTGTAAAATGTCATTGGTTCTGAGAAGCAAGATCCAGATTTTTTTAAATTTTATCTCGCTGGCTAGAAGTTTTATGGGTGTTTTTACTGATTTTTTTTTTTTTTTTTCCCTTCAGTAACCATCCCACACTCTGGACCCCCAGCATGTCTTTAAGGTTTTGTAGAAGGCATGGCTTCTTATGCAATTACAGTGAATGCTGCTGAAAACCTCCTGCAAAGAGGGAGGGCTGTTTTTGTTTTTGTTGGCTAGGGGGCATTTAAAGAGGAAAAACCTTGAAACTCTGATGCAAAGCACAGTCAAGTGACCTGTGCCAAAGGCACAAGCTTTAGACATTAGCAAAGGCCCCCTTCCTTCAGATACGCAAAATACTGCTGGCAGTGCCTTTGGTTATTGTGTTGCCTAGTGTACGTGTGAAATTTTTGTCAGCTGTACAACATGTAAAAACTATGTATAGAATGGAATAGTAAAGCTTCTGTGGCACAGTGAAATGCATTTTTGCAATGCTGTAATTTATTTTTTACTACTCCCTGTTAATTCTGTGGTATTTTTTAAAAGTCACTCAGCTTTTATGAAAGTTCTGAAACTTGGTTCAGAGGCAAACAGTGTAAGAGAAAGATAATAAAACAGTCAACGATTAAGAAGAATTGTGTCTGTTCTATTTAAAGTTGTCTGGTGCCCTCGTGTGGTGTTCAGTGTTTAAAGGGGATCTGAGTGTAAGGTCATTAGTGTTTATAAAACATGTTAAAGCTTTTCCCTTATTGAAGTCAGCAGTTTATAAAAGACTATGAAGCTCATTGCAAGACAAGAGCCTTAAAATAAACAGTCCCCTTTTGTATTTACACCAAATTCTGCAACTAGGTGCAGGAGTGGGGTCCAATGTGGTCTATTACACTGTCAAAGCTCAATGGGGGGGGGGGGGGGGAAGAGAAGGGATGCGGACAACTGAAAACGTTTTTAAACTACAAAAGGTATGAATTCTAGGCCATGATGTGCTGGAATAGGCTTTGTTTAGTTGTTAGACTGCTTTCATTAACCAAAAAAAGCATGTTAAAGATTAGCTTACAAGCCAGCAATTTGGTAACCCATTGGAACGCTTTAGTAAAATATCTGGAAGAAGACGACATTTGAGATTTTTATTTTAAAAAATTTGAACAGCTCAAGCAATTACATTCTTTGGATGAAATCCTGGGCTCATGAAAGTCAACAGCAAAACTCCCATTGACTTAAATGGGAGCAGGATTTCACCCCTCAGCTGTAGGCAGAACTGGTTATAAATAATAAGATTTGAATACTTCTTACACTAGACATATTTACTTCTTCCGGCTAAGCTTTGGAGCCTTCTCCAGCCCTTGAATATATTTCCGATGTAGCTGGTATTCCTCTGCAATATAACCAAGAATCCAATTTAAGTATATCCCAGAGCTAGGTTTTATAATCAAAACATTTACCTTTTATAACTGACACCGTCCATGGCGGCTCAAACTTACCGAGCAGCAACTTGGCAAGATGGTTGATTTGGTTGCCTTGGATCTGGACCTGGACTCTGTCCTTTGCCCCAGGTAGTGTGTTAATAGTGGCGCTGGCCTGTACTCTTTGCTGGAGAGTGGTGGCAACTAATTGCGGGTCTAGGCCATACAGTTCAAGATTCTTAATAATGGTCACCTGTGGATTTTAGCCATTGTCACAAGAAAATAATCCACAAAGTGAAAATCTAACACCACCTATGTAACAGCAGCAGTTATGACCCTGTCCTGCTTTTCTGATTAGAACTGGGCATTAAGAGTTTCCCCATTAGTGTCACATCATAGGCTCATATACAAAATTTCCGATCAATTCAATACAATCTGTTCTAATTTATAACCCCCCCCTCCACCTACATATATACACACACACACTCTAAAAGCACAGCTGGAGGCAAAATATCAAAGAATTCCCCCCACAAACAATCATTTGTTTGCACTTAAACAATGTGATGTGCTTGATAATTTCTATGCCAGGGCTGTGTTAAGAATTTTAACATCTTTAATGCACGCGAATCCTTAGAGTTCTAACCTGCAGGATTGAGTGACAGCCGGTGCTTGTTGGCACAGAACTACACCAGAGTCCTGGGCCAAGTTGTAGCAGTTTCCCAACTGCCCAGGCTACTATGACCCACCCCCCACTTATCCTCCACAAAGGGCAAGACTGGCTATGCAGAAGCCCCGAACTCCAGCAAGGTCTGTCCTAAAAGTGCTGAACAGCTCCAGCATGGACTAAGATCCAAAGAGGGGTTAATCGTCCACACCTCTTCCCTCTCATCTCTCTCTGCCTTTACCTTTTTATTGGATGATCTCTGTGCTATGGTTATGTCGATGGGATCAAGGTTTCCTTTCCTCACAATGGGTTCATGTCCAAAAAACGTCACCTGGTGGTAAGGCTGCAGTTGTTCCAGACACCTGAGACAGGTATGGCTTGAGTTTAGTTTGTCAGATACAGCAGGATGGACAAGATCTTTTTATTAAATCTGGGATTCCACAGATCTGTAGACCATAGGAGTGATCAAGGGTCTCAAAGTTCTGAGCACATGTTTAAGGATGTGTTCGAGGATAGATTTATATTGTGTGTGTATGTACATAGATTGCGTATACAGAACTAGGTTCTGTTAGACTTGCCTTGTGAACACTTATTATCCATTTTTAAATATTACATTTTTAGGTTACTAGTCATTTGCAAGGTGGCAAGAAAAGAAAGAATGGAACTTGCACTTTCTTAGCAGTATCTACTAAACTCATTATAAATTAAGGTTTATTTGTAGGTATTTTTATGTTGACAATAAGGAAGCCACTGCCTACTTCAGGGCTTAAAGTTAGACATGGCTTTGCATCATTTAGTAGTCTAGTTAAGTGCTAACTCTGAATCTTTGCAAATGTTAAAGCAGAGTCAGGAAACAACATTAGTCACCTGCTCAGGAGATCATCCCATTTGAGCTTCGAGATCTCGTCTTGCTCCCATTTATCCAACAGGCAGTCGCACAAGATTGGATTCACCTTTACAAAGCTGTAATAAAACAAGCTGATTAGATGCAAGCCTGCCCCATCTCTTCCCAGAGATGTGAAAATACAGCCTATGTTCTCTATCAAGCATGCCACCATTTGTGATTGTTTCCATGACCTGCTCACAAGTAAGGGAGCTGAACCAAATCCACCATAACAGGTGGTGACTGATTAGACTTGTGTGGAGGCCAGTGTAGCTTTTAAGTTAGTGCACCTGTGCTGTAGTTTGGTAATTTGATCAGTGTAACATGTTAATTTTTTTTAATATTCCTTGCTACTCGAACAGATTTTTTCAATCGATTAACTTTTTGCACTGCACTCAGCTTGACTAGTGAAAATAGATGCACAAATAAGATTCACTTCTACTCACTTCTTGTTTGTTTCATCAACCAACTCATTAGTCTTTACGTAGCTGATGATAATATTTCTCACATCGCTGCTGGAGAGGATGCTGCCTTTCCTATAGAAGGAGGAAATCGTTACTATGTTGCATTAAGAAATCAGATGTTCATATTAACATTTGGTACTTCTAGAGTAGCTTGCATCCTGAGGAGCACAGGCTGCCACCACAGGCTGTTTAAATTACAGCATGCTGCTCCAGCCCTGAATCGGGGGCACAACAGTGTCTTAAGTCACCTCCGTCGGGCAGCACTGCAGCACAGAATCGCACCCCAGAGAGGGTAACAAGGCAGCTGTTGAACCGTACATGACCATTCTTCTCCTCAACTGCTGTGTAGTGAGGTAGAACCCACTGTATCCCCTTGAATTTTCAAAGGGAACTGACGTAAGTAGACTGTAAATACCTGATCTGGAATTTGGCCAGGTCACCTGAGTTATCAAACCTATACTGGTAAACAGTGCTAAGGGATTCTCTGGTGACTAAGCATCAGGGCCTCAATTGTTCCTCTCATCCCAATGACGTCACCAGCAACAGCCAAGTGCTCCTAGCAGCATGCTCTGACATTGCTTCAATACTGACCCAGGGAAAGTGCTGATGACTTAACTATCACCATTCCCTTTAGCACCTGGCATAGGTCTCCCCTCTACATCTCCTATCTGAATGCTGGCTTAGCAGGACAATTATGGTTTTATCCTATCTTGCTAGCACTTACCCGTGTCCCGACTCCTGGAAAAGTGGAGCCATTTTGGTTGAGACGCCATAGAGTGGTATGATTTCAGGAGCATGGTACAGCTGCTCTCCGTCTCCACATTTACTCTCTGGGGCAGTTGACACAGCAGAGAATACTTTGGGGACAACAAATGACTTAATGCTGAAATGCAATAGGGAAAATAACAGGAAGCTCAGGTTCACAATAGTTTCCTGGGTGAGGAAGTATTGGTGACTGTTTAGCTCTTACATTAGCCTCCAGCTTCTCAGCAGTGTAATAGTCCTCCCACAACAGACACTCTGGCCCACACCCTCTCTCCCCTTTCCTGGCTACACACTGCTACCGGTGCAGGCCTGGCTGATGCACCTGACCCGAGCGTCCTCTGTAGGGTGCCCGATTTTAAGAACCAGCAGCAATAGTCAGGATTTTAAATCAGGAGGTAAAAAAAGGGTTTGGATTGCACAAGCATCCTGACTTGCCTTGCTAATACCCAGCACAGCCCCTCCCCCCTTCCTTGGGTCCTAGACTCCAGAACAGTTTCCCAGTTACTTGAAACGGACACGGTTTTAAAGAGAGAGCCAAAGTGGCTTCAGGTACTAACCTGCCCCTAAATCCCAACGCCAGTTTTGTGGGGTTTACAATTGTATTTTCCTTATTCCTTTTTCAAATTTCTCCCCCTTTTTCTGTATGAAAGACACCCCCCACACAGGTGAAAGTGACTGTACATGAATTGCTACCAAATACCCAAAGTGTACTAAAGAGGTAGGAACTCTTTCCTCTAATCTCTTGCTGTAAAAGGTTTAGGGGTTACTAATAGCAACATCTGTCCATGTGATTAAGAATATCCATATTGACAAGAATACCATCATAGCTGAAGTGCTGCAATCCCTACTAGGTAAAAATAAAACCTCAGAGATACAAGTGTGGCACTTTAAAGTGGACGGAGTTCAGACAGACAACTGGGAAATGACCAGTTTTGAAAGAGTAGGACAGAACAAGAGAGACCAGGAAACCTATCAGGGGCAAGTGCTGAATTTCAGTCTGCTAAATAAATATGCCAAGGCTCAGCTAATTAGAGCTCTGTTCTTGCTTCCCAGCATCAGAGACTGCAGCCCTGGATCCTGTGCTTGGAAGTAAAGAGACTTGGTGAGTTGCAGGTTTGGTCTGTCAGGAGGTCGCATGTCTGGGGTTTTAGACCCCTAAACAGGGCAGGTGAGACACCCTGTTTGTTAGCATCTCTGGGAGGAGCATAAGGCTTGAACCCCATGGTCTTCAATCAGACCCAATGTTTGAAGTCTGAGTAATGCAAAGGGGTGGACCTAAGCAATGACAATTAGTATTTAAATCAGTTGCCAGGTGAACTCCTGAGCAGCAACAGTGAGGGAGAGTGGGTCCTTCTCCTTTGGGGATGGCTCTACACCACAAGGAAACAACTGTGGTGACTGCCTTGGATGTGCTATGTTTTCCTTTCTGCCCCCCCCCCCCCCCACACACACACGAGATTTCTGATGCGTGAAGTACAAGCCAGTGAACATACTGGAGAAGATACATAGTCTGGAAGTGCAAATTTCAACACTGCATCGCATCCAAAAAAATAAGACTTTTAGACAACCTGCATGCAGGGTGTGCAATTCTGCTGTCCACAACTTAATGAGGATGTTGAAAAATTGGAAAGGGTACAGAAAAGAGCCATAAAAATTATTCAAGAGCTGCAGAAAATACCTGACAGTGAGAGACTTAGAGCTCAGTCTGTTTAGCTAATCCAAAAGACTAAGAGGTGACTTGATGAGCGTCTCTAAGTACTTTCATGGGGAGAAAATACCAGGTTCTAAAATACCAGGTACTGGTGGAGAAAGGCAGAACAAAAGTTAATGGTTGCCAGCTGAAGCCAGACAAATTCAAACTGGTAATAAGGCACAAATGTTTACCAGGGAGTGATTAGCCACTGGAACAAACTACAAAGGGAAGTGGTGGATTCTCTATCTCTTGAGGTCTTCAAATCAAGACTGGATGAATGCCCTTCTGGAAGGTAGGCTTTAGCCAGACAAGTTATGGAGCTCAATAATGGGATACCTGGGTGAAATTTAATAGCTTGTATTATGCAGGAGGTCAGAATGAAAGAGTTAATGGTCCCTTCTGGCCGTAAACTATCAAAAATCTATAGTAATAGCACTTGGTGTGGCTCTTTCATCTAAATACGTCACTTTACAATCAAATCTCACCCTTGTGAAGCAGACATGTTAGATGAGGCTCTGTGCCTCAGTTTCCCCATCTGTAAATTGGGGATGATGTTACTTATCTCCTCTGTAAAGTGCTACATAGGAGCTCGGATAGACCACTTCACCCACTTCTTGGGTGGACTATTTTACACTGTACAAGACCCCTACATAACAGTTTAGGACAAGTAAAGAATATAAGGGCGATTTAAATGGGGAATTGAAGTAGATAGACTAACTACCTGAGGTGAAATTTGGTTGACATCCCTAACTCACATGAAAAAAGCAGCGAGATCATAACATTTTACATCTCTACCAACTTCAGTGCCATTTATGACAACTTACTCGGAGTGTTTCCAGTCTATATGCACAATGCTTTCCACCCCTTTGTTCAGCTCCTTCACTTGTACAATCTTCTGCTGTTGCATGTACTGCAGGAACTTGGAGAGCTGAAGGGGAAACATCAGGCAGAAATAATGGAAAAAGTCAGGTACACTGAAATTTGTGTTCATGCTGCCAGTGAACCCAAGCCATCCAGTCTCTGCTTTGGGATCTGCATGATCATCTCAGTAAGTAAGTCACAAAACCAACTCCTCAGCTCCATAAATGTAACAACCCCGTGGCAGTATTTTGCATGCTCAGTGCAGTCTAGTGTTGAGAGCAAGAAACCAAGGGTTCCATTACTGGCTCTGCAACTGATTTGTTTTGTGACCTTCTTAGGGCCACCTACTACTCCCAGCTGACAACATTTTAATTCCTTGCTCTCGCCTATGAGAGATCAGCTGCTAAAATCATGTTAGCACTGAAGAGGAAAACAGCAGGATGGTAATCAGAATATCCCAGCAGGGAAGGATCAGCTTGCAGTTAAGGCACTGGAAAGGGACTCAGGAGATCTGGGTTCAAATTCCCACCTCTGCGACAGATTGTGGGTGACCATGGGCCAATCACCGCTTCTTTGTGCCTCAGTTTCCTGTCTGTAGAACAGGAATAATCAGACTTTCTAAGGGCTTGTCTTCACTTGAAATGCTACAGCAGGACAGCTGCAGTGCTTCAGTGTAAACATTGCCTACACCGACTGGTGGGGTTGTCCCACTGGCGCAGGTAATCCCACTCCCCAAGAGGCGGTAGCTAAATCAACAGAATAATTCTTTCATCAACCTACTGCTATCTACGCTGGGGATTAGGTCAGTTTAACTATGCCACTCGAGTGTGGATTTTTCACGATTCTGAGCAACATCGTCAAGCTGACAATTTTCTAGTGTAGACCAAGCCTAAATTCCTTGGGGACGATCTCCTAGTCTGTGTATGGACAGTACCTAGCAAAATGGATTCCCAGTTTTGATTGGTGTTCCCCAACACAAAATAGTATAGACAGAGCTAGCAATATTTGATGGACCCATACAAATGATTTCAGGACAAGTTAGTCTACCAAGGTGATACTGAACAAGTGATGAGAGAAAAGAATACAATCCATGTCTTTGGGAAGGGTTTCTTTACAAGGGGGCCTAAGAACTTTATCAGATTTTTTTTTTAAATATATAAACGTAAATATCAAGAAATCTCACCTTCTTGTAGCTTGATTTCTTTATGTCTAATTGTTGTCCTTCTGGGCTACAAACAGATGAAACAATTAAACCTTTAAGTTACAACAAATAGCTGGAACCAAGGAAAAATATTTGATGTTTGGCAAGATTAACAATAAATGCAGTTTTCAAGAATCTCTGTGCTAAAAGCTTCTTAGTGGTGTGAATATGAATTGCACACGGGAAAATGGATTTAAATGTTGTATTTGAGATAATGGAGTCTGTTTTGAAATCGGCAGAGGCAATGCTGATATTCCAGTGTGTTAGGTGTAACACCACCAAGAGCATGTCTGTAATATACAGTGGTTTCCTAACTTTTTTCTGCCAAGGACCTGTTGGCATCTGACCAACCTTCCCAAACCCCTTTCAGTTGTTAGACATAAATTTCATGTTCTTATTATTTTAAAAATATATATTTTTTAAATAGACTCACAAAGGAACCAGAAGTAAACAGTCTGCAGTTATTACACCCCCCCCTATTTTCACTTAAACTACAATTTGTGGTGTAGTCCTGAATGGGCACTACCAGAATGCCCCCACTGGCATGATCTCTCACACATGGTGTGTGCAAGGTCATGGTGCACAGACGATGCCATTTTGAGAACAAAATGGCATCCTCCATGGAGCAGAAGTGCTGGAACACTGTTCTGACCCCACTGCAGTACTCCTCAGGGGACATACCCGCCCCACAGAACCCTAGGGGGCCAGCAATCCCACTTTGGGAACCACTGATAGGGTTTTTAACTTGAATTGATTGCCAATGGCCATTTGAAGAGGGAAATTGAGGGAGACAGTCCAGGGTAGGATGTATAAACTGGTTAGCCAACTTGAGTTGATTGGCAATCAAATAAATTGAATTCTAGTGTAAACATGCACCGTAAACACCCAAATTACATGAAAGGCAGCAGCTTCATCCTAAATATTTCACTGTCCCACAGCAATTTCATTTAAACCCACCATGCAAACCCAAGGATGGTCATCTTACCACATACCAGCATGAGAACATATAGTTGCGCAGGAAGGTGCTGGTCAGTAGAGGGAGCTCTGACTTCTTCACTTTACATTTTAAGGCATGAAAAAAACATTGATGCAGTAACTCATCCATTCGCTCTGTAGAAACACAAACATTTCTCACGGGCCTCTGTGCAGAAAGGGAGAGCGCACTCACAAGAATGATCTCTCATTCATCTGGACCTTTATTTTTGTATTGATTCCTCTGAGTTTGCACCTTACAACGTTAAATCATTTTGATTTACACACTACGTTCCCCACATCTAAACAGCAAGACTGGGAGCCAGGATCTTGTACATTCTAATCCTAGTGCTGATACCAGCTCTCCTCTGTGGCCTTGGGATAATCACTTAACCTCTCTTGTGCCCAAGGTTTCCCCATCTGTAAAATAAGGATAATAGTGTTCACCTCCTACTCTCCCCCTCTCCAGGGTTTTACCTAGATTAAAGTAGGAAGATCAAAGGTCTAAGAGTTATTATGAAGTGGAACTGAGTCTAATTACATAAATCTGTTTTAAATACAATTCCCTTTAACATACCATAGGCCAAATTCTGGCTTTTTTACCATGCTTATTGCCTACCCCTACTACAGCCTGTTAAACAGAGAACCACTTCTCAGACGTCACTCAGGTGGGTTGTTTTCCCTCTGTGAACTTGGGCACACGGAGCCTGCAATCCTTTGAAAAGCACTTTCCCAAAGTGGTTTGTTTGCAGTGCCCTGTTGGTGTGGAGTTTACGTACATAGATCATTTCTACAGAGTGCTGCTTCTAGTTTAAGATTCCAAAAATGGCACTCCCGACTAACAAGGAATTAATATTTTGAGCCCAGAGAGGGACACTTATTGTAAGAAGTGCTCCAGGAAAGCCTCACACCAGGCAACTTTTGCTCAGGGGAAGCAGCTTTGACAAATATGGGCCTTTGGGGTGAAATTCTCAGTTTAAAACAAAACAAAAAAGTGTACAGTCACATAGAAGTTTTTCCTTCCCAACGGGATACTGGAATCACTTATATTTGAGACCAGCTTGGCTGCAAAATTATTATTAGCTCCCACTGTAGTCCCATCTTGGGCTCACCTTATCTACCCAAGAGGTAGGTGTCTCTCTCTCTTTAAGCACTGGAATGGGTTACCTAGGGAGGTGGTGGAATCGCCTTCCTTAGAGGTTTTTAAGGTCAGGCTTGACAAAGCCCTGGCTGGGATGATTTAGTTGGGGATTGGTCCTGCTTTGAGCAGGGGTTGGACTAGATGACCTCATGAGGTCCCTTCCAACCCTGATATTCTATGATTCTCTTTTTATCACACCCACTTCGGCAACATTTGTGAAGCTCGTCATGCCAAAAAACCTCACTGAATTGAATATATTATCTATACCATGTCATGAACTACGGTACTTGAACACTAAGTTTTCTGCAGCATGCCAGAGGGTGCTTTCTTAAGCACACCATCACCCAGGGTATCCTTTGAGCATGGAACCTTCGGCGTTGCTCCCACAACAATTACATTTAGCTTAATCCATAAATCTCTCAAAGCACTTTACAAAGATATAAGTATCGTTATCCCCATTATACAGATGGGGAAATGGAGATGCAAGGAGAAGTGAATTGCCCACAGTCACATAGTAGGTGAGTGGCAGATCCAGGAATAGAATCCACATCTCCTCTCAATTCAATGCCCTAATCACTTAAACGCATCTCATAACACAAGCGGAACCAAAAGAGGGAAGTTTTGGTACTATATTGAAAGACCGTCACGTTGTCAGCTCCAGCAGCTTCAGGCAAAACAGTTCCATAGAGCCCAGACCACACAGCATGCTGAGAACCTTCACCTCACTGAAGTCAAGGAGAATTCAGCCCACCAAGACATGTGCTCAGCAACTAAGGCATGAGGTGCTACTGAATTGCTGCCTGCCCATCAACTAACAGGCAAATCTCTGGGACAGCCAAGAGATTGAACATAAGAACAGCCATACTGGGCAGACCAAAGGTCCATCTAGCCCAGTGTCCATCTTCCGACAGTGGATTCAGAGGGAATGAGCAGAACAGGTAATAATCAAGCAATCCATCCCGTCACCCATTCCCAGCTTCTGGCAAACAGGCTAGGGACACCATCCCAGCTAATAGCCACTGATGGACCTATTCTCCATGAATTTATCTAATTCTTTTTTTGAACCCTGTTATAGTCTTGGCCTTCACAACATCCTCTAGCAAAGAGTTCCACGGTTGACTGTGCGTTGTGTGAAAAAATACTTCCTTTTCTTTGTTTTAAACCTGCTGCCTGTTAATTTCCTTTGGTGACCCCTACTTCTTGTGTTATGAGAGTAAATAACACTTCCTTATTTACTTTCTCCACACCGGTCATGATTTTATAGATCTCTATCATCTCCCCCCTTAGTCGTCTCTTTTCCAAGACTGAAAAGTCCCAGTCTTATTAATCTCTCCTCATACAGAAGCCATTCCATATCCCTAATAATTTTTGTTACCCTTTTCTGAACCTTTTCCAGTTCTAATGTATCTTTTTGGAGATGGGGCAACCACATCTGCACGCAGTATTCATGGACTACTCAGTGAGGAAAGGGAGGTGTTTATAGGTCAGCATGGTACCCAAGGAGCCACATTATGCACGCAATGATTTCTGCATGAATGCCCTGGCTCACAGCAGTCACTACGGGGCTTTTCAAAGGATTGCAGGCTCCGTGTCCCTCCACTGTTCAAGAACTGGGCAGCCGCTCTCAGTACAAGCTGAAGTATATGTAAGGCTTGCTACTGCTAGTCAAGTAACGGGAACACATGGAAATCTAATACACAAGTGACAGCTACATCGATCCACAGACACATAACTTGGTTTCATTTTCATGCTGTAGTACCTTGTGGAGTTCTGCCATCTTCCGTTTCCGGCTGAACCTCGGCGATATCTTCAGCCATTTCTGCAGCTCCAGTCTCACCGGGTTCCTCCTCCTCCATCAGCCTTGCACAGCCATCTCCCTCCTGCAGGCTCAAATTGCCAAGGTCCATTTGTAGCGACGGGGCAATGCAGAGGTCGCTGTCAGGCTCCCGTCCCTCCTCATCTTTGTCATCGTCATCAGTGCTTTCCAACTCCGCAGGCTCTGCTACCAAGGGAGCTATTGTGGGTGGGTAAGACTTGTCTCCAAATCCCCTTTAAAAATAACAAAAAGCATAAAGCAGCTTTATTGATGGTTCTTTACTCTCTTGATACAGGATGGTTCCCCATATAGCTATGAAGCATCCTGTGCTGAAAAGCCTGGCCAGTCCCAGCTGACTGTCACAAAATCATGGAGCTAGAAAAATACAGATCCATCAAGTGATGAAGGACCCACCACATTCCTAGGTAAGTAAGTTGTTCCCATGGTTAATTACCCTTGCTGTGAGAAGTTTGCACCTTATTTCTAGTCTGAATTTGGCCATTGGGACTCATTCATTTAGAGGACTCTATGCCTTTGTCTGCTATTTTCAGAAATCTCCTCCCCACATAGGTACTTCTAGACTCATCAAACCACTTCTTATCCTTCTTTTCCATAAGCTAAGTAGGCTGAACTTCTGAAACCTCTCACTATAAGGCGGGTTTTTCAGCTGATGGGGTTTTTTGGTGTTTTGCAGCTACGAGCCAGCCCAAAAGCAGGCCAGTCAGGATCCCAAGTCCACTGAGAGGTAACTTTCACTGCCAAGCCTACAGCACGTCATGCTTTTGCTGTCCCCAAATACTCTGTTTTGATTTTTAAAACCCCTTGTGGTGAAACTGGTGCCCATGATAAGCACCAGACTGTTAGTCCTGGAGGCTCAAGTCCTCTGTTTATCCACACAACAGGAACACCACAATCAGCAGCAGTGCAAACTTCTCCCACACCATGCCTTAACTCTAATCGATGGCTTTGATCTACCAGAGCCGAGAGGGCAGCGGAGTCTCCATGGCTCATTCAGGTCTGGGCCTCCCACCTGTAACTTGGAACAAGGAGGGTGGCTAGTGCCAGGCGGGATGGCAGTTTTGTGATAGGAGTACTTGAACGTCAGGGACTGGATTGAGACACACCCATGTCCAATTCATTTCACGTAGGCCAAACAGCCATCCAATGGCATTACATTTTGACCCCAGCTGACCTCAGGCCATGGAGCTCTGAAAACAAGCTAGTGGGACACAGACAGACTCTTGCAGGGTTCTAATAAGGGAACACACCCAAAGTACCTCTCTGTGGACACCAGTCAGAGTGAAAGCTATAATAATCTCCTTCCGCAGAACACACGTTTTATAAGAGAACAGGCTGGGGGGGGTGGTTACTGAAAGTCCCAGCAGAGTGTGTTGTCTAGGGAAAATGGGAGTCAAGATTTGGATACACCTTTTCTTTAAATGAAAATCAGCGCACAGTTAACGCAGAGCAAAAAAGTACTAAATTAAGGCAGAGTAACAATGGGCCAAATTGTTCACGATGCAACTCCATTAAGCTCAAAGAAGTTTCACTAGAGATTTACTTCCAATACCCTGTGTTTATGTGAACGTGCACATGCACATAAAAGGACATCAGGGCAAACCCCTACTCCTGCTAGAAGTAGATGTTAAAATTCCCACAGCACATGGAGTAGACCAGACGTCTATTGTTAAGGGGTCATCCAAAATATGCCCCTAAACAGTATCGAACTATGCATCTACACTGCCTCTGCTGGGATCTAAACCTTTGGTCTCTTATACTAACTTAGATGGGACAAATGGGCCCAAAGAGTCAAAGATGTTAACATAACCCAGTCACTAACATTAAGCACTGTTAAATGAGGTTCAGGATATGGTATATGGAAACCTCAGATTGATTAGTACCACGGCAAACACACCATTAAGAATTCTTTTACTCAAGATACAGAAAATAAGGAAAACTAGTTAAAGTATTAAATAAGGCTTTCATTTTAACAACATCCCTTGTTCCCTTTCCCTGGAGAGAGCTTTTAAGGGGGGGAAATCCCCTCTGTTTGATAGTCTCTTAAATGCTATTCAAGATGTTAGCAATTGTCCCTTTGGGGAAATGAGAAGTTAGTTGAGATGGGTTGTTGCTGCTAGGGTGACCAGATGTCCTGATTTTATAGGGACAGTACCAATTTTTGGGTCTCTCTCTTATATAGGCTCCTATTACCCCCCACCCCCGTCCCAATTTTTCACATTTGCTGTCTGATCACCCTAGTTGCTGCTATTAAAGCCAACTCTTCTTCCTAGAAGACAAAACAACACACACACACAAAAGGGCAGAGAAAACAGCAGCACAGATAGAAAATGCAGCTTCTGTCTCTGGTGTTGACTCTCACTTGCAACCTCACTACTGGAAAAACAGAGGTCCATCACCTGGTCGTACCAGCACTGGGCTATTTAAAGCATTGCTTTCAGCTGTCTCTTTTTGGTCATAAGCTTACAGCAGTGTTGCAAAATATGCAGTCTTGGCTGGCTAAGCCAGACTCTTATTAGACAGAAGGAAAAAAGGAGTGGGATAGAAAAGAGAAGAAATACAGTAGGGAAGGAAAAGGACACATTTTGCAAGGGGGTGGAGGATGGCCAAGTTTTGCATCCCAAGTGGTATTCAGGAATTAGCTGGAGCCAGTGGAGGTGGCAGTGGTCCCCTGGCTCCCTCTCTGAGCCAGTCTGGTTAGAACATCTCTCAGGATTAGAAATGAGGTGGTCTGAGATCCCAGGAGATGGTGAGGGTGGCAGCCAAGATGGCGAAGCTTGCTCCGATAGCCAATTTATTCTATGCCACATCTATCTCTTTAAAGACCCAAAAAAGGAGTGGGGGGTGGAATAGCCCATCCCCTCATGGCATTCACCAATTATGCTTAGTTTCTGACACCCCAATTTTGGCTCATTGATTTTTTTGGCTTTAGCTTTTCTTGTTTACCAGGCATGACCTTAACACTGTCCTGATTTATAGCAGTAGCCCTTTTGTCTGGACTAATTCAGCCTGCCTGCCTTGCTTTTGCACCTTTTCCTGTCAACATGTGTGGTTATAGGTTATTGTGGCATTCCATGAACTCTCACACCTTTCACAGCTGAGCTCATCGTTAGGGTAAATTTGTAGGGCCAATTACAACAACAGGTTCCAGGCAGTATTTCAGACCCAGCACTCACTCATCTCATTTTCTGAGACACACTGTACTCTTGTCTGCACACTCACCATAAGTGGTCTGTGTAAGCATGCAGCACGGTGAAGCCCTTCCCCTTCATTCCGGCGGCCAGCATCTCTGCTGTGGACATGGTAGTGACTCCTACTGCTACCGGGGCTCTGAGAAAACAGTATCAGAATGGGAAATGGCTACATTTTCATGCTACCTGGAACACATGATTCCTAAGCCACCACAACACATTCGCTTTCTTTCGCAATGTCCTTGATAATGGAGGCTAATTACTATTCTATGACAGTTTTACCCTGAATCTATTCTTGACACTCTGCAATTTCAAGTCATCAGGATATCTTCTATTTTCACCCAGTCCCCTCTAGTATGCAAGGTCTTCTCCCAATACTACCCCACATGAATTGTCACTGGACAGCCACCCTTTCTTAACATAATTGTCTTTCTGCCAGAAGCTGGGATTGGATGACAGGGGATGTATCACTCAAAAGTTGCCCTGATCTATTCATTCCCTCTGAAGCATCTGGTACCAGCCACAGTCAGAAGCAGGGTGGATAAAAATCAATGATTTTTTTTAAATATTAAAAAAAAAAAAATCGGATTGTTTTGATAAAATGCTTTTTGAGGAAAAAACCTATCTAAAGATAGTTTTAATTAAGATACATTATAGCTCAAAGATATCTCATCATGGAATAGGGATTATAAATTCTAATTCTATAGTATGAGACAATAATTCATGTAATGTTTAAGAAAAGTTTTGTAAATGAGTTCCAATAGTTCATAGATTAGAGACCCAATCTTATGGGGTTCCAGGGGCTTCTGTATAGATTATTTAGGTTAATCTTTCTATCTACCCAATGGGACTCAGTGCTCAGTCTAGAAGATACCATCAGAGATGGTTAGTTTTGCAGTTCTCAAACTGTGTATTTGTGTCTCCAGAGATAACATGCTTGTTAACAGCAAAAATGGTTGTTGGTTTTTTTTTTTTAAATTTCATTTAACTATTTTAGTTTAAAAACAATTTTAACAAAAACATGATTTTAAAAAACGAATATTTAACTAAATTCAAACATTCATATGCTTGTTTTGTTAAATTATGATGTTTGCTGTTGAAGAAAAAAATCCAGAATACATAACGTTGTTGTTTTAGTTAAATAAAACAATGTAAATGTCTGTCTGGTGATGTTCTCCTCCTAATACAGCATGGCAAGAAAATCCTCCAAATATTAATGATTAACCTGTTGAATTTGAGATAGTTCACCTCCCAATAACTTCATAAATATCTGCTACAATTACCTTTGGTAAATGAAATAACCAAACAATCATTCATTTTCTGATATAGCTGTAAAACTAGTGTGAAAAGTTTTCAAAATAAATCACTTAAAAATGTATAGTGTGTACCTTCTAAAAATGAAACCTACATCTATCTCTGAGTTGTGAAGAATATGTATTAAGGTTATAACCACCACCAAGAATGCACTTTTATGTAGAAATCCATGATTAAATTGAGTCTTCCTGACTAGTGATTTAAATCAAATCCACCCTGATCAGAAGACAGGATACCAGGTTAAACAGACAATTGGTCTGACCCAGAATGGCCATTCTTATGTACTGGGTGAACCAGCTACTTACCTGCCTTTCTCCTTAGGAGGAGACTAATTTACAGGGTTGCGAAGAGCACTCAAAACAACATTTGGAAAAAAGCTTTGAATTTACAGGGTTTAGGCATTCTTTTAAATTTGTAAAAGTTTTCTGCTTTCACAAAACAATCAAACAAACCCACCCCAACAACACTGGTAAATTCTGTGGTTCCTGCCCCCCATACTTCAGAGGACAAATTAGCCCATTTCCAAGAGAAAAACTGAGCAGAATTTCATTGTTTTGTTAAAAATACTCCTATTTCAAAACACAACCCTCAACATTGAAGAAAAATCTTATATTTATTTGAACGTTGTGCATTTTAGGATTCAAAACCATCCAATTTGCAAAATTTTCCACCAAAAGCGAAATCTGTAGGATACTAATGATTATGCCACATCAAAATTGCAAATATTTTTTGCTGAATTTCCCAACATCAGAGTCTGCCTTCATATTTTGTTTCTCCTAATCCCTCTCAAAATCCTCACATAAAAATGAAACTTTTCTTCCCTCATTGTAAGAGAAACTATAGATAAATTGAGGAGTACTTGTGGCATCTTATAGACAAACAAATTTATTTGGGCATAAGCTTTCGTGGGCTAAAACCCATGCATGCATCCGATGAAGTGGGTTTTAGCCCACAAAAGCTTATGCCCAAATAAATTTGTTAGTCTCTAAGGTGCCACAAGTACTCCTCATTCTTTTTGCTGATACAGACTAACACGGCTACCCCTCTGAAACCTATATATAAATTGTACCTGTTTCCCACCAGGGTGATGGCACAGAGAGTGCCCTGCTGTACCTGAGGAAGACCACAAGATGGCACCATAACTCCTGGCAGCATTAGATCTGAGATAAAACAGTAAAGAGCCATTAGCATCTGCTCTGCTTTAAAGAATGGTTGCAAGCCAGTGACTACCCAGCCACCTCTTCTGCCCCCAGCCCTTCTGTTATTCAGCAAAAATACAACCCTGGTCTGCCAGGTAAAACAATCTCCTGTGTGCCTGCTATCAAGTTAAGAATAGTTTCCAGTTTACTTCCAGCACTGGGTGGGATAACCGGCCTGATTCAGGGGGGTACTGAGCCACCGTCATGTCCCAAGGGATACGAGACACAGCTGCGTGTCTGCTCAGCAACTGGTAATGTCAGGGTCAAAGGGACCATTAGGAGGAAGAGGTGAACTCTATGTAAAGGACCAATTGAGTAATGTGGCAGTAAGTTTGTTTGCTACCAAGAGGGAAACTAGTCCTGTCCCACCTCCTCCCCGCCCAGAGGAGCCTGGTTTCTAGCAGAAGACCATGGTTTCCTTCCAGCCATTTTTCTTGTCTCAGAAGGACATTTTCTAGTCTGATTTGTTACATTTCAGTGCAGGGTGGAAATCAAGCATTTTCCTTAAAATACAGTCCTAACATATCTGTGGTATTTGCACTAAGCAGGTTGATTTTTCATTTCTCTACAAATAACACCACTTCCCTTTTGTGACACACAGGAAAATAGGATTTTCAGAGAACTACAAGGTGAATGATTTGCCCAAGTTCTCAAAGCACATCAGCGGAAGGGCATGGAATTAAAAGCCAGGAGTCCTGACTCTCAGACCTTCCTTTTCTATCTCACTAGACCACACTCCTCCAGAGCCCAGGAGGCCCGCCTTCCAGGCTCCTGCCCTAACCCTTAGAATGCACCAAACAATTCCGCGAAGCAATGGCAGAGGCTGTTAGAAAATCTGCCACATGCCACTTAGCTTTCAGGCTCAGAGCCAAGACAATTTTCATTGAGGTGCTTTAAAAATTGATTGGCAGGATCAACTAAAACCTAAACTAAACAAGCAAGCCAGAAGCCAGTAGCATAAAACAAGAACTGCAGCCACTACTTAGGTTACTTACACTTGAAAATACTTCACCCTTCTATACACAATCTAAACAGTAGGGATGGGGAGGGAGGACCTACAAAACCAGCTTACTATCCTATTAAAATATAAGCAACACACAGAATTCAAACTGGAACAGGTACAGAGAAGGGCTGCTAGGATGATCCGAGGAATAGAAAACCTGGCTTATGAAAGGAGACTCAAAGAGCTTGGCTTGTTTAGCCTAACCAAAAGAAGGCTGAGGGGAGATATGATTGCTCTTTATAAATATATCAGAGGGATAAATATCAGGGAAGGAGAGGAATTATTTAAGCTTAGTACCAATGTGGACACAAGAACAAATGGATATAAACTGGACATTAGGAAGTTTAGACTTGAAATTAGACAAAGGTTTCTAACCAGAGGAGTGAAGTTCTGGAACAGCCTTCCAAGGGGAGCAGTGGGGGCAAAAGACACATCTGGCTTCAAGACTAAGCTTGATAAATTTATGGAGGGGATGGTATGATGGGAGAGCCTAATTTTGGCAATTAATTGATCTTTGACTATTAGCAGTAAATATACCCAATGGCCTGTGATGGGATGTTAGATGAGGTGGGATCTGAGTTACTACAGAGAATTCTTTCCTGGGTGTTGGCTGGTGAGTCTTGCCCACATGCTCAGGGTTTAACTGATCGCCATATTTGGGGTCAGGAAGGAATTTTCTTCCAGGGCAGATTGGCAGAGGGCCTGGAGATTTTTCGCCTTCCTCTGCAGCATGGGGCATGGGTCACTTGCTGGAGGATTCTCTGCACCTTGAGGTCTTTAAACCACGATTTGAGGACTTCAATAACTCGGACATAGGTTAGGGGTTTGTTACAGGAGTGGGTGGGTGAGATTCTGTGGCCTGTGTTGTGCAGGAGGTCAGACTAGATGATCATAATGGTCCCTTCTGACCTTAAAGTCTATGAATCCAGAAGAGGCCCATAGGCCCAGATCCAGAAAAGGTATTTAAGTTCCTAACTTCTGTTGAAATCAATGGAAGTCAAGAGCCTAAATACCTTTGTGGATCTGGATCACAGCCTCTTATCTAAAACAGTCCTGCTGACAAAGGCAAAGCTACTTTGAATCGTGTGCACTGTACAGAGTATTTTCCATATGGAAGAAGATTCCCTTCCCCTAATACATCTGAGCTGGCCCCTCGTCAATGGATTCAAAGGTAAAGCCCTCCACCAAAAGCTTCTAATTCTGCACACCGACACTGCAAATGCTGCAAGAAAACAGGGCTCCGACACTCTGCCAGGAGCCCATCCAGTACATTACTGTTAAAAGGCTTCATTCAGCCTGGTTGTTAAATTAAATTAGCCAAAGCAGGAAAGCTTTGAGCAGCTAAACTGAGCCCACATTTTTAAAATAAGGGCATGGGAAAAGGAGAGGGAGGAATAAAGGAGTGTGTTTCCAGCTAACCTTTTTCTCTTTCAGCCTCCTAGTAGGTTCTAGCTTCTTCTACAAGCCAGTGCAAGCCCCTTAGTGTACTGCCCTCTGAGAGTGCAGAGGTGATTACCTAATTAGCCCCAGCTGGGCCAGCCCTGCTAACCTGACAATGCCTGCACTGAGGGCAGCTGTGACCTTTCCTCTGCACAGGGACACAGTGTTAACCCTCTCCTTGCCAAATACAGCATTGTACCATTCCCCTCCTAGGTTACAAGGGTTTCCTGCCTTAGATATTGGCCACGGATGGAGGCAAGGAGCCGGGCTCGACAGCTGAGTGGTCTGATCTGAGTAGACACTTCGGATTACTGCAGGCCCCTCGCTCCCCAGCATCATGGATTTTTATACACACACAGAAGCAAACACTTTTTCCCCCCCATTTGCCGCTACAACAGCTTTCATCAAATCTAACACTGCGATATGCATCCAACCCTGGCTCCCAAACTGGGATTGATTTGTGAAATTCCTGGGCAAGGGAAGGAGCCACACAATGGTCTGAGCGCTGCAGGATGAAGCAAGCAGCATGTCAGAACATATCTAGCAAATGATAAAGGCAAAAAACACCTGGCTGGATGCTTAGAGCCAAATGAAGAGATAATACAGAGTGGCCCTGCCTTGGCTTTACCACAACAGTTGGCTCCCTGCTCCCAAACTCCAGGCTGCTGCAAAGTCTCACCCCCTTTCCAGAGGCTTCTACATCATTGTCTCTCTGCCCCTCCCCTCTATGATGGCTACTGTCTCCAGGGCCACCCTCTCATCTTTGGCTCTGGCTCAGAGGTCAGTTGAGGCCACCTGGTTGCCAAGGGAGACCAGTGACCTGAACCCCACTTTAATCAGCCTCCCTCTCCTATCAATAGGACCTTCTCCATGTAAACTAAGTCACTGCGGGTCAGTGGCTAGGCCCACTCCTCAGCTGTCTATCTCCGTGCCAGGCCACAGGACCAGGGGCTGCTTTCCACACAGGCCCCTCAGCTAGAAAGCAGCAGGCAGCCAAAGCAGAGGGCCTCAAGTGCCACTGCAGCCCTGCTTCCACCTGAGGCAGGTTATGTGGTGGGAGAAAGGCAGCCCACTTCTAGACACACATCCCCACACACGCTGAGAAGACAGCGTTCAGATTCTGATCAGGTTTAGGCTTGCCGTTTAGGTTTGAGGTCAAGCCAGGAGTAAGGTTTGAGGTCACACAGCTCTCATGAGCAGTTATGAGATTTCAGCTCAGAATGACATGACTCATGATTCCGAATGGCATCGACAGCAGATTCTGGAAAAACAGACACCCTTCCTGTTCTGGAGCTGACCCACAGCCAAATCACAGGGCTGAGTTTAGCACCAAGGATTTGAACGTAACCCCCACATGACATACACAATCCAAAATGTAGGGGGTGGGGGATCAGCTCTGAAACTGCAGCTGGGGCCCATCTCTAATACATGCACACACAGTGGCATCTTATTATCCTGTATGTGGATAGAGATGCCCCTTAAAGCAAAGCAAAATGAAAGCAGCTAAATTGAGTTGCCCTGTGAAAGTTAATCACAACAAACGCTACAGAATGAGGAAACAAGTACTTCTAGTGTCCCAGTTAATGGCTGTTAAATCAATATCTTTCTAACCAATGCATGAGGAGCAACAACAGGTAAAATTCCAACTCTAGCGCCATCTGATGGGAAGGGTCAATGCATTTGAACAGATTGGCCTATATATTATATTTAGTTCACAAGCTGTATTTGTGGCTAATTGGTTTTCCTTTTTTAAGGAGACAAAAAAACAACCACCCCACACTTTCAGTGCATCCTTGTAAACAGTGAGTTTCTGCTTTTTTTTAAAAAAAAAATCTTAAAATCTTGTCCTGCACTAGAAAAATTAGCTTAAAAAAAGTACAGATCCAGAAGAATGAATTTCCCAAGGCAACTGACACATGTATCGCAAAGTAATGAGTTTTGATTCTCTTACCAGCTCCTCCTGCTAGTCTCTGCAGCACAGGGGGCCATGTTGAGAATGCTGGAAGAAGATCTGGATAGGACCACAGAGTATAAACTGTCCAAAGGAAAACGGATTTTAAAAACATGGCATTACAGATGTCTCTAGCTGTTGCTTCTCGCCATCTTCAATTACAGCAGCACACCCTTGACTGTAACTAGCCAGATATTTCTCTCACATGGATGGTCAACAAATCAGGCTGCACGGCCCAGCAGCATCAAAATAACAAGCCAGTAGATACTCACAACGAACAAACTAAAATGTTAATGTTTCAGTTTCAAGCTTCCAATGGATTTTAATAAAGGATGGATAGATGATCTATGGCTATCTTGACACTGTCTTCTTTAAATCAAGGATGCTTTGACCTGAATTGTTATGATAACATGGGAGAGTCACTGAGCGGGCAGAGAAAAATGATGGAACAGCATATTGTATCAGGGCAATTCAGTCTTTCACGCACAGAATTCCACATAAAGAAGGTTGAACTTCATACTCACGGCAGTTGTGTCTTACAGTAAGTGGGCCAGAAAGGAAGGATAGTCTAGCAGTTAGGGCAATAGCCCAGGATCTGGGAGACCTGGGTTTAAGTCCCTGTTCCACCCCAGACTTCCTGTGTGATCCTGGGCAAGTCACCTCTCTGTGTCTCAGTTTCCTATATGTACAATAGGGGATAATACTGCCCTACATCACAAGGGTATTGTAAGGATAAATACATTAAAGAATGTGAGGTGCTCAGATACTACAGTAATGGCGTGTACAAGTACCTTGAATAGATGGGCATGCACAGAACTTGTAGGAGAGTTTTATGTCCAAGAGGCAGGAGGGGTTGGGAAAGATATTCTATTTCATGACTCATACCTGTTGGATATAGGGTTTTCTCCAGTTCAAAAAGGACCGGGTTCCTGTTGTTGGCATAGACCGTGACCGCATCCCCTTTGTGAGCATACAGTTTGACTACATTGAGTTCTTCTCTGTTTGGAACAAGTTCTGACAGCTGTTCACTGCTGAGGGCGGGAAAAGCTGCTGCAACATCAGTCCGCAGTTTCCTCCTGTAAAGACAAATCTGTGCTGAGCAAAAGTAAGGTTGTTTTTTTTAAATTTAAATTTTTTAAAGGACAGGGTACAGGCAAAGACTAGTCATGTCTAAGGAGACATGGGCTCAGGTGGGATCCTAGCTATGCAGTGGTTCTCAACCAGGGGTACGTGTACCCCTGGGGGTACACAGAGGTCTTCCAGGGGGTACATCAACTCATCTAGATATTTGCCTAGTTGACAACAGGCTACATAAAAAGCACTAGCGAAGTCCCTACAAACTAAAATTGCATACAGACAAAATGAGAACGTAAGGAATTTTCAGTAACTCTGCTGTGACACTTTTGTATGTTCATGTCTGATTTTGTAAGCAAGTAGTTTTTAAGTGAGGTGAAACTTGGGGGTACTCAAGACAAATCAGACTCCTGAAAGGGGTACAGTAGTCTGGAAAGGTTGAGAACCACTGTGTTCGAGGCATTTAGCTATCAGTTCATTTCTTATGTCTCACTCATGGCACTAGGCAGCAGCAGCAAGGTGGCAGACACGCAGCAGCACTGCTCTAGTGACTGCAGGATCCACTCCCTCTGCTCGCCCCCCAGTTCCGTTCACATTTTGCCTCATGCTCGTTCACGCCACATTCCATCTGTTTTGCAGGCTGAAGCCCTTCTTCAACAGTCACAAACAACATACAATTCTACATCAGCAAAGCTGCTAGTAAAAATGCATCTATCTGAAGATGGAGGGCCTGATTCGCTGTTGTCATGAACCTTTGTGGGGTCATTCACACCAGCACAAAGTGGGTGTAAAACATGAGCAAATCAGACTGGTAGAATTCTACACTCACTTCACATGGGTGTAAGTGACAACACGAATGTACACAGCAATAGCGAACTGGGACCCCACGCCCTCTTTCGGGTAAAGGCCATTGGTTAACTTAGGCTATGTCTTCACTGCTAAAAAGGTATGTGGTTACTGCAAGATAGCTAACTCAAGACAGGTTTCAGAGGGGTAGCCGTGTTAGTCTGTATCAGCAAAAACAAGGAGGAATCCTTGTAGTACCTTAGAGACTAACAAATTTATTTGGGCATAAGCTTTTGTGGGCTATAACCCATTTCATCAGATGCATGGAGTGGAAAATACAGTAGGCAGGTATAAATATACAGCACATAAGATGGGAGTTGCCTTACCAAGTGTGGGGTCAGTGCTAACGAGGCCAATTCAATTAGGGTGGATGTGGCCCATTTCCAACAGTTGACAAGAAGGTGCAAGTATCAACAGAGGGAAAATTCTTTTTTGTAGTGACCCAGCCACTCTCTGTCTTTATTCAGGCCTAATTTGATGGTGTCAAGTTCGCAAATTAATTGCAGTTCTGCAGTTTCTCATTGAAGTCTGTTTTTGAAGTTTTTTTGTTGAAGAATGGCCACTTAAATCTGTTATTGAGCATCCAGGGAGATTGAAGTGCTCTCCTACTGGTTTTTGAATTTTACAATTCTTGATGTCAGATTTGTGTCCATTTATTCTTTTGCGTAGAGGCTGTTCGGTTTGGCCAATGTACATGGCAGAGGGGTATTGCTGGCACATGATGGTATATATCACATTGGTAGATGTGCAAGTGAACGAGCCCCTGATGGTGTGGCTGATGTGGTTATATCCTATGATGGTGTCTAAAGCAACTCCCATCTTTTCATGTGCTGTATATTTATACCTGCCTACTGTATTTTCCACTCCATGCATCTGATGAAATGGGTTCTAGCCCACAAAAGCTTATGCCCAAATAAATGTTAGTCTCAAAGGTGCCACAAGGACTCCTTGTTGTTTTAACTCAAGACAGTTACCTCAATGTAAAATCCTAGCAGAGACAAGGCCTGGGTAGTACTTGATGTCATCCCCTTGCATCCCACCTGATAAGTTATTGATGTAAAAACATGTTTTAAATTTTATTTTGCTGCGAAGGCATCTTCAGTTAAACACTAGTGTGACGGCGTACCCCATAAGGCTTTATGGGGAGGGGGTGCTTATAAATGTATGTATGACATAACTGGAATATGTTTTGTGCTGCCTGTGCCAGGTAACATATCTCCGTAAAGGTTATGGTCTACTATATCTATTCATCCTATTTGTACATATATATATATCATTTTCTACTTGAGGTTAAGAATATGGGCTGTATGCTTGCTTGGTTTCTAAGTAAGCTTCGGGAGGCATTTGGTCAGCTTCCTTAGGAAGGAATTCGCCAGGTTAAGTACCTGATCAGGAAACACTTGGGGAACAATGCATCTTGGAATGCTCCAATCCACATAAGAAGTCTTCCTGGAGACATGCAAGATACCATGTGGACAATGGCATCGGCCTGTAAAGACTGAGTCATGCAGGGGCATGTGACTTGCCCAGGTGTCTCCAAAACTCCATCTTGGAGCTGGACTTTGCATAGGAGGGAGGAGGGGGGTCTCCTCCCACAAGAGAGAGACTATTTATACCTGGGGTAGACCCCTCCATTTGGTCTTCAGCTGGCTAAAGAAGGAGCCTCTCCACCCCCCCAGGATACTTGAAAGAAACTGAAACAAAAGACAGACTACAGGGGTTGTGAGAGATTGCTGGACCCAGGCTAAAGGGAGAGTAGCCTGTAAAAGGGAGCATTCTGGAACTGGTGAGGAACTTATCTGTATTTAGTTTGATTAGGCATAGATTTGCGCATTTTATTTTATTTTGCTTGTGACTTACTTTGTTCTGTCTGCTACTACTTGGAACTACTTAAATCCTACTGTCTGTATTTAATAAAATCACTTTTTATTTAGTAACTTACTCAGAGTATGTATTAATACCTGGGGGAGCAAACAACTGTGCATATCTCTCTATCAGTGTTATAGAGGGCGAACAGTTTATGAGTTTACTCTGCATAAGCTTTATGCAGGGTAAAACGGATTTATCTGGGTTTAGACCCCATTGGGAGTTGGGCATCTGAGTGCTAAAGACAAGCACACTCCTGTGAGCTGGTTTTCAGGTAAACTTGCAGCTTTGGGACAAGTGATTCAGACCCTGAGTCTTTGTTAGAGCAGACAGGAGTGTCTGGCTCAGCGAGACGGGGTGCTGGAGTCCTGAGCTGGCAGGGAAAACAGAAGCAGGAGTAGTCTTGGCACATTGGGTGGCAGCTCCCAAGGGGGTTTCTGTGATCCAACCCGTCACAGTGGCGTAGTCGGCAGGATCTGTGCACAGCTGATTGCTTTGAGATACTGGTAGTGATTTTAAGTGAGTTTTAAGTGTGGTGGCTGGAGAACAGACAAAGTGGTTACTGGTTTGTTATTTTCTGTTTGCTTATTTCGGGAAAGGGAAGTAGGGACAGAAAAGGAAGCAAAATAAGTAAGACGGAAGATCAGAAGAAACTAAAACTGCACAGGGTACAAATTGCCCAGAAAAGCTGAACGCTGGGCACTGTGAAAGTCTTGGTTAACTAAGAATCCCCTGAGCTAAGTGCATCTCAGTTTCAGTGAACTGCAGAGGGGTTGTAGCCCAGCACAAGAAAGCAGGACAATGAGTACTAGTGACGCTGCTAATAAACTAAAGCTGGCCAGGCTGGTAGCAAAAGAGAAAGAAAATGAACATAAGAGACAGTTGGAACTAAGACAATTAGAAATTAGTGCCAGGGAGGCAGAACATGCAAGGGAAGAGGCTGCCCACAAGAGAGCTATGGAGGCGGAGGCAGCGAGGGCAGCAGCGAGAGCGGAGGCAGAACATGCAAGGGAAGAGGCTGCCCACAAGAGAGCTATGGAGGCGGAGGCAGCGAGAGCGGAGGCAGAAACAGCCACCCACAAGAGAGCTATAGAGGCAGAGACAGCTGCCCACGAGAGGGCTATGGAGGTGGAGGCAGCGAGGGAGCGAGCGGCGGCAGCGAGGGAGCGAGCGGCGGCAGCGAGGGCGGAGGCAGAGGCAGCTGCCCAGGAGAGGGCTATGGAGGCCCAGAGGGAGGCCCAGAAACATGAACTGACTGTTATGGAGTCGAGGAGACAAAACCCTCCCCCGGCTGGCTCCGCTTCCCCAAAAATCCACAAATGGGAGCGACTATGTCCACAGTATGACGAGTCCAGCGATATCGCCGAATATTTCATCACCTTTGAGAGACTGTGCACCCTCCATGCCATCCCTGAAGATCAGAAGATGACCACATTGATAGCAAAATTGTCTGGCAGAGCTCTGGACATATTCAATAAGATGCCCATTGATGATGCTTCAAACTATGGTAAATTTAAGGAACTGGTTTTGAAACAGTTTCAGGTTACACCTGAAACCTACAGGGTTAAATTCAGGAGCCTTAAGAGGGGATCTGGATTAAGCAATGTGGCTTATGCCAATGAAATGAGAGATTTGGTAGATAAATGGGTGCGGGGGAGAGGCATTACCAGCTTTGAAGGGATGTGTGATCTGGTTACTCAGGAACACTTCCTGAATATGTGCAGTGATGAGGTAAAACAGTATTTGTGGGACAAAAAGGTAAATGCAGTGGGTGAATTAGCTGAGTATGCTGACTCTTATGAACAAGCACAAGCTGCAATCAAACATAAACCACTGGTGGAGGGGTATAAGGTTGGGGGAAAGCAGAATCACCGTTTTACCCCCGGGTCTGGGAAAAAGGAGGCTGGGCGGTCACCTCCCCATTCCCCTGGTACTCGTCCCAAATTTCCTGTGCAAGGAGAGGAGCCCAAGAGGTGCTATCATTGTAAGTCCACTGAGCACCTGAGGAATAAGTGTCCCTTGCTAAGTGGAAACAGGCAACAAGTAACACATGAAGCTGTGGCTTCTCAGAGCCAGGCTGTGGCCTCTTTCCACACAGGATTTGTAAAGCTTGCTTCCACACAACCAAGCAATGAACATATGCATGCTGTTAAATTAAATGGTCAAATGCTTCTTGGATTAAGGGACACGGGTGCTGAGATTTCTGTGGTCAGGAGGGACCTGATCCAGGAAAAGGATTTGTTGCCAGGTAAAATGGCAGAATTAGAGCTGGTAGGGGGTTACAAAGTCCTTGCACCTTTAGCTAAAGTACACATGCAAACTCAGGATTTGCAGGCTGAGCTGACTGTTGCAACGGTGGCACACAATTTTGCACCATTTCTACTGGGGAATGATTTCTTTAGTGTGGCAGAATCTGTCCCAGGGTTGGTTAGCAGTGAGAAGGAATCTTGTGCTAAAAGCCCCAGAGGGGGGGGTGAAGGCACAGGAACTGCTGGGGGAATAGGAAAGCGTCTCTTAGATTCCTCTGCAGAAGTAAAGGATGCAGCTTCGGGGGCAGGGCTGGTTGTAGCCAGTTCCTATAGCCCTGGGGCTCCCGGGAAGTTCAAGAGGGAGGAGCTGGATAAAGCTAGCTCCTGTCCCGTAATCATCTCCCCGGGGGAGGGGGATGTACCACCTTGTAGCAAGGAGGCCACCACAGCTGCTGACTGCCAGAAAGTTGCAGGTCAGCAGGGGGCCGGGCCTGCCCTGGGGTGCACAGAGGCGTGTGTCCCACAGGTGGAAGTTGGGGTCCTGGGGACCGCTGCGGTGGGAACAGGCCCCAAGGACTCTGTAGCTGGGTGCCAGCCCAACCCGAGTGAAAGGGGGGGGATTTTGCTGGCCAGTAAGAGGTGGGTCGCTGGTAGCTGCGAGTCCACAGCTGGGGCAGGATCACCTTCCCTTTTGGGGGACACAAGAGTGTCGGACCCAGAGGGGAGCCCAAAGAGGGAAGCCCAAATGGAAGGTCAGGGGGGGCCAGAGAGTCCACCTACCTTTGGTAGGGAGGGGCTTTCCCAGGAGGAGGGTGAAAAGCCCGCATTCGAAAGGCCAGTCCCCTCTCCTGTGGATCAGGTTTCAAGGGAAACCTGGGGGTCAGGTCTCCGGGATGAGGGGGTCCATTCAGCTGACCCCTTGGAAACAGAAAGTGGGGTGCCCAAAGGGGTCCAGAGCACCCCAGGGAAAGATGTTGTTCTTGCTACACTTGCAAGAGATAAAACTCTCTCTCCAAGACAGGGGGGGGGAAATCTCTGCATGGGAGGAACTTCACAAGGGAGTGGGGCCCAGCCCAGAGAAACTCCAGAGGGAGGGGCCGAGGGCAAGCATGGTCGTAGTACACCCTTTCCGGGCCAAAGACCCAAGCACATGCCCGAACTAGAAGTCTTCCCCAAAGAGGCAGAAGAATCGGCATCAGAGTGTCTACCAGAGGGCACAGAGAACTGGGAAAATGCAATAGGGGCTAAACAAGTCAAATTGAGTGAACGAAGCCTGTCCACCGTAGATTTGCTGTTAACCTTGTGTCTTTGGCTAATTCACCTATGGGATAAAATAAAAGAATTCACACTAGTGGTAAACCCTTTAAAGATGTGGAACATACCTAATTTGTGGAAGAAGCTGTTATACATGCTGGGGATGGTAACAAGACAGCCCCACCAGCATGTTACTTTACAGCCCATACCTGTAAAAAGCAGCAAAAGCCTAACAGGCCCATGCTGCTGTGTAGAAGGGGAAACTGAGGCACACCGCCTCATGGTATTGGTGGCTAGATGCCAAGACACCTCCACTTTAACGGATATTGCTGCCTGCATTCTGTTAGCAATACTACATCCCTACCTGTTTGCAAGCATCTGGGGACCAGGAACCCCAAAGCGGGCTAGGACCCCTAGAAGTGACATCATATGGTTTCAAGGTACTGAAAGGGAGTGTGACCAAAAACAAACAGAAATTTTCCAGGTACTGCCTCCGCCATGGACAGTGTCCAAGTCTCTGGCAGTAAGTTCAGGGGGAGGGTGTGACGGCGTACCCCATAAGGCTTTATGGGGAGGGGGTGCTTATAAATGTATGTATGACATAACTGGAATATGTTTTGTGCTGCCTGTGCCAGGTAACATATCTCCGTAAAGGTTATGGTCTACTATATCTATTCATCCTATTTGTACATATATATATATCATTTTCTACTTGAGGTTAAGAATATGGGCTGTATGCTTGCTTGGTTTCTAAGTAAGCTTCGGGAGGCATTTGGTCAGCTTCCTTAGGAAGGAATTCGCCAGGTTAAGTACCTGATCAGGAAACACTTGGGGAACAATGCATCTTGGAATGCTCCAATCCACATAAGAAGTCTTCCTGGAGACATGCAAGATACCATGTGGACAATGGCATCGGCCTGTAAAGACTGAGTCATGCAGGGGCATGTGACTTGCCCAGGTGTCTCCAAAACTCCATCTTGGAGCTGGACTTTGCATAGGAGGGAGGAGGGGGGTCTCCTCCCACAAGAGAGAGACTATTTATACCTGGGGGAGACCCCTCCATTTGGTCTTCAGCTGGCTAAAGAAGGAGCCTCTCCACCCCCCCAGGATACTTGAAAGAAACTGAAACAAAAGACAGACTACAGGGGTTGTGAGAGATTGCTGGACCCAGGCTAAAGGGAGAGTAGCCTGTAAAAGGGAGCATTCTGGAACTGGTGAGGAACTTATCTGTATTTAGTTTGATTAGGCATAGATTTGCGCATTTTATTTTATTTTGCTTGTGACTTACTTTGTTCTGTCTGCTACTACTTGGAACTACTTAAATCCTACTGTCTGTATTTAATAAAATCACTTTTTATTTAGTAACTTACTCAGAGTATGTATTAATACCTGGGGGAGCAAACAACTGTGCATATCTCTCTATCAGTGTTATAGAGGGCGAACAGTTTATGAGTTTACTCTGCATAAGCTTTATGCAGGGTAAAACGGATTTATCTGGGTTTAGACCCCATTGGGAGTTGCTGTGACGGGTTGGATCACAGAAACCCCCTTGGGAGCTGCCACCCAATGTGCCAAGACTACTCCTGCTTCTGTTTTCCCTGCCAGCTCAGGACTCCAGCACCCCGTCTCGCTGAGCCAGACACTCCTGTCTGCTCTAACAAAGACTCAGGGTCTGAATCACTTGTCCCAAAGCTGCAAGTTTACCTGAAAACCAGCTCACAGGAGTGTGCTTGTCTTTAGCACTCAGATGCCCAACTCCCAATGGGGTCTAAACCCAGATAAATCCGTTTTACCCTGCATAAAGCTTATGCAGAGTAAACTCATAAACTGTTCGCCCTCTATAACACTGATAGAGAGATATGCACAGTTGTTTGCTCCCCCAGGTATTAATACATACTCTGAGTAAGTTACTAAATAAAAAGTGATTTTATTAAATACAGACAGTAGGATTTAAGTAGTTCCAAGTAGTAGCAGACAGAACAAAGTAAGTCACAAGCAAAATAAAATAAAATGCGCAAATCTATGCCTAATCAAACTAAATACAGATAAGTTCCTCACCAGTTCCAGAATGCTCCCTTTTACAGGCTACTCTCCCTTTAGCCTGGGTCCAGCAATCTCTCACAACCCCTGTAGTCTGTCTTTTGTTTCAGTTTCTTTCAAGTATCCTGGGGGGGTGGAGAGGCTCCTTCTTTAGCCAGCTGAAGACCAAATGGAGGGGTCTCCCCCAGGTATAAATAGTCTCTCTCTTGTGGGAGGAGACCCCCCTCCTCCCTCCTATGCAAAGTCCAGCTCCAAGATGGAGTTTTGGAGACACCTGGGCAAGTCACATGCCCCTGCATGACTCAGTCTTTACAGGCCGATGCCATTGTCCACATGGTATCTTGCATGTCTCCAGGAAGACTTCTTATGTGGATTGGAGCATTCCAAGATGCATTGTTCCCCAAGTGTTTCCTGATCAGGTACTTAACCTGGCGAATTCCTTCCTAAGGAAGCTGACCAAATGCCTCCCGAAGCTTACTTAGAAACCAAGCAAGCATACAGCCCATATTCTTAACCTCAAGTAGAAAATGATATATATATATGTACAAATAGGATGAATAGATATAGTAGACCATAACCTTTACGGAGATATGTTACCTGGCACAGGCAGCACAAAACATATTCCAGTTATGTCATACATACATTTATAAGCACCCCCTCCCCATAAAGCCTTATGGGGTACGCCGTCACAACTAGTACTGACTGAACTTAGTGAATGCTAGCTTTGTGCTGCAAGGCCCTTAGTGGACTTGGTTTGTATTATTACAAATATTTAAAGTATGCGGTCCCAGGCTAGTATGGGGACGAGGTAATATCTTTTATTGGACCAACTTCTGTAGAGCTGTGTGTAAACTCAAAAGCTTGTCTCTTACCAACAGAAGTTGGTCCAATAAAATATATTACCTCACCCACCTTGTGTTTCAAAAATTTTAAGTGTTAATATGTTCACTGCGGCATTACACAAAATATTACAAATAGACTTCCATAGGCTAGCAGAAATATGGTAAGGGAGGTTTTCCTGCTAAAAGAAAGAAAGCCTTCAAAATTTGCCTCACAACACGACTCAGACTGCCACATTATTTAAAGCCCATCTGTTTCAAAGCTACTGTGTAACCTATCCTTGGGTGCATTCCATCTGGCAACGCTTATATACCAACGCTACAGAAAAAGAATCCACAGCCTAGCTTCACTTATTTGGAAGGAGATACATTGCAGACTCTCAGGAATGGCATTTAAGAAATAATAATAAAAAAAGCCTCCCCCTCTTGTGATGCAGGATATTGCTGTCTGCTCTTCAGCAAGATGTAAAAATCTGACTCATGCCTCTTAGAAATCGCTCCTGTTCAAGCTTGTAAAAGCTTGTGACTGTGCCTGACAACCAGACAAAGCAGGAGGAGGTAAATCATGCTAGCTACCCTAAAAATCTCACCGTGGGCCTGGAGTGAAATTAACATAACTCACTCACCTATCAGACCCTTTGATGGCAGTGTTGGATTTCACCCTGAAGGACTTGGAAAACATGATCCACTCCAAAGGGGAGGCTTCACGCCCCTCCTTCGGCTCTGCCCCCCAAACCCTGGCAGGCCGAGAGGTGCTGGGCCAGCCGTGCAGGTAGGATGCTAGAAAGGCGAAAGCATGAGTTAAGCCCCAGGATTGCAGCGCTCCTGCTTCATTGCATGGGAGCAGCCATGTTGCAGTCCTGCAGCAAAAAGAGCCCGTGTGGCAACACGTAGCTGCTTTCTTCTGCTTCCTCTGCAATGGCCAGGCTGTCTAATGCCTGCTGGGCGAGGGAGGCTGATCCTGCCAACGCGTACACCCGCGTGAGTAACTTTGCCTATAGAAGTAGTGCTACTGGAGTCAATGGGACCGCTGCCGTAAGTAAATTACTCATGAGTGCAAAGATAATTGCAGCCCAGTTAAGTTTGCAGACACCAAAACATTTGGAAGATGCATCACAGAACCAGGCTGCTGCTGTTGCTGGAGTGGCAGGAAGAAATCAGCTTCCCAGCGTTCCCAGCCCTCGTGGAAGGGGCTAGGGGGAGGAGCTGCGAAATGTGAACACGTGTCTGAGTCTGGAGACAGCTGGTAACGATACAAGCTTGGCGAGGTATCAACTGCCCGATCCTGGAACACACCCTCAGGAGGGGTGGCTTGTGCTTTGGGGACCTGATTGCCTTAATTCAGCCCTTCGAGCTAGGCCGCCCTGCCAAAAATCTCACTCCTTTGGAGGGACAGTCCCTCATTTTAGAGGCTGCTACTCTGAAACCTGTCATTTTAGATTCTCACTTTACGAAGTGTAGGTCTTTGAACAAAATCTTCCTAACCTTTGTTAAAAATAAACCTTACAAAACCACTTAATAATTCTCACCCAGTTTGCATTTTACTTAGCATGGATAGTGGATAGAGATTTTTTGTACTTGCCCCTTGCAAAGAGTGCGGTCACATAGCTTTCTGTCTCTCGCTTTTGATTAATTGCCTGACCTCCAGCCAGAGGTCTCCAAACACCTTCCCCTGCAATGCTACATGTCCCATCCTGTATACAATAATATTTCATGTATGTGTGTATGCATGTCCTTGTTAAAGAGTGTTATTTCCCCCCCCCCTTTTTATAGTGAATATTACAGTAATAAGAAGGCCTCCGTCCTGCAATAGGATGCATGCAAGTAGACCTGTGTCAATGAGGATTTACATCAATAAGACGCTGCGCTGGCCTGTCTGAATGGATCCAATTGCAGGACCAGGGCCTAAATTACGTCTCTCTTCTGATATCTGGCTAGAAAACAAGAAAAGCACAGGCCCAGGCATACCAAGCAAGAAGATGCAGCAATTTCAAGACAGAAACTATTTGAAGGAAACCAGAAAATTAGTCACACATTTTGCTCTATGGAAGGAATAATGGGGAATGTCTGATGCATGTAGGAAAGAAATGTGTGAGCAATTTTCTGGTTTTCTTCAAATAATTCCCACTTTGAAATGGGTGCTTTTGTGTTTGGGTGATACTATATTTTGTGCAGGCTGACTATTTTTCAGATCCTTTACTGTATTTTAGGAGAAACATTTGCAACTTTAAAAAAAAATCTGTGTTTTCAATTCAGACTTCTGTATATTGTTCAGACATAATAAACTTGCAGAGGATTCCAAAATTGTGACAGTATACAGACCTGATCATGCAAACACTTATCCACCTGCTTCACTTTACTCATTGTGAGATGTCCCATTGAAGGGACATCACAGAAACTAGCGGGCTTAAGTGTTGGGTGAACTGAAAACAGGCAAAATTGTTGCACAGTACGGGAACACAGCACTGAACCTGGGGCCTCTCTTGGAGCATGCGCCAAACATGCCACAGTCACACCACGCTGAGACCAGGGGAACTGAGAATAAGCAGGTTCAGTGCATGCCATAGTTGAGATGCGGGATGAGAACACCCACTGCAATGAATGGGATGGTTCACACCCCTCGGAGCTATTCTTTCAAGCTATTTTAATCTTCATGGGATTTTCTGATTCCACACCTCTGCAAGTCTCCTATGCTACAGAGGAGCACGCAGAGCCCCTTCACCCTACACTGAGGTGGGGTAGGGACTCTGGGGTCCCTTCCCCCTTTCTGCCTCCTTCTAGCAGATGCACTCCTCACAGACCCACCTAGAGAACAAGGAAATGCACAGTTAAGGTAACCTCCTCTTCTAGACCATACACGCGACACAACCTTAACTCTGCTACTGGGGAGATGGCCTTAGTCACAGGGAATATAACAATACCTTATCCATCCTAACAAAAACTGATAGTTTCATAGTGCCCACAATGCTCCATGTCAGCATTCCTATTATACACTTTTATGTACCTTCATTGTGTTCTCTGTGGCACCATTGATAGAAGATGCTGGTAGGGCACTGGCAGACCTCACAGTGGTATAGCAACGCCATTTTCCTGAGGCACTTTTGAGAGCAGGAATGTAAAGATGTAAAATTTCCTCTGACTTAGCCCAACACTGCCCTTTTTCATCCTAACTGCTGAACTCAACCCACTTTAGGGAAGGGAAGGCACTGAGATCTCCCTGAGGTACTCTTTATTGTGGTGATCAAAGGGGAAGAGGGTTAAGGCAATGGTGGGAGTGCTATGGGAAGCATTATCTTAACTGAGCATTTCCTTGTTTTCTAATGTTTGTGTTTTGTTTTGTGTATTTGCTGATGCTCAGGCATGTGCTTGTCAGGTGGCCACTTCTACATTCTGGGAGGGTATGATGAGGCATTGCCAGGCAACCTACCCTCCCTTTAACTGTGTTTTATTAAAACAACAAGGAGTCCAGTGGCACCTTAAAGACTAACAGATTTATTTGGGCATAAGCTTTCGTTTTTCGTGTTTTGTTAGTGAATAGAGGATTCCACATAGCTTCACACACAGGAACAGTCAGTGGAAAAAGAACGGAAGCCCTCGTACACGTTAAAAGGTTTTGAATAATGATTTATAAAAATAAATCACAGTTCAGTGTGAATAGAGTCTCCAATTTCTCTCACATGCATGACGTGCCTCTGGGGATATGGGCAGGGTTGTGATGCCTGCTGCCAACACCAGATGGCTCTCAGGTTTTCCTTTCAGAGTGTTAGCTGTGTTAGTCTGTATCAGCAAAAACAAGGAGGAGTCCTTGTGACACCTTAGAGACTAACACATTTATTTGGGTATAAGCTTTTGTGGGCTAAAACCCACTTCCACAAAAGCTTATGCCCAAATAAATGTGTTGGTCTCTAAGGTGCCACAAGGACTCCTCGAGGTTTTCCTTTGCAACACTATTCATATCTCCCCTCATCAGCAAACCAAGAGTTAGGGACACAGGACGCTCATTAACGTCTCCTTTGTTCAAACACGCATTAGAGGACTGTAACACTTTACATAGAGTAGACATATTCCCTACCCTAAAAAGTTTCTCTCTCTCTCTCTAAGGTACTTATCTGACCACCATTATTGTAGTAGCTGAGTGCTTTGCAATCTTGAATGCATTTATCCTTATAACACTCCAGTGTGGTAGGGAAGTGCTAGCTATTAGACTCATTTTACTGATGGGAGTCAGACGTCTTCACTGACACAAGAGTTTTTTTTGTTTGTTTGTTTGTTTGTTTTGTACAAGATCCCTAATACATACTAGTTATCTCACTGTAAAATCCTAAATGGAGACAAGGTACTAGTAGTTTTTGTCACAAGGTAGCCCTAGCCAGCAGTATAGTGCTGACTTATCTTAGTTCACCTCATGGTTAAACCACAGTGCCTTGTCTCTGCTCTATTTGCTTTAGGTTGGGGGGTTGTCTGTAAGCGAGGACAGGTCTGTCTCCCAAGATCTGTGAGAGTAAAGGATCATCTTTCAGGATAGGTTGTAGATCTCTGATGATGCGCTGGAGAGGTTTTAGTTGGGGGCTGAAGGTGACAGCTAGTGGTGTTCTGTTATTTTCTTTGTTGGCCCTGTCTTGTAGGAGGTGACTTCTGGGTACTCGTCTGGCTCTGTCAATCTGTTTTTTCACTTCAGCAGGTGGGTATTGTAGTTTTAAGAATGCTTGATAGAGATCTTGTAGGTGCTTGTCTCTATCTGAGGGATTGGACAGACCTGTCCTCGCTTACAGACAACCCCCCAACCTAAAGCAAATACTCACCAGCAACCACACATCACTGAACAAAAACACTGACCCAGGAACCTATCCTTGTAACAAAGCCCGATGCCAACTCTGTCCACATATCTATTCAGGTGACACCATCATAGGGCCTAATCACATCAGCCATACCATCAGGGGCTCGTTCACCTGCACATCTACCAATGTGATATATGCCATCATGTGCCAGCAATGCCCCTCTGCCATGTACATTGGCCAAACCGGACAGTCTCTACGCAAAAGAATTAATGGACACAAATCTGACATCAGGAATCATAATACTCAAAAACCAGTGGGAGAACACTTTAACCTGTCTGGCCATTCTTTGACAGACCTGCGGGTGGCTATCTTAAAACAGAAAAACTTCAAAAACAGACTCCAACGAGAGACTGCTGAGCTGGAATTGATATGCAAACTAGACACAATCAACTCAGGGCTAAATAGGGATTGGGAATGGCTGAGCCATTACAAACATTGAATCTATCTCCCCTTGTAAGTATTCTCACACTTGCTTCTTATCAAACTGTCTGTACTGGGCTATCTTGATTATCACTTCAAAAGTTTTTTTTCTCTTACTTAATTGGCCTCTCAGACTTGGTAAGACAACTCCCACCTGTTCATGCTCTCTGTATGTGTGTATATATATCTCCTCAATATATGTTTCACTCTATATGCATCCGAAGAAGTGGGTTGTAGCCCACGAAAGCTTATGCTGTAATAAATTTGTTAGTCTCTAAGGTGCCACAAGTACTCCTGTTATTTTGACAGTATAATATACTGGTATAGCTATTCCGGAAAAGCACTTCTAGTGTAGACTTATCCAAGGTCACACAGGGAGTCTGTGGTGGAGCTAAAAAATGAACCAGGTTTCTATTTAGCACCCTAACCGCTCTTCTACTCTCCCTGTTAGCTCAGGATATCAACCTACAGTAGACATCACAGGAGGAAATGAACAGGGCTTTGCAGTTAAAAGGGGCTATAAGTAAAGGAAGAATGGAAAGGGGAAAAAGAAAAGCCAAACCCCATTACACTCCAGGGGCCCAGGGGAGGGCCTCTCCCAGCAACAAACGTGTTTGCTTAGCTGCAGTTATGTCAATGGAATGGAAAACTTTCCATTTCCAATCCCCAGTAGCTTTTAATTGGGTGTGTGGGTGTGTGTGGGGTGGCTAACGTTTGTTTGCACTGAGTGAGTCCCAGGCAGCAGCAGCAGCTCTGGGTCCTGCACACATAGAATCATAGAATATCAGGGTTGGAAGGGACCTCAGGAGGTCATCTAGTCCAACCCCCTGCTCAAAGCAGGACCAATTCCCAACTAAATCATCCCAGCCAGGGCTTTGTCAAGCCGGGCCTTAAAAACCTCCAAGGAAGGAGACTCCACCACCTCCCTAGGTAAAGCATTCCAGTGCTTCACCACCCTCCTAGTGAAATAGTGTTTCCTAATATCCAACCTAGACCTCCCCCACTGCAACTTGAGACCATTGCTCCTTGTTCTGTCATCTGCCACCTCTGAGAACAGCCGAGCTCCATCCTCTTTGGAACCCCCCTTCAGGTAGTTGAAGGCTGCTATCAAATCCCCCCTCATTCTTCTCTTCTGGAGACTAAACAATCCCAATTCCCTCAGCCTCTCCTCATAAGTCATGCGCTCCAGACCCCTAATCATTTTTGTTGCCCTCCGCTGGACTCTTTCCAATTTTTCCACATCCTTCTTGTAGTGTGGGGCCCAAAACTGGACACAGTACTCCAGATGAGGCCTCACCAATGTCGAATAAAGGGGAACGATCACATCCCTCGATCTGCTGGCAATGCCGCTACTTATACAGCCCAAAATGCCGTTAGCCTTCTTGGCAACAAGAGCACACTGTTGACTCATATCCAGCTTCTCGTCCACTGTGACCCCTAGGTCCTTTTCTGCAGAACTGCTACCTAGCCCTTCGGTCCCTAGTCTGTAGCTGTGCGTGGGATTCTTCCGTCCTAAGTGCAGGACTCTGCACTTGTCCTTGTTGAACCTCATCAGGTTTCTTTTGGCCCAATCCTCTAATTTGTCTAGGTCCCTCTGTATCCGATCCCTACCCTCTAGTGTATCTACCACGCCTCCTAGTTTAGTGTCATCGGCAAACTTGAGCGGGGGGCACACGTCCCCCCAGTTTGGGGCACACCTAGATCCCGCCCTGTGCTAGACTGGGGGCTCTGCGCGGGGAAGCAGAAACGCTGCTCCCCAGGGGGGTCTCAGAGAAGGGACCGCACAGGGCAAGACCAGGCAGGGAGCTTCCAGAGTTCCCAGGCCCAGCCAGCCCCATTCTCCTTCCTCCGCCTCCCAGTTCAGCCTGGGTTATTTTCTCTTCTCTTTCCCCCTCTCTTCTCCCCCCGCCCCGGCCCTTTCCCCTCCCCCTCCTGTCCCTCAGCGCGCAGACGCGGCCGCTGCCGGGCCGGGCGGGGAGGACGTTTCCCTAGCAACCGCCCGGGGTCCCGCCGCTGCCGCGGCCTGGGCCCGAGCGAAGGAGCCGCCCCAGCCCGGGGGAGCGGTGTGCGGGGCCTGGAGGGGGATGGGGCCCGCTGCCCCCCCGCCGTGATGCTGCTGAGCAGGAAGCCGGAGGGGCTCCTCACCGCAGGTAACGCGGGGCCCCGCATCCCGGCCGGGGTCTCGGGGCCGCCCCAGCGCAGCCCCGGCTCGGTCCCACGTGTCGGGGCCTGGGCATGAGACACGGTCCCCCGCCTCCATGTGCCCGGGGGAGCCGGTGGCCGATCCACTTGGGCGGAGGGTCGGCCTGGATCCCCCCCCCCACCCCAGCGGTGCACCCCTCGGGGGGGTGATGCACTTGGTGGGGGGCTGCCTGCCGGGGGGACCCGGGGGCCGTTGGCAGCATGGGGCGGGGAACCCCTGGAGCTGGGGGGAGTGAGTAGAGGGATCACAACACCACGGGGCGAGGGGGTTTGATCCCGGGGGTGGGGGCAGCTGGGAGGGTCCGGAATGCAGGGGGAGGCGGGCTTCCCATCCGCTCAGACAGATGGAAACCCCCCGGGGTGGGGGATGAGTGATTAGAGGGATAAAAATAAGGAGGAAAAGTGGTTGGTTCTATTGGGGGGGGGGGGCGACAACTGGGAGTATAATCAAGGGCAGGGGAGTACTGGGGTGAGATCCCTTAGGCGCCTGTGGGGGAATAACTAGGGGGAACCTAAAGTGTGGTGGGGAGTGAAATCAAATGACAGGAAACGTAGCCTGTCTTGGGAAACATCTCCTAAGGGTGCGAGTTACTCGTCGTCCCAGGAAACCAGTGGAAGCCCAGTCATCACATGAGACTTTTGAAACTAGACTGGACAAAGCACTGGAGAACAGATTGTAACGAACAATCCAGTTCTGGACAAGGCGTGAAATATGCCAACAATAGAAAACTTCCTTCTGTGGTGATTTCAAATGATGCTGAGTTTCTTTCAGTGCCTACTTTTTTTTTTTTTTTTTTGGTAACTTAGTAGCTGTTATGTCTTTGTACATTTCATTCACTCTGCTAAACCAAAAGGGGAGGATGAATACAGCAAAAACAGCAATTGGTTGTTAAAACAACACATTTTATCTGCATAGCATCCATCTAAAGTATCCCTGGTGTTTTTACGGGAAAACAAATGTGGATTAAATGACTCAAAACAGGCCAGATTTCATCAGGACTTGGGCAGACTCTGCACAAGGAAAGGAACATTCCTGGCATTTTTTCTTTGGCAACTTATTTTATATCTTTGACTGTGTTTTCAATTAATGCTTGAAGTGTTTGTTATCCTTTAAAGTAACCACAGAGTAGAGTAGTTTTTCAGAATCCAAGTTTAAAGGAAGCTAGAGAGTTTCCAGAGATTAAGAAAAGGAACACAATTTTCCTACTCTTCTATTTTGTACAGTATCTGCATTATATAATTCTGTAAATATATGTGTTCTAGCATTCAGTTCTGTGACTTATACAGTGTACTATTAATTTACTATTGAGCACCCTTCACGTATATCAGTATATTGTACAAAACATTCCTAATAACACACAAGTTTACGAAGAAGCTAGTGATACATTGTTGTGAAAAAAATGTAGTTCATTCTTCATACACAGCAGTGAATAAGCATGTTTTCTGGTGGCAGATGAAATTAGTTGATCACATTTTGCCTTGAACTTGTAACTGGGAATTTTTAAATATAATTTCCAACTTCCTGGTTGTGATTGCTTGTTTGGAAGAAGTGACTGAGTTTTGCATTTTGTCAGCAGAACTAAAATGAAAAACCAATTAGTTAAACTTTTTAGAGCATTGTTTTGGTATACGAAGGACAGTATTTATAGCAGTGAGAGAGGATGTCATATTATTTCGATATAAATAGTACTTTTTGTCTAACTCACACTGACATTTTGAGTGCAGATGGTGATCAAAACTCTGGAGTTTTAATGTTAATTGCTTTAGCCAATTTTATTTTAAGCACAGTCACAGAACTTTGTCTATTACTGTAGAAATCATTTAAAAAAAAATTATTTTGCCAACCATTGTTAGTAGCAACGAATTTATTGACTTTGGTTCCTCCACGTCATATTTACAGAGAATCTACTTTAAAGGATAGTCTTATCCAGTATTTAAATGCCTGCTCATTTTCCATTGCCACGCTAAATACAGATAGTTCAGGATTATCCTTCTTTTTCCTTAAAATAGGATATTGGTTAAAGGTTCTTAAGGATGCTTTTGCACTGCAAAAAAATGACAGATGAGTCTAATTTAAGAGAAGCTCCTAGTTTTTTTTTAAAAAAAAGAATCAGAAACTAAGGTTTGCACAGTGTTTTCTAAATGCTTAGGATCATTAAAAGAAATAAAACTGTTGAGTAGCTCATTAATATTTAGCTATGATGCTCTTGCTGTATTTTATCCAATAAATTAGCAAAAGCTGACTGTCTTAGCAAAAACTTTGAAGAATGATTACAAATGAGATAATTTTTAGGAGCTGAGACAAATGTCTTTTCCTGTATTAGTGCACACGGTTGTGACTAACTGGCTTCTATATTTGACGTGTTCAGCCAGGTTTGGAGATGGATTGTATGATTCCTACATGAGAATAGATCAAATTAGGTACCCAGATCCTACAAATGAAGAACACAGCCCTTCTGGACTTCCTTCACTTGGGAGATCAAACGTGAGTAATTTTCTGGCTTCTTGCATTGGTGATCTGGTTGGTAATGAAATAATGATATAAACTAAGTAGTCACACAGTAAATTAATAAAGCTAGATATTATAACCTTGTCACAGCTCATTAACACACTTGCTTTTACTAACTAGCAATAAAAAAGGTAACATGATATGGTGTTCTGCATGAACTGGCTAAGTAACTCTGAATAAGCTAATTTATAATCCATTGTCCATGCTTTGATCAAGAAAGTTAGTTTACAACCTGTTTGGGACCTCATGCCATAGCACATCACATACTAATATATATGGTACTTTATTAATCCATAGCTATATTCTACTTTAACTAGTGCACACTTATATTTATTGTCTCACATGAAAGTACTGGAAATAACAGGGGCATAATAGTAGATCACAACCAGAAGTTCTGTTTTTACAAATGTGTGATTTGTAGATACACCCAACGTAATACAAAAAAAATTTTTTTTTGCGTGGGAGCACTGGCATTATCTGGCACTTTAATTGATAGCAAAATAGCACTTCACAGACTTCTGATGTTCAATTTGTATTTTTGTAGAAGTTGTACATTTCTTAAACAGAAGTTTTGAATCATGTGATCCTTTCTTTAATTGTCTCAGCTGGACTGTAGCAGTCATATTCAGCCATGTAACAGTCATACTGTAAAATGGTCTGGAAATATATTTAGGCTCCAGTTGAATTTTGTCTGAAATCTTGTGCTCCTCGAAAATTTGTGGCTAAAAGCCAGATTGAAGAAATGGGATAGATGAAGGGACAAATTTAAAAATGAACATATTGAGAAGTCAATAGAGTTGAGATCATTTATGCCAGCAGTTAATTTGACTGGCCTTCTTCCTCAAACACTGAGGTGCCTATATGTGAGAGAGAGACATGTGTGAGCATATTGATACAAAAGAGCTGTGGTGCTGTCTTTAAATAATCCTTTAAATGATTAATCGTTGTGCAGTTTTCTTGAGATATAAAGTGCTATATCTAACTTACAACATATCCAGACATTTTCACAACTGTATTAAAATCAACTCTGGAACTAACAAGACACATGCCAAAAATAGCCCCTTGATCACTTTGCTTGTGTGTCACATCTCTTCTTTTCTCCTTCATCTGTATTTTGTCTGTTTAGACTGTCAGTTCTTTGGGACAAGGACTTTTTCTTATTTGTTTGTAAAATGCCAAGCATTGTCTTTGTGCCAAACAAAACAAATACTTAGTAGTGTCCTGCTCAGCAGGAATTAGGAATGCATGTGGAAATGAAAATTTTAAGCAGTTTTTATGAGAAAACATTTAGATTGAAGAGATACTTGTCTTCCTTTCTTCAACATTTTCTGTTTTGACATATAAAATTGCATTCGTATTGAAAACTCCAGGTACTCTCAACTGTCTCTCCTCTCAGACTTAGTTATATACAGTAAACTAAATGCTTCTGCTTTCAGAGACACACAGTTTTAATTTAGTTTGTAAAAGTAACAGTTGAGACACTTGGAAGGGCAAAACATTTAGCAAACTGGCTAGCCATTTCCTTCTTATTCATAATGAAGTTTTTCTGAGAAATCTTCAGTGGAGTATCATTTGTGTTGTTTATCAAGTTTCTTGGCTGCTGACAGCTAATTTATGGCAAAAGTAAACTGTGCAGTCCCTGGCTTATAAAATGAAGCCATTGGAAGAAGGTTGATGTGTTGATTTCAGACCAATTCTCCAATTTGCCAAGGTCATTTTGAATTCTAATCCCATCCTCCAAACTGCTTGCAACCCCTCCCAGCTTGGTGGTCTTCATCCACCTTATAGTAATTTCATCTACCATATTTTCCCCATTTGCTTGTGAGAATGTTGTATGTGACTGTGTCAAAAGCCCTATTAAAGACAAGATATATCTACTGCTTCTCATGCATCCACTATGCCCATTATCCTGTCAGAGAAGGAAATTAGTTTGGCTTGGCATGTTTTGTTCCTGACAAATCCATATTGGCTATTACTTATCACCTTATTCTCCAGGTTTGAACAAATTGCTTGTTTAATCATTTGTTCCAGTATCTTTCTGAGTATCGAAGTTAGGCTGACTGGTGTATAATTCCCCTTTGTGAAGATAGGTGCTATGTTTGCCCTTCTCCGGCCCACTAGGACCTCACCTGTCCTCCATGAGTTCTTGAATATAATCGTTAATGGTTTAGAGATTGCTTCAGCTAGTTCCTTAAGTACTCTATGGTGAATTTTATCAGGCTTTGTTGACTTAAATACATCTCTTTTATCTTTTTGAAGTCTTAGAGCTTTATTCACCCACCTGGGTACAGAGGGGTACAATTGCTCCCTTTGTACCTCTTTCCAGAGGAACCCTGCAAATTGAGGCTGCCATGGAGATGCACTGAATCAGCACAGATATCTGACAGGCCTTTAACAGCCATTATTCTGCAGTTATAACTTTTGATCAGATACTACTGTTTTTTAATACACTAAGTTGAAGCTAGTAGCATGTAGTAAAATAGCAGCACAACTTTAAGCTCAGATGGGTTTTGTGAGTTGTGCAGGGCTTATAAATGCAGCAGGTCTGATTTCCTCAGCAGTATTGGTAGTCTGAAGTGTCAGAAGACTTCAGGATAACTCAGACAGCCAGTAAATGAGGACGAACAACATTGTGGATGAGACCTTGCCACTTGTGGTGATTAAAACAATATACCGTATCTACTTGTTCATAAGCCGAATATTTTTGGTAAAAAAGTGACGCATCAAAATGTCCAGGTCGGCTTATAAACGGGTCTACACCAAAATTTGATGATTTTAAACTCTATGGAATCATTGAATTGAATATCTAATACATTGTTGTTTTGTTTACCTGGAGCGTCTGCAGGCATGGAGCCCCTCAGCTCCCAGTGTCCACGGTTTGCCGTTCCCAGCCAATGGGAGCTGCTGGAAGTGGCGCACCACTTCCCGCAGCTCCCATTGCCTGGGAACAGCAAACCGCGGACACTGGGAGCTGAGGGGCTCCATGCCTGTGAATGCTCCAGGTAAACAAAATGTCCAGGCCTGTTAGCAGCTTACCCTAATGGGCCAGGAGCCAAAGTTTGCCAACCCCTGAAATATAGGGTCAGCTTATGAAAGGGTCATACAGTTTTTGCTCTTTTTACCTAACCATCTTGGGGGGTCGGCTTATAAACGAACGGGCTAATGAACAAGTATATACTGTATATTTTTAACTACCTTTGTCTATATTAAGGGGATAATATTCACTATTTTAAAAAAAATCCTTTACCCTTATTAGTATCATTGTAGCATCTTAAAACTAAAAAGTATAAACAAGTAAATCAATAAATCTTGCTTTTCACCATTTTTACTGTTTATTTTTGGGGCGGAGGGAGGAGAGTTTTGTTTTTTTTAGCACATGATTCAAGTGCTGGCTTCAATGAAACTGAATTAGTCAGTTTCACCTGCTGGTTCTCAAGTACTGGCACAATGCAGCAGTTTGGGTTTCTAGCTCTACAAGGGATCACCATAGTCAAAGAATTCATAAAAGCATTTCTCTTTAGATTTTGTATTCCTTTTTATCCCCCTCTTTTTTTCTTTGTGAATCCTAAATGTTATGACAAAACTATTTGCTAGTGCCCTTTGAGGTACATCATCATTTGGAGAATGGTTATACCATATTTAGTATGATAATTCTAGCTCTTAAAGTGTTGCACTAGTTCCTAATTGTACAGCACTGTAACAGAAGTGTGTGTGGTGCTCTAAGGCCCTATTTGTATTCTAGGATGTCTCGTGAACAGATCTAGGTTACAGGACAACAAAGCAAAGTTGATTATTTATCTTCTAGGGCATCTTGATGAGCTTGTCTAGGATAGGAACATAAGATATCTGCAGGACAGTGTATCGATGTGAGATTTAAATGTAAGTTAACGGGTGCATTAGCCTTTTTTAAATGGTGAAACTCTGCCTTAACACCTTCATTCCTGAATTGTTTTCCAGGTATGAATTTTGGGAAGGGGGCAGGGGACGAAAGAGAACAAAAAATGCATAGCAACTGGCCAAGTAGTTTGTGAGTGGAACTGCAGCTGCAGGCAGGCAAGCGCAGGAAGGAATCCTGAGTAATGCAGGGATGGGAGCAACAGTGGGTCAGGCTCTGTGAAATGCTTTGATTTTTGAGCTGTTCCCAACATGCCACTAAAGAGTTAACTACCAATCTTGCTGCTTTTTACAAACGTTTTTTGAATTTAGAGAAAGTTCAGTGTTTTGCTTTTCAGCCCAACCTCCTTTTACATCCTGGTGGGAGGCGTGTCAGATGAAGGTCATGCTGGAAACAAAATACTGAACTTTTTCTAAGCAGTTTTGTGTGTATGTAAAATATATAATACCATGTACTCAAATTGACTTCACCTTTAAAAATCAAGTCAAGTTCAGCGGGCTTAAAGACCTTTCCAATAAAGTGTTTCAAACACCTGACATAAGTATTCTGCAATGGACCATTACATAGCTGCTGCTAGCTTAAGTGAAAGCTCTGAAAGCCTTCTGTTAAAAGGATATGGTCAGAAGAGCTCCTTCAATGGCTTTTCTTCCCTTACTATTATGGGTAATTCATCTGTTCCTGCTGCTTATTCCTCACCTGAAGTTCTAATTCTCTTGCGTAATCATTTCTCTAGGACCATTTATTTAGGATTAATGATGTAGAAAAGGGAGAGGCAGCAAAACTTTCAAATGACACACAGTTATTTGTAAAGTCTAAAGAAGACTGAGGAACTTTGCAGGAACCTCATAAAGCTAGATAAATAGGCATTGCCTGATGGAAGATGAAATTTAGTGAAGTTCACTGTAGCACATACAGTCCTGGCCCTTTAAAATCCTTCCTGCCTCCATGGTGAGTTAATTTAAATAACACAGAGTTCTTGTACAAAGAATATCCTTTCTTGTAGTACAGGTAGACTTTTCAAGGACTAGGGCTATGTGCTTAATCAAATTCTGATTGCAGTCAAAGTAAAAAAGACATGGTCACACACAAGATTTCTGCTATGGAGGTAGGAGAACAGTTTTTCAGACATCTTAACAAAAAGAAAACAAAACCCCAAAACAAAAACTGAACCTTGTTCCAAGTCTGGATTCTCTGTTCATTTGCAAATTTACCATTTTGATCTCTTTTCCCTTCATTCTCTATGCCTTTCATTCAGAATCTTATAGTATCTCTCACTCTTATCTCAGCAGTTCAGCCACAGGCTGAAAGAATAAAGTGTTTATTGTATGTTTTCAGTGAGTTCCTGGAAAGGTGTGTCTCTTACAATGTATTGTCCACATTTCTGGGCAGACATAACACTGAATAAAAGGGAGATTCCAAAGGCCTAATCATCACTGATCTGAGACAGGCTCCTAGAGGAAGTCTGCATTTTCCAGGCTCCTGTCATGAAGTGCACACTAAGGCTTTGTCTTCACTACCCGCCGATCCGGCGGGTAGCAATCGGTCTATCGGGGATCGACTTACCGCGTCTAGTGAAGATGCGGTAAAATCGATCCCTGATCGCTCTGCCGTCGACTCCGGAAATCCACCTCGGCAGGAGGCGGCAGCGGAGTCGGCGGCAGCGGTCGACTTTCCCGCGTCCTCACCGCCAGGTAAGCCGACCTAAAATACGCAACTTCAGCTACGGTATTCACGTAGCTGAAGTTGCGTATCTTAGGTCGGACCCCCGCTGTAGTGTAGACCTAGCCTAACATTTCAGTGCAGAGCCAGCAAATTGACTCTTAACCAGGACGGAGGACGGGGGATATTTGCGAAGTTGTTTTTGGCAAACATAATCATTGCTCTTATTTACTGACTGTGTTGAGATGGTGGATTGTATGTAACTAAAAAGTAATTGGATGTTATTGCTCTGGAGCTACAGGTTTATTTATACTTTTGCTTGATTGCTAAGCAGCTATTTTAGTTTCAGGGACTGGGCTTGGCACATCTCTCACATCTTTATTGAGATTAAAGACCAGAATGGAAAACAGATGTTGCTGCACTAGTCCTGACTTTTTCAGCATTACATAGGATAGTATCTCATGCGATTTTGTAGTGTAGAATGCTGGGGAAATGAAAGGAGGAATAATCGTGAATGAGTGCATTGCCTTTAAAGGAAGGGACGGAATTTCAGGGAGCGCAGCATTGGCTAATTTTAATCCTGTAAAAATGACAAGTCTTAAATATATTCCGCAATATTTTCCTACTAGTTGTAATGTTCTGTCTGCAACAAATTAACATCTCTTGGTAGATGAAAATATTTATGCCCAAATTAGCTTAGAGCAGTGAGTGGAGAACTGTTGTGTTTTAGAACACTAGAAGGGGAGGAAAAAGGAAAGAAACTTGATGGAAGCTGGTACTCGTGGGGATACACACTGTATCCAGTTTTGCAGTCCGACACAGTAATGTGACCTTCTTTAAAGTCCATGGGAGTTGTGGGAACATATTTGAGCATAAACACCGCCTATTTTATCTTGTTTTGTCATCTTCCTCTTGCTTGCTGTTGTCCCTTTTTTCCCGTCCTTTTACCCCATCCATCGTGGATTTCTCAACCCTATCCCTCTTACTTTAGATCCCTTGTCTCCCCACTGCACACTTGTCCATGTTATATTCTCCCCCCTCTGCACACATTCATGCTAGGTTGCATATTCAAACAGGTGCAAGCGGCATCTGTCATTGGGTCATGTTTGCCGCACCCACCTCCAAGACTAAACATAGCGATACTGGGCTGCACCACCTGCCCTTCTGCTGACTAGATGCATGCTAGTGGGGATAGGCATTTGTGCAAGTCTGGCTAAAGTTTGCCTTTTCTGAACTAGAAGATAGAGTATATTTATACATACTCCATTTTCAAAAAGTTCATTGCATTTGGTGTACAATCACGTGTATGGCAGTGCATATAACTCAGAATAGATAACAATATAATTTATGCAGTATTTAAAATACATCTGCATTGTGAAAATAAATGCAAACCTAATGCTGAAGTCAAAGCATTTTGTTTTATGTGGTATTTTAATCTTATTCTATCCATAAAAAAAAAAATTAAGATTGGCTTTTTTCATCCCTATAGGTTACTAGCAACAAACTCACTATGAAAGATCATCCTCTGACTGGAAGTCAGGTCAAAGTTGAGCAACTATTTGAGGACTCTGGCAATAAGAGGAGCAGTACTCTTCAGTCTGCAGGAATCAGTAGTTCCGAAAGATCTCTTCCTTCGCTGTCAAAAGATAAAAGTATAGACAGCTTAAGCACAGCCAAATCTTGTGGAAGTTCATCAAAAGTGCGCAAAGCTATCTCTCAGGCTCCAGAGCAAGCAGTGAAGCAATATAAACATCAGTTATCTGCTTACGAGCAGCAAGAAATATGTAACTTTTCTGAAATTTACTTTGTGGGTCCAAATGCAAAAAAGAGGCAAGGAGTAGTCGGTGGCCCCAACAATGGAGGATATGATGATGACCAATGTGGATACATTCATGTGCCTCATGACCATCTGGCTTACCGATATGAAGTACTTAAAATAATTGGAAAGGGCAGTTTTGGACAAGTAGCTAAAGTTTATGATCATAAACTCCACCAGCATTTGGCCTTAAAGATGGTTCGCAATGAGAAGAGGTTTCACCGTCAAGCAGCAGAGGAAATTCGGATTTTGGAGCATCTCAAGAAACAGGATAAAACTGGCAGCATGAATGTTATTCACATGCTAGAAAGTTTCACCTTTCGGAACCACATATGTATGACCTTTGAGCTCCTGAGCATGAACCTGTATGAGCTGATCAAAAGAAATAAATTTCAAGGGTTCAGTGTGCAGCTGGTACGCAAGTTTGCCCACTCTATATTACAATGTTTGGAGGCTCTTTATAAAAACAAAATCATACATTGTGACCTGAAGCCAGAAAATATACTTCTAAAACAGCAAGGGCGGAGTGGCATCAAGGTTATTGATTTTGGGTCCAGCTGCTTTGAGCACCAAAGAGTCTACACTTATATTCAGTCTCGATTCTATAGGGCCCCAGAGGTCATTCTGGGAAGTCGCTATGGGATGCCCATAGACATGTGGAGTTTTGGTTGTATTCTGGTGGAACTGTTGACTGGATATCCTCTTTTTCCTGGAGAAGATGAGGGAGACCAACTGGCTTGTATGATGGAGCTTCTTGGAATGCCACCTCAGAAGCTTTTGGATCAATCCAAGCGAGCCAAGAACTTCATCACCTCCAAGGGTCATCCTCGCTACTGCACTGCAACTACACATACAGATGGGAAAGTGATCCTCAATGGCAGTAGATCGCGCAGGGGTAAAATGCGTGGTGCTCCAGGCAACAAAGACTGGGTGACAGCGTTGAAAGGCTGTGATGACCCCTTGTTTATAGAATTCTTAAAAGAATGTCTTAACTGGGATCCTTCTGCACGCATGACTCCAAGTCAAGCTTTAAGACACCCTTGGATTTGTAAGCGAATGCCCAAACCACCCAGTACTGATAAAAGCATGGGTAAACGGATATCTAACTACACAAGCTCCTTCCCAGGAATAGGTTCTAAGTTGCCTCCAGTAGTTGGAGTGGCAAACAAACTGAGGGCTAATTTAACATCTGAATCAAATGGCAGTATACCTCTATGCACTGTACTACCAAAACTGGTCAGTTAATAGAAAATTATGTATTCCCAGAATACATACCTTGTATTTTAATTATCTGCTAGAAACGTGTAAGGTGGTGAAATGCAGAGGTTTTTAATGGATTTACTTTTCATTAAACACTAAATCTTGTACAAAAAAAGATGAATCAAAATATAAACATTTCAAGGGCTAATTGTTTTATCAAGTTGTTTCAGTTGCAGTGTGGTGCATATTACATCACTTGATAGGTCAACACATCTGTTCTGGTCAGTGAGATTACATGCTTTTACAGTTGTGTTTAATAGCACTATTTAAAAAAGAATCAAACCATTTCTTATCAGGACAGTTTCAGTTAGCAAATGCTTTGTCACAAGACAGCAAGAAAAAAGCATTTAAAATTGTATTCTGTTGGATAGAACAAGCTCTGCTTTCAATTAAGCCCCAGGTGAACTTCTTAAATTTGGATGAAATTTAACAGATTTACTGTCAAGAGCACAAGTGTTTTAATCTAAAAAGCGAGAATGTTACTTGCCAGTTTCAAATTTATATTTGAATGATTTGGTTTCCCTACAGAATGCTTTCCCCTTACACATTTTGGAGGGCTCCTGGCATATAGGGATCCAAGTTGCTGCATTCCTAAATTTCTTAGGCTGGGATTTTCAAAGGAGCATACAAGTAGTTAGGGACACATCAGTTGTGTGTAGACCTGCTAGGATCAACTTCTGTACTGGGATATGCACTCACTACCCCCACTGAAGTCAATGGGAGTTGCAGGCGTGCACAAGAGCAGAACTGGACCATAACATGAAGTATAATTTGCTCAGGGCTATTGAAAACATGGTTTTGACTTAAATTTAATGTACACTTTTGCTAACTGATTCTTTCCCCATCCCTCCCAAAATGAAGATGCCCAGCCAAAATAAAGCACCCTTGCCATTAGAAATGTTTACAGTACTAGGCTCTTAAAGTCTTTTTTTCTGTCCTGCAGGGTGAATTCCATTGAATAACATTGAAATCATTTTAAAAATAGTCACTCCTTTTTGCTAGATAAGTAGAATTTTTAAGGGTCAGGACTGTAACCAGAGGTTATGTGTGAGACAAGAGACTAGTCGCTGAAAGAGTGGCCTGAGATCTTTTTAAACACAAATTGTCAGATTTGGTAAAGAGTAATAAATTTAAGTATTGAAATGCAAGTTTGTATGGGGGGAAAGTTGCTTTGTTTCTAGCAGTGTCCTAGCAGGTGGCTGAAAGAATGAGATGCCTCAGATGCTGTTTTGAGTGCTTCAGATAGATTCTTTCTCTCTCTCTCCCCCTGGCAAGAATGTGAAACGTTCTGACCAATAGAGACAGCAGCACAACTTGTCAAGATTGTTACTCCTCAGAGCCCCATGGTCCAGGAGGATTCAGTTACGCAAACATCTGATCCCTTGCCAAGTGACTGAACAGAGTTTTAAATACAATTTTAGAGCTTTTACAAACAGAGCATTTTAAATTTAACAAGTTTCTCTAGAGCAGGTTTATGTTAAAACAGGGAAACTCTTGGTTACCTAATCAAAGGAATTATTGGTGTGATTTGCAAGCTATATTGACCAAACAGCTAAATCCCAGACTCTCTTTCTGAGAAGATGGAAATGCATTTTTTGCTCTGTTGCATTTAGTTGTATTTATCCGTAAAATGTTTGATGATAAAAGGCCCAGTCCTGCAAGTCTGTCAGCATATCGCAGGGTCAGGACCAAAATTAGGCAAAAAGGGGCTTTGGATCAGGCTCAATGGTGGTGGCAAATGCCCTCAAACTGTTTGGTAAATACCATTGTAAAAATTCAAGAAGACAGAGCACAAATTGGATATATATTTATTCTGATCTCTAAATTCCAAACTTTCCCCCAGGAAGTTGGCTATATTAAGGGTTCTGCAGTACATGGCCTTTTAAATTTTGTTGTAATTTTTCTTCAGTAAGCTTAATCACATTCACTGAAAGTAATGCAGCTTAGCATTTATCCATACATTGGTTAATATGTCTCAAATGCCACTACATGTGGTCCTCATATGGTCATGTTGCACTTTATAGCAATCTTCCTCAAATGGCTGGCTACAGTAATTTTTTATTTGAATGGAAAGTCAAGCAAGCACACTTTAATAAGTGCTATAAGATGCCTATGGTTTTAGCTGAATTGAATACATATGGAGCATCTTCAGAAGCAAGAGTAATTATTTGCACAGTGTGAATGAAATCTTTGGAGAAACACCGCAGGAGCCATGGAAGAATATTCAAGACAAATGAAAAAGAGAATATTACGTGTATGAGGACAAATTATCATTATTGCTATTTATATTATGATAGCACCTATAAACTTCCTTTAAGGATTAGGGCACCATACATACAGTAGAAAACAAGTGTCTGCTCTAGAGAGCAATGAACACGGTCCTTGATGCCAGAGGTTTTTGATCTGTTAAAGTACTGCATGAAACAAGATTATTTTAGTGTCACTTCACCAAGAATACCGTAGCTACCAGTTTAGATGGCCTCTAATGTTACACTTCTTGTATAGATACAGTGCTGTCATTTGAAATGTGTGTTATAAAGCAGGAAATATAACAATGGCAGAAAAAATACCACTACTTTTACCAGAAACATTTGTTCACCTTGACCCCAGTTAAGCAAGGTACCTAATCACATGCCTAACTTTCAGCACATGAGTAGTCCCATTTAATTAGGACTACTCACATGTTTAAAATCAGGAACATGCTTAGGTACCTTGTTGGATAAAGGCCTTTGTCTGTATAGACGTAGCAGAGAAGGAAAAACAGATCACCTAGTATGTTAAGTGTGTTTAAAATGGAAAAACTAGCTTTTTGTTGGTACTGGTGCATCGTCCTCCGTTATTTTCTCTATTTTGCAAATCAGCAAGATCCCAGTGGGTCTCCCAGGCATTAGTGAGGTTCTACTGTAATTTAAATCATGTTCACCTGTGACTCTAACACAAAACAAATGTAATTTATTGAGGTTTATAGTAAAACCATAACATCAAATTTGTAAGAATTTTTAATGGATTAGTCCAAACTTCATTTTTAAAACTTCCTTATAATGTTCATTATGTTTTACAACACATAATGTAGACTCTGTATTGTAAATAACACGGGCTGTTTATTGTGTGGTTTTTAATCCTCTTTTAAGAAGTGTGGATTGTAGCAATTTAATTTAGCAATATTTTTAATTTAAATTACTGAATAATAAGACATAAGCATCACATGTGACATACAACTGTTTACTTTTACACTGCGGCAAACATAATATGACTATCCAAGATGCAAGGATAAACGTGGTTCTATTTTAAAAGTCAGGTGGGCAGTGGAGTATTACTCTTCCATTACAGATGCAAACATTTAAACACAACCTGCATTTAGTACTCAAGGTTATGTTATGTTCCTTCATAGGTTTGCTCTTACTGATTATTGAAAAAGTGTTTTTCACTTTTATACTGATCATTCCATACAGTTGTCATTTTCCACATGCTGCAGTTACTGTTAGAATTTTTGTTTTTTCTTCCTACCTAGTTTGAGAAAGACGTCTCGTCTAGTGACAATTTAAGAATCTAAACTAATTGGAAGGCATTTTTAAAAGGGGTTTGCATTCTGAGAGAATTTTTGTGGAACTGTGGGTGTGTTAGTCAAAATCTGGTATAGTTCACTTTGACTGTGATCCCTTTGGACTTGGCGGCGGTAAAAAAAAAAATCTAGTATCTTTTTAATGGTAAACTAATACTACTGGTGCTTCATTACAGTGATCCTCTGAAAACTACCTCTGAATAAACCCTGGGTCCTTTAAAAAGACACCCACTACAAACCACAACCATCCCCCCCTCATTAGTAATGGCTATTTTGGTTGTGAAGCACATACATGATGATCTCAGCAGTGTCTTACTAATCCCAGCCGTACAAGCAAAAGGCTGATTCTGCACCCAAAACTCTGTGTCGAAAACGAGAGATGCCAATCCCCTGCCTGACAAAGTCTTTAATGCTGTCGTGGAAGTGAAGAGCCAAAATAATATGGAAATATTTGCAGTACTTTAATGCACTATGTAACAAGATTAAAGACAGAGGCTGTGTCCCCAAAACTTTTTTTTTTTTTTAATAGACCGATCTGTGAATCTGATTTCCTCGACCTGCCCTGTCTGAGCTGCTGTGCACCTACAGCTCTCAAACTTCCGTAGGAATTTTGGGTGCTCTGCAATTGTGAAAATTGGGCTCTGAGTTCTGATCCACAAGGTGTACCCCTGCTCTTTTCAGTGATTTTATCATGCTGCTCTTTTTAATAAGGAGGCAGAGAGATTAAGCTTATGTATACATATGTGTGTGTGTGTATATGTGTATACACATATAGTATGATTATATATAATCATACTTCCCTTAGAAGAACCCCCATCTAGTCTGGTATAAAACTCCCCTGATGTCCTATTAAATATAGCTTCTAATTACAACTCCCACCATAACATGCAAAACACTTGGCTCCTCAGAACAGTCTTGTTTAGGAGAACATTGTTCTATCTGCATTTAAACGGGGTGCATTTACTTTACACCAAATAACACCCTTATAAATTAGCTACCTGGTTGAAGTCTGTGTTGCTGAAAGAACAAACCATGTTCCCTGTTCATAGAACTGTGCCTTATTATTTTACGAGCCTACATTTGTCTCAGTGAAATCAAATTACTAATCAGGGTTTCTTATACATTGCAGCTGTTCATACTAAATGTCAATATGTCTAAAGAATTTACAGGTTAGCCTTTTTATTATTGTAAATTGTTATGAGGTGTAATATGGTGGCGAATGTAGAAAACAGTAAGGTGCATGTGAACTTAACATTTTCTCTTTGTGAAGGAACACTTTTGAAATAAGCCAGTTTTAAACTTTGTATGTAAATGTAATGAACAAATATTTCCTAAAATTGTACTTCAGTTCATTTTTTTTAAATAAATACATAATTTTCTTTAGCAACAGTCTCTGCAAATTCCTAAAAGAAATACTTGACTTTTTTTTAAAAAGTCACCTAACTTGCATTGGCCACTATTACTCTCTGTGGTACTTAACTAGAGCGCTATTGAAAAATGTCAGCATTTACAGGAGACATTTCCCACGTGGTAAAATGTGGCATGTTTTGTGTGCAGAGGGAGGGAATGAGAAGATTAAGTGAGAAGGGAAACAAGCTATGATTATACTAAAAACCAAACCAACCAACCAACCAACAACAGCCACAAATAAAAATAGCAAACTGTAATGTAATTGCGAGGGAAAGGAACTAAAATATCAACTACCTGAATCTGAACCTAAAAATCTTTTTTCAGACTGGAAGTTTTCACCTTTGCTGTATACTTAAACTCCTCTCCTTGAACCAGAGGAAAACGTGTTGTGGACATCTACAATTTCAATATGCTCATGCTAAACGTGAATGACCTGACAAATGTTCTTATTAGCAGTGCTGCGTTTGAACATCTCAAAGTTTTGCCATAACATTCTTGAGTCATCACTTTCTTATTTAATCCATTGGAGGTTTTTGTTGTGGAGGCAGAATCCCTTTAATCCCTAGGCTGGAAGGAAAAATCCAGCAATAGCTACTTAGGAAAGATTTGCTTTTAATAGAAACCTACATTTGTGTACAGTGGGCTACCCAGTGAGATATTGGAATAGTTTGAAGCTGAAGTCACACTGCCATAAAAAGACCTACGTAGCTACCGAATACAGGATTAAATCCTACATGTTTCATAAAGAAGCACTTAATTTTCATGAAATCAGTCACTGCCCATTATTGACCAATTTAACCAACTGAACTAAAGCAGAAAAGTATATTAGTTCTCTAATGATCGATTTAAGGATAGCCTTCAATTAGGAGACTTTTACAACAGGGGAGAGTGAGGGATTTTCCTTCACTATATAACTCCATTGAATGACAAGTTTGTTTTATTAAAATAAAACTGTTTACAATCCTAGGCCTGTTGTAAAATAAATACCCATTGAAACTTGAGTATAGTTTAGATTTTTTTTTTCATAACTAGTTCCTGCTCCACTTGTCTGCCAAGAGCATTTATTTTGGTAGGACTTTCACTGTTAGCAATGTTTTTCAATGAGTGTATTACATGAGTTTGTAGTATTCTCACACCTAGTGTCCCTTAAGATATTTTGCATCACTCTGTCGTACTGTGTGTTGACACAATATTATTAGACAAATTCTGAAATTGAGAGCAATTATAATGTGCAGTACTATACACTAGCAAACAATTTTGTTTAATGCTGCAGCTTAAGGAAGCAAGGAATTAAATACTAAAGCTACATTTAAACAGCAGTAGGGGCTTCACTTAAACAGACCTATTAAGGAATGTCAACATAAGATCTGGATCTGTCTTTGTGAAATTAATTAATTGAGTAGTTACTTGCCAATATAGGGAAGACATTCACAATCTGGCCTGTAATTTGTAATGTGAGATATGTGCTTCCACTGTGGAAAAATTAGCATTCACTAATTAATCTTGGATTATTAAAGAGAAAAATTACACATTTAAGACGACAGTCATAGATCATTGGGCAGGCAGAAGCTGGATAGATTTATTTTTCCATTTAGCGATATTTCTTTGGGTTCAATAGGCTCAGCTTTTCACTCTTTGCATAATAAGAAGGCATTGCTGTTACACATAGTGGGACCGTTTAGCACAAAGTGATTTAAAAATGCAACTGCAGTGAGTTATTGCTTAGCACAGCTCTGTCTCGAGTCCCTAGTGTTTAGTGTCTTTTTTTAAGCATATAGGTTGAGATTTTTAAAGCAGCCTAGCTGATTTATCTAGATGGACCAAGATTTTCAATGTAACTAGTAATTTTGAGGCCTCAATTTTTTGTGATGCCCAACTTGAGACATCTTAAAAGGAGCTGAATTTTCAGAGAGCGGGTGCTCAGCACTCTCTAAAGATCAGGCCCCTTTAGGGTGTCTCAAAATAGGCACCCAAAATCCCTAGCCACTTCCTGTGTTGATATTTCTGGCAGATATGTCCAAACCTCAATCAAAGGATTACGCTGCAGTGGTGCTAGTGATATTGGGAGCACTAGTGAACTGGTGCAGCTGGCATTTTAAGGACTGTGCCAATTAGAGCTGTTCTAAATAGGGTTCAATGACACAGTGCTTAAAAGGCGAAGGGCCACGAGCTCCCAACGTTGCTAACACTGCTAGAGCTGCATCGGTGTTAGCAATGGTAGGAAATGGTTGCAGACTTTCCTAGTGGAGACAAGGCTTGTGTGTCTCCAGTTACAAGGGGCCTGTGGTGTTTCAGAGGTGCCCAAACAAAAGTGGACACAGGGCCGGCTCCAGGCACCAGCTTAACAAGCAGGTGCTTGGGGCGGCCAAGGGAGAGGGACGGCACCTGCGGCAATTCGGGGGCGGCAGGTCCCTCACTCCCTCTAGGAGCGAAGGACCTGCCGCTGAACTGCTGCCGCCGATCGCGGCTTTTTTTTTTTTTTTTTCCAATTGCCGCCGCCGATCGCGATCGCGCCTTTTTTTTTTTTTTTTTTTTGCTTGGGGCGGCAGAAATGCTGGAGCCGGCCCTGGGTGGACAATACCCCATGTTCCCACTACCACCAGTGGGCGGCCAGGCAATACCTTCTGCACAGCACTACGCAGAACTTTGAGTTAGAACATTCTGTAGACGTGAAAATGGTTCTGGTGTTGCTGCTTAGTTCCTACTGTCTAGGTACAGGTCAGCAGTCTCCTATAACAATGGGTGCTCTTGAGCCCTGCATATAGACAGTTCCTACTGGGAGGGAGAGGAGAATATCTGAGTCAAGATTCTCTGTGAATCTAAAAGGAGAATTTTGCCCATAATGTGTTTGGCTTTAGGCATCAGCAAATAAATTAGTTCTAGCCATAGTTATAAAAAGTTTAGGTGAATCATGCAAACGTCTTGGTCACAGAAAATGAATGGATATTAAGCGCTATTTTTACCTTCTGTCATATTAATAAATACAGCTTTATAAACACTTCTGATGAATCCATGAGCAAAGATGCCCAAGAATGCTTTTTTTCTCGGTTGATCATGCTGTTGTAGTAGCATGAATACATGTTCTTTGGATTGGCTGGACTTGATACACGCCAAACATTTTCCACCCATACTATCACTGTCTCACGCCAGTGTTTATACTGAGGTAATAAATGTGCATAATTTCTCTACTTGCTATACATAGTTGCCGCCAGTAGCGACATCCGTGATGCAAGGAATCCATGCAGTCTGAGCTTACAAGGAGTGAGATGCAAGCAAAGGGAAGATTGTGAAACTGAAGTGGGAGTCTTTCACTGATAATGCAAAACGGCAGGAAGGAGTCACTGGTACTTTGACAAAACAAGTTTTCCTCTTTTCCCCTCAAATGAAGCTTCAGATGAATTTTCCCTCATGTGCACATTAGCTTGCTTAGTCTGCAAGGCAATGCTTTTCTTGATCAGCAGCCTCTGCACGAGATACTTGCCAACATAACCCTGCCAATTCCTGGCTGCCGAGAACAGCTCTTAAAGATGACAAAGTGTCAGCCCCTTCCTCTAGCCAGGGAGTGAAACCATGTAAGGAGTTGCATTCCTCCTGCTAGCTCTGAAAACCATATGTTGTTTGGCTTTGAAAGTGAAGATTGCAGAGAAGCACATTTTTGTTTTGTTTTTGCTTTTTTTGGGGGGAGGGAGGGGGGAGGGGAAGCAAAGACATGACTCTACCACAGAGGATAAGGGGAATAAAAGCATATCTAACAGTGAGAAGGAATTAAAGAAATAATGCATAATGTGTGAGATCTTTTAAAAAATGGGTTAAATCCTGATCTGAAGAAAGACATCTGCAATTACACCACCCCCGTTACCAGTCCTCATTCTTCAGTGATAAGCTGACCACTGGCAGGGGTCAGGAGGAACTCCTCTTCCCCATGGTATGTTATCACACAGCTAGATTTGGTACCGGGGGTTAGAAGTGTTGCATTTTCTTCTGGTGTATCCAGCTGTTAGTGACAGGATACTGGAGCTGTTTAACTTATTATTGATTATTTGTGTTACTGTATCATCTAGGAGACCAAGTCAGGGATCAGGGCCTGGTTGAATTAGGCACTCTATGGACAATGAGCAAGGAGGACAGTCCTTGCCTTAGAGAGTTCACAGTCTGCGAGGCAGGTAGTTTGCAATAGGAGGATGACACAGAGAGTTGGGCTAGGTTGGAAGGATGAGGTAACAAACACAGGAGTTACAACTTGCCACTGATGTACCCAATGCCAGATGGGTGAGCTAGCTGTGTGTTCCATCTGATGATCCCTAGGTTACTAGTTAGATACAGGATGGGGGGAAAAATGTGCATCTTGAAGAAATATAAAAATAAGACACCGTTACTGACGTGATTCATTATGGGTGACTGTTCTCATTTGTCTAGTACGGCCCTGGGCACATTGTGGACTAATTTAAAATGGTAATATGCTCTAAGCCTTTAAATAAGTATCCATCTTCCACCCAGCAACTCTGCTACAATGTTTGATTACAGTAGCGTTAATACTAAAAGCTGTCAGCATCTTTGCAGGGTGTTGATGATGGATGACATAAATGAAATTATATTTGAGCTCTGGGTAACTGACATACTGGCTGTAATGTCATCAAACAGGAAAGGTCATGTAAGTAATTTACACCAGTGGTTCGCTGCACTCGACCTGTCAGTAAATGGACAATCAAAAAGCACAAAATAAATATGTGCAAGCAGAGACGGCTTCCGCCCCCCCCCCCCCCAAAGGTAGGTTGTATATTCCTCATGAAATCACCTTCGTTACTGTTGTGCTATGCAGGATTTATTCATTTTAATGTTGTGCAACTTGCCCACTCTTATTTGAAATGGGGTAGAAATGGAATGGAGACAGTGTCTGCCTTGAGAGTCAGGGGCTGTAGTGAGGCGGCCTGGCTCCCAGCCGCCCCAGAGAGGGGTGACCCTAACAAACCCCTTTACAGGGGCTATATTCAAGTACACATTCTGCAAGTGTGCTCATAAATAGTAAAGATCCCTTCTCTCTCTCTCTGCGCCTCAGCACTCGTGTACAGCCTGTGCTTCTCTGGGTTCCTTCCTTCGCAATCTTATTAATGGTGGTGAGAGCGCCTTTGCCCCTGCAGCTCATGTCATTTCAAACAGCCTCCCTGCATCTCTTGAGCCTTCTTCAAATCTCACTTGAAAACCTTGCCTATACAGCTTGATTTCTTTCTGTATCTTATTCTATAATTGCATTGTGAACTAATGCAGTACATTATATATGTTCTATTAGAATATTAGCTTGGGCAACTGTTAGACTTATGAAGCCTAACGTGTATTACATAATTCTGAAAGAATACTTCTAATTTTCTGTTTGGTAGATTCCACACTTTAGTCTCACATGTGTAATGTGATCTGCGATGCACTGGTCTGAAAGGCAGCCGATGAGAGGAAGCATAATGCAGTCATTAGGGCACTAGCCTGGGACTCTGGAGACCTGGGTTAATTCCTGCTCTACCACAGATTCACGTATGACTCTGGGCAAGGCATTTAGGACCTAATTTTTAAAGATATTTAGGTGCCTAGAGATGCAGATCGACAGTGGGATTTTCCAAAGCACCTTAATTTCAATGGGAGTTCCACAACGAGGCACTTTCTCCTTCTAAGCACCTATCTGCATCTTTAGCTTTTCAAAACCAGAATGGGGTGGTTCAGATGCAGGTTCCAAAGCACCTGAGCCATCAACATTCAAATGAGGGCGAAAGAAGAAGATGGGCTTGGATAAAGGCTTCTCTTTTTGTGTTGTTATTTCTAGTGGAAACATACCGTGTCACATTGGTTTGACAAAGATGTCCTATCATTTGGAAAGCAGCAAAAGGAGTTTGATTGGACAGTGTGCATGAAAATCACAGTTCGGACTCATTCCTGCACTGAGAGCATTCAGCACCTTGGCTTTAATGAAAGTTGAAGGTGCTCGGGAATGGGCAAACCTGGATCCTTGATCCCTTGAATTCTAGGTTTCTGTTGAGAATAGCTTGATTGATGGTAGGCTCAGTGGAGCAGCAGGAGGGTCTATATTCAGCAAGGACCTGATTTTTTCAAAAAACCCAGCATCACCACGACTTCAGCTGAAGTCATTGGGAGCTAGGGGTGCAAACCAGGAGGTGTGTCTTGGGAAGGAGATAGGGAAAGAGCTCTAAATAAGCTAATGTGACTGATGTAGAAAAACATTGATCTGTGCTGTGTATGCTCACCCAGTGCTAATTTTAAGCCGCCATCAGATTTGAAATATATGGCTGCCAATGGGATTTTTTTAAGCATGCAGGTTTCTGCTACACAGGATGCTGGCAATGGCAGCTGAAGTTTCCCATGCTGTCCTGCCGCTGACCTCTCCCAGGGCCTAGAAGCAGTAGTGTCCAGGCTTGCTCCTGACTGAATCTCTGACTGCTGTGCAGGCTGATAACATTGTTTAATGCGGCTTACTGTCCGCTAGTGAATTAGCTGAGCTTCAAATGCAGCCTGCCTTAGGCATCAAGCATGGACCAAAGGTGGCAGAAATCTCACCAGGGCAGCAGATCTCATGAGATTGGAGGGGATGTTGGAAGATTTTTGGTGCCTTAGAATCTACGGTAGAACTTTAGCCATGATTCAACCTAACCCCCCTCCTAAACCCGATCTAAACCTGACTGGCTCCCAACAAAGCATGGAACAAAGCCAAGGTTTCTGCCTGCAGCATCACCTACTTGCCTGTTCAAGAAGTGCCTGGCCTTAGGATCCAGCGCAGGGGTTTTCACTCCCTGTGCGCCCCAGAGCACAACCCTATAGGCGCTCACTGTGCTGAGGCCTGGGCGGTGTCTAGGTAGCAGGGGTGTAGTATGAGTTAGGACTGGCCAGGGGCCAGGACATAGCTATCTGAATCCACCAGCTTTTGCCTGACGTGGGTGGGTCAGAGAAGTCTGAAGTGCTGATCATCTATGCTGCAACCCCGAAGCTGTGATAGTGGCTGCTGAGTGGTTGGGGGTACTAAGCTCAGCTGTTCAGCCATAGAGGGAGGGATGGAGTTTACCATCACATTTCAGCACCATCCTGAAAACTCTCCTGATGCTCAGCAGTGTCTGCTATAAATAGACACACATGGAACACCACATCAGTTTGAGTGATGCTGGCAACAGCAGCCCCGCTGGGGCAGCAGAGACAGCCGGGGGGCCAATCCGTTAGCGTGCTGACCAACTGACTCCTGCATGGCCTTCCCCGACTCCATACACCAACAAGAACTGGGCCTGTTCCCGGACTTGTTGATTTCCGCTTATGAGACTTTAAATCATCTCAGGATGGGCACTACACCCTGACCCTTTAAGAATTGTGTTTGCAAGTCAGTGTTGCTGAGCAACTGGGGCTGGGGCTGAGGGGGAAGGGACATTAAACTTGTAGCTATTCCTGTCCTAATTTCCCCAAAGGCTGGGAAAGTGCCCTGTTCTGGCTCCTTTGTTCTTCAGGAGGGTGGTTTTCTGTTCTCTTAGGGCTTGCCTACATGGGAGAGTTTTCCAGTTATACTGGTATAAAAATACCAGTGTAGTTAAATTGCTGTTGTGTAGACACTTCCTACAGCAACAGAAGGGGTTCTTCTGTCTCTGTAGCAAATCCTTCTTTGAGAGGCTAGATCAATGGAAGAATTTGTCCACCAACCTAATAGTGTCCACACCGGGGCTTAGGTCAGCTTAACAATGCCACATGGGGCATGAAATTAATGAGCGATGTCATTAAACTGACCTAAGTCTGAAGTGCCAACCAGCCCTCATTCCGGAGCGAGGGGCTTTCTGCAGCTTAACTTGAACTACTTCCAAACGCCTATAAACTAAACCAGAAGAAGGCACTGTGAAAAGAGAGTCTGCAGGGGGCGGATTTATATCCAGGTAACTCTAGTGATTTAAATTCACAGTCTGCCTTATACTGGTGTAACTTTCCGGGGTAGACTAGATTCTGAAACTTTTACTGAGGCTGAGGACTAGTATGTTGCTCCCCACACAGACCTTTTCATTTCAGTATGATGACTTGATAAGTAAGGTTCTACTCAATGTGAATAAGGGTATCTCAATCTAGCCCTTACTTAGGGTTTCGTTTGTTGTTTTAGGCGAGGACTCCTTGTAGATATAGGGACAGGCCGTCAGCTTTGACTCTGCATAAGAAATCATCTGCATGGCCCAGATGTTGGGATTGGTGACTTAGCTTGCCAGTTCTTTGGAGACAGGAAAGTCTGTTTGCCTTATAAAACACTCAGCACAAATTATCTAAAAGTAACAGTATTGTCAGTACAGAAAAAAACTGCCATAGGTGAGGAGAGATCTGAAGTCAGAAAGGTTATAAAATGACAGACTCATAGAACCATCTGGCTGAGAGGTCATGAAATCCAGCCCCCTCTGCTGAGGCAGGACCAAGTAAACCTCCTAGACCATCCCTGACAGGTGTTTGTCCAACCTTAAACACTCCTTAAAACCTCCAATGATGGGGATTCTACAACCTTCCTTGGAAGCCTATTCTAGAGTTTGCAGTATGATTGCTACAGAGAGCAAAGGGCAATTTAATTTATTATGTCCTTTAACCTGAGCTGTAGTCTGAGTGTGACTTTCAAAGGAGTTAGGTGCCCAACTCACCTTATATTTCAATGGGATTAGGGCTCCCACCTCCCTCAGTCTCTTTTGAAAATCTCACCCGTAATTCTTTTTTCTTACGTTCCTTTCTGCTGGCACCATTTGGCCTGTTCTGGGCATGGCTGCAGCCCTGGTATGTTTCCGATGATTGTTAAATCCCTGCCAGTGGTGAGTAGGGGGATGGGGAAACCTCCAGCTATTTGTGGGGAGGGGGTCAGAGGGAGGAGTGCATAGCACAGCATTCATTTTCCAGCCAGCTGGTGCTGATTCAGGACATTTTTGGCCGTGACAATTGCATGGAGAAAAGCCACTGAGGGATCAGTTACATGTGACTGCTATAGTCACAGTGTATGCAGCCGACTTCTAGCTCCCTTGTCTTTCTATTTTGCACTGTGAGAGACACACACGGGTTGTTTGGAGAAGTAACAAGATAGCAAGAAAAGGTGGGGGGAACCAACCCCCCAAATTCCTCCCTCCGGATTCCCTTTTCCCTATGGCAATGTGATCATATGGTCCATGGCTACAATTTCCGTCCCTCTCTTTAGCAGCTGTAGTGGATAGCAGGGTCAAGCATGAGCCTCTGACACAGCCCAGTGTGATGGGATTTGCGAGAACAGCATGGGCCTTTATAAATATCTTTGGGTGATTCATATTTCCTATTACATTAAAACCACAGGATCATGCATCATTTGGACTGTTTGTTAGTTAAACCGTATCTAATTATACACAGTCGATAAGTCAGCCCCTGTGCAAATATTTTCTGAGAGTCCTGACCTCATTTTTTCCCTCAGTGGGTTGATGAAGAATCCAGCATTTTCTGAAAGATGGGTCACTTAATTCCCAAAGAGCCATGACAAATTCAGGAGATGGGGATATATGTTAAAGAGTGAGTGGTTGCAGGCAGGGACTGAAATCCAGTTCAGGGTCTTCTCCTGGTGCTTTATGTGGGCTCCTTGCCAGGTGGAAAATACTAATCTTTTGGTATGGATAAGAAAGGAGGCAGTGTGGGCCAATGGAAAGAGCTGGAATGGGAGTCAGGTGACCTGAGTTCTGTTTCTAGCTGTGTCACTGACCTGCTGTGTGACCTGGGCAAGTCATTCTCTGTGCTTCAGTTCCCAATCTGCTAAATGGGGACAGAGATCCTTACCTTCCTTTGTAAAGTGCTCTGAGATCTCCAGTTGCAAAGCCGCTTGTAAGCAGTATCACTATTGTATGTCTTCATATGGAATCAGTTCTGATCCCTTTGCTGTCCCATTTACTCACCTCTCATCCTGCTAGCACAGGGCAGGCTCTTTCACTCTGGACTCACTTTTCTCTATGATCTTAAAAAATAGCCCCACTTTGCCTTATTTTGACTATGATGAATGCCCATGGTATGTTTATTGTTCAAACAATTTTTCAGTATCAAGAACATATTATCAGGAGCATATCTAGTGGTTTTGCCCCCAAAGTGGTTAAGCAAAAAACAAACAAACAAACCAATTTCCTTCCCCCACCCCCCCCAGCTGGGGAATCAGTGGAGCAGATCCAAAAAAAGAGCCCCGTGGCACAGTGCGCATGGCAGGGGCCCTGCGTGTCCAACCCTTGAACTGGCCCTGTGTATTTTATGAGAGTGTGAGTTAGTCTCAGAGCAAGGATTTGAACTGTCTAGTGGTCAGACTGCAAGACTAGCCACCAGGATCACTAGCGTAATAATCCTGGCTTGGCCACTGTGTGACCCTGGCAAGTCACTTAACCTTGCTGACTATTTCCCCATCTGTAAAGTGGGAATAAAACCTGCAAGCTATTTGGGGCAGGCACTGTCAGTTATAACATGTCTGTACAGCACCTAGCACAATGGAGCCCAATTTGGCTGAGGCCTTTAGGTACTACCACACCAGCTGTATCTGTTTTAGGTACTTTTATGGCCTTTGTTACCATAGTTTGAGTGCCCCACATCCTTGACTGTATTTAAATGTTTAATAATAACACTACCGCTGGCATATATGGTGTGGAACTTGTAAAGGGCTGGGCTGTGTGGCTAACGCTGTTTGCAAAGCCACTCAGATGAGAGTAAAGCATGTTTAGGCTCCAGGACACAGCCTGTGAAATTGACATTGCAACCAAAACTCTCTGGAAATGTAAACAAAGCCCTTCAAAAACAAAATAGATTATTTAAAAAAAAAAAAAGGAAGACACACCTCACTTAGCCTGCTGTTGCTATTTCTCCTGGTTGCTATGTAAACAGTTTTATTTCTGGCTCACACTGCATACCAGGCCATAGCCTGGTGCGATGTAATCCCACATTATTGGTTAAGCACACCGGGGCGGATGCATTGGTTTCAGAGCAAAGCTCCTCCAGCATTTCCCCGGAACAGCTGTTCTGCTCTGCCCATGGCAGTTGCAGACGGGCATTTTCGTCACCTCACTAGCCCAAGTGTTTTTCCACTGCAACTGAGACTAGATAACATTCCATCAGCTGTGCCGCCCCACCTCTTGGGGAGCGGACACCTGCTGAGGAACGCAGATAAGACAGGCCAGGGAAAAGACTGGGTGTGAGTCAGTAAAGCTATGTAGGGGAGGTGCCCAACCTTTTGGGTGGGAAATGAACTACATCTGCTGCCTTCTCTTTCCCATTTGGGTCCATTAAGCTGGAATCAGGAAAGGAACCTAGATTGGTCCAATGAATTAGTGACACCCACGGAGGACTTTGAAAGCAAGCTGGTATCCTCTGCCAGCAGCAACAAGGTGACAAAGTTACTGTTGTGTCAAGAGACCTGGGTTCCCTTCCCAGCTCTGCCTGCTGTATGACCTTAGGCAAATCATTTCCCCTGGTGGTGTTCTGTAGTCACTCATTAAATGTGACCACATACCTCTCACTGTTAGATTATTTGTATTGTGCCAGTGCCTCAGAGACAGCGACAGGGACCAGGACCCCACTGGCACCGTACAAACACAGAACAAAAAGATCAGGGGTGGCCAACCTGAGCCTGAGAAGGAGCCAGAATTTACCAATGTACATTGCCAAAGAGCCACAGTAATACATCAGCAGCCCCCCATCAGCTCCCCCACCCCAGCTCCCGGTACCTCCCACCCACCGGCAGCCCTGCCAATCAGCACCTCCCCCTCCCTCCCCGCACCTCCCGATCAGCTGTTTTGTGGCATGCAGGAGGCTCTGGGCGGGGCAGGGGAAGGAGCGAGGGCACTGCAGGCTCAGGGGGCAGGAAGGGGTGGAGTAGGCACAGAGCCAGGGGTTGAGCAGTGAGCACACCCCGGCACTTTGGAAAGTTGGCGCCTGTAGCTCCAGCCCCAGAGTTGGTGCCTATACAAAGAGCCGCATATTAACTTCTGAAGAGCCGCATGTGGCTCCGGACCCACAGGTTGGGCACCCCTGAAAAAGATGATCCCCAACTAAGGAATTTACAGTCTGTTTTACAGAATGTATGTCTGTTTTCCCTCCCACCCTTTGTATTGGCTGTTTAGATTGCAAGCTCTTAGGGGCAGGGGTTGTTTCTTAGCGTGTGTGTTGTACAACACGCCGCACAATGCGGCTTCGATCACAAATAATGGAGGCTACTAACAGTGCAAGTGATCCTGTTGCACACGCGAACCAGGCAGTGTGCATGCAAAACTGCTCTCTTTGTGATGTGCAGTTACCCCAGTTGTATGCACACAGGCAGGATTTGCACACATATTGTCATGGTGGCGTGACCATGTTTGAGGATGTGGCCTTGAATGTGTAGTGGGTGGCTAAGGGACATGTCAAGGGAATGAGCTTCCGCGAGCAAAGAGGCAGAGCAGCTGTTTCTGCTCACAGATTGATGTTAGGGGCCACCGGTCCAGATATGGTTGTGTCTGACCAGCTCTGGGCCCATGTGGAGGGCCAGCATAAGGCCGACAACCCAACTTAAGTCTCACTTAAGCCCTATCTTGAGAGGTTAAGTGGGACTTAAGTGGTGAATTTCATCCAGGGTGCGACTTCTTGTCACCTATCGCTATCTCCTCTGCAAATAAAAACACTAGCTGCTAGTGGGGAGATGGCAACACCTGTCACTTGAATTAGGAAACAGCTGGAAGGATGTATTCTCAGACCCAGATAAAACATCAGCCCATACAGCAGGTTAGTTTATGACGTAGGGCTACCTATGCAAAGTAGCAATCCTGACTGGCGAATACAAATAAAGCCTCCTGTCCCTGATGCTGCCTTTCCCAAATTCCAGTAAGGAGGGGAACTGTTGGATAGTGTCATATGTGGTTTTATGATGTCATCTGTAGTTACGCTATAACCCGCCAATTCATTTCCACTCATGACCTGTTTGAACCCTAGTGTCTCTATAGACGAATGAGCAGTGGCTCTAAAAGGCCCAGCACCAGGCCTCCCCTTTCCTCTGAATCCATACTGAACCAATGTCACAGGACGGTGTTAGGGGATGCAGTGCTCTGCTGGATGTGAAGGCACATCTCTCTTGTACTCTGAAAAGCTTTTTACACAGGCAAGAGCCCAGGGCTGTGCTGATGGCATCCACATATAATGTGCTACAGATAAAGGAGTGAACAAACCAAACCAAACTCCATTAGAAATGGGCTGGGGAGGAGGAAATCGATGTCTGACAGATGGAACCAAATCAATAGAGATGGGCTTTTTATTTTCAGGCTTCTGAGGCATTGGAGATGGGACCGAACCAATACTTTGACTCCTCACTTTGGGGACATTCGGATCTGGGTTCAGACTTTGGGACTGGCTCATTCATCTGTGACAGGCTGAACTGAGCACCCCAGAATTCAAATCTGGACGTGAACTTCACAGCTCAGGCCCATCTCTGCTACATATTAAGATATAAGTAGGTGAGTTTCATGCTTCAGGGCATAGTGGTCAGGAAGGAATTGCCTGCTGTGCTCCCTAAATGTACATCAGGGAGCCATGGAAAGCAGAGCATAAGCTGAAGCAGCCTTGAGTCTGCTCTAACTGATGCTGGGGACTTCACAGCCTAAGAATATGTGGAACGCAAAGATGGTTTAAAGGTACCCCCTCTAGCCATCTTTATTCCTGCACCAAGCACAAGACCAGAGTAAGGAAGACTTGGGACTAAAGTCTTAATTACAAGCAGTTGAAAACATTCTCTTATTTATGTAGCTCCCAATTGGCCTTGCCAAAAGATGTAAAAAGACAGGTCCCTGCCCCAAGAAGCTCCTATTCTGATTACAACAACTGAGGGAATGAAACATTTGAGGAACAATAAATAACAATACGTGGAGAAGAAAAGCCCTTGGGAGAGTGTCCCGTTAATGGGTGGCTGGGCTAATCAGAGGATGATTGCAGATTTCACATGGTTGTTCGGTCCCCCGGCCTGACCTACAAACAATGGAAAAAACCTCCTCCAGCCCAACTGTGTCCTGGAGGGCATGTCAATAAAGGCAATAAATGCTGCTGTGTGAGCTGCAACTGCATATGTCTCACTGGATTAGGGCCAGCCCCAGGAGTCGTTTATGCTAATGGAGCTAATCTCTGTAATCTTGTCACACAAATGCCTCCTCACTGCTGGCAGAGGGGCAGGGATTTGGGATTATATGCAGATGACATCATATGCGCTTCACCTTCGTGCAACAGGAAAGGGGCAAATGTAGGTGATGGTAGTGATACCCTAGGAATTTAGCTCTGGGAAGGGTTATATATCATAGTGCGAGCTGAGGAAGAGATCGCCAAGATGATAGGGGAGCTATGGACAGCCGTGGTGCAAGTTTCAACTGTGCTGACCTGCCCCACCCTGACCTGAAGGAATTAGCTTGAGGGGATGAGGGGCAGTTCATGATCTAGTCAACAACTGTCCTCTTTGCTCAAAGTGCCCAAGGATGCCAATTATAGTGTCAGTTGCGATGGACTGTAACAGGCTGGCAGTGTTTGCCTGGAAACCCTGTCCTGTTAGCAGAAGTTAATCCTGCTGAAAAAGGGTTAAGTAGGTTCTGCTGGCTAACTGAGGCAAGTGGCTAGTTATGCACCTGGATATAAAGGAGGTGGGAGTGGCTCTCTGGGATCTAGGGTGTGGGCTGACCAGTCTTGAAGAAGGAACCAAGCCCGAGGAGAAAGTTTGGGTTGAACTTTTCTGATGTTAGTTCTTTGTTAACAAAGCCAGATGCCAGAGGAGGAGGGGTGGGTTTGGACTCAACACAGCGTGTGGACTTTCTTTCAAAGCACCTGTTCATCTGGAGGTTTTTCTCCCTTGGACAATTGTCTGCTGGGAACAGAACTGCGACACCAACTCATTTCACATAGGGAATGTCAAACAGCAGGTGGTCGCAGTTTTTGGTTATGCTTGAGTTGAGATGGATAGAATCAGTCAGCCTTGAGCGGAAAGATTCTATGTCCTGCTACCAATCCCCCCAGACCCCCAGGACTATAATAGTCACAATTACCTGGCCAAATTCACCCCGGGTCAAACTCTGCTAGGTGGGAATCACATCAGGGATTAATTTAGGCTGCTGCTAGGAGGTGCAGGTGAAATGTTTGAAAGCAAAAACTATATTCCTTTGATATTTATGGAAAAAGACTCTGCTGCCAGCCCAGAGCAAAGGCCATTCATTTCCCCCCACAGCTGTGTTCTTTGGTGCAGATTCCTCCTTTAATTCCTGGATCTCTTAGCACCATTAAAACAGGCACTTGGCAAGCCCAGAAAGGCACTGGCATCAGCTCGGGAGATCTTTGGCTGTGACCCAATGGACAGGTTCCAGCTTTCTGAAAAATGACCTGTTGCTGAGCCATAAGTGCAAACAAGCGAAATGATGCTTGGCGTCATTTAAAACTCAGACTCAACGCACCTGATATTTCTAAGGTAAGAAACAAGCAAAAACCCCTCTCCCAAATGTTCCGGCATTCTTTAGCCATTAGAACAAAGCAAAAAAGAGCACAAGCTCAATATTTAAAAAAATCCTTTACAGGTCACCTTAAAGCCTTCTCTCCTCTGGCTGTTTCCAATCATTCCCAATGAGTGCCCCAGGCCTCCTTTGCATTAGGGTAAAGGCCTCAAGCCTGTTCCACCCTCCTCCATCTTTGCTTTAGGTTGCAGGTCCCAACCCAGTACATAGATTCTCTTTGCTTCAGGGTGCTAAGAACCAGAGTCCCCTGCAGTCTTCAGGATTCTAGGCCTCAAGCACCCATAAGGCAGCTCTTTGCTTCAGGTTGCCTTGCTGGCCACAGTCCTCTTTCTCTCTTCTTGCTTCAAATTTGGGCCTCCACTTCCCACATCCTTTCTCCTGCCCAGCACACGCATCGCTATCTGTTTCTTCCCCTTCACGCACCCTGTTTTTCCAGATACCTTGGTGAGCAGCATAGTATAAAAACCCAGCTAGATTATGACATGGTCCTGCACCCTCTGACTGATGGGCACAGAGGCAGAGGGAGGTTGGAGCTGAGGCTGGGCTAGAGCCTTGAGGATTGTCACGCCAACTCCTCCTCACCTTAGAAGTTTCACTTCTGGTTGGGCTATTTCATTTCCATGCAGTCTGAGGGGGTTCGGCTTAAATTTCCCCAAAAGCCTCCCCATCATCAGCTGTGTGCCCTCTTCCTGACAGGGCCGGCTCCAGGCACCAGGCAACCAAGCACGTGCTTCGGGCGGCACCTGGTAAGGGGCGGCCAATCTTGGGCTGGCGGGGGGCAGCGCGGCGCGGCGCTCGGCGTGGGGGGCGGTTCCGGCGGCGCAGCACTTTGCGGAGGGTGTTCGGTGGCGCAGCGCTCAGTGGGGGGTGTTTGGCGGTGCTCGCGCGGGGGGCTTCAGCAGTGCAGCGCTCCACGGGGGGCGGGGGGTGTTTGGCAGTGCGGCGGGGGCGCGGGGGGTGTTTGGCGGTGCTCCGCAGGGGGTGGGGGTGTTCGGCAGCGCAGCGCTCGGCGGGGGGCGAGGGGTGTTCGGCAGCGCGGCGGGGGGCGGGGGCTGTTCGGCGGCACTCCGCTCGGCGGGGGATGTTCGGCGGCGCTCCGCGTGGGGGGGTTCAGCAGCACGGCGGGAGGCAGGGGGTGTTCGGCCAGGGGGCGGCGGTTGTTCGGCGGTGCAGCACTCGGCGGGGGGGGGGTTACGGCGGCGCGGCGCTCGGTGGGGGGGTGTTACGGCGGGGCGGCGCTTTTTTTTGCTGCTTGTGGCGGCAAAAAAGTTAGAGCCGGCACTGCTTCCTGAGCATAAATTGACAGCTCATGGGCCTGGCTTTGTGCATAAAACATGCTTTAAGGATTAGCTGGAACACTAATTAGAGTAGGCGTGCCATGATCAGTAAACATAGCACAAGGGGAAAGCAGATGGTGGTGATCGTACAGCCGTCATGGAGAAAGGACTGAAGGACGCTTCACAAGAACCTCTGAGTACAATCCTTTCAGACAACCCCTCATTTTAGTGCCAGACTGTTTGTGTCTCAGCATATGGGTGTAACCCCTTTGCCCCCGACACACACACACACACACACACACACACACACAAGCTAGACCTGTGGTTTGGGTTTTGGGCACATCTCTGTTAGAAAATTCCCCTTAAAGAACCTTTTAACTTACTGTTCTTTGACACTTCAGTAAAGCACATTGCTCTAGATGTAAAAACCTCATGGCCCAAACTTAGGCCCAAGCACATTTTTTTATGGCTGAGCTCTATAAATCCCGGAATAATGGAACTGCTGACGCGAAGCTGAGCGGTAGCACATGAAGAGATCCCTGTTAATACCAGCAATCTGATCACAAACAGAACGCACTACTGTCATCATTTGGCTTAGTCAATAGGTTGCTTCATTGACTGCTCATTTGATGGCTCAGTTTAGTCTGTTGCATTGAAAATATGGAAACTGACAAGAGAAAATCCTCGGTGCCTTTTTCCCCCCTCCGACTTTCTTTCTTGGCTTGCTGACAAAGAAGGATTTGTAGAGAGATGATGAGCATGTGAAGAACCCTTAGCTCCGCTCCCTCTGCATATTTACAGATGGCCGGCTGCCCAAAGGCATTCTCCTGTGTGTGCAGCCTGAACAGTAGATGCTCTGCACTATAATGCTTCCCACCTCTTTATTACATCCTTTCCCACAAGCGCAGTCAGATTTAGTGGGTGTGGTGGGCTTGATTCCCCACTGCTTTAAGTTGCACCTGGTACGGTCATTTACTCCTGTGCCAAATGGGCATAAGAACACTGCCAAACCGGTTTGGTGCAGTGTTGTTGTAGCTGTGCTGGTCCCAGGGTATTGGGTGAGGTAATATCTTTTATTGGACCAACTTCTCTTGGCGAGAGAGACAAGCTTCAAGCTTACACAGAGCTGAAGCTAAACTGGTTTGGTAGCATTTTCAACTCCCTTTGCACAGGTGTAAATGAGTCTATCAGGTGGAATGCCGTGGAGAATCTCCCTGAAAGCATGGAGGGTGGGGTTCTCCGATCACAAACTGTCTTCGAGAATCATAGACTCGTAGACTTTACGGTCAGAAGGGACCATTATGATCGTCTAGTCTGACCTCCTGCACAACGCAGGCCACAGAATCTCACCCACCCACTCCTGTATCAAACCCCTAATGTATGTCTGAGCTATTGAAGTCCTCAAATCGTGGTTTAAAGACTTCAAGGTGCAGAGAATCCTCCAGCAAGTGACCTGTGCCCCACGCTGCAGAGGAAGGTGAAAAACCCCCAGGGCCTCTGCCAATCTGCCCTGGAGGAAAATTCCTTCCCGACCCCAAATATGGTGATCAGCTAAACCCTGAGCATGTGGGCAAGACTCACCAGCCAGCACCCAGGAAAGAATTCTCTGTAGTAACTCAGATCCCACCTCATCTAACATCCCATCACAGGCCATTGGGTATATTTACTGCTAATAGTCAAAGATCAATTAATTGCCAAAATTAGGCTCTCCCATCATACCATCCCCTCCATAAATTTATCAAGCTTAGTCTTGAAGCCAGATGTGTCTTTTGCCCCCACTGCTCCCCTTGGAAGGCTGTTCCAGAACTTCACTCCTCTGATGGTTAGAAACCTTCGTCTAATTTCAAGTCTAAAGTTCCTAATGTCCAGTTTATATCCATTTGTTCTTGTGTCCACACTGGTATTGAGCTTAAATAATTCCTCTCCCTCCCTGGTATTTATCCCTCTGATATATTTATAAAGAGCAATCATATCTCCCCTCAGCCTTCTTTTGGTTAGGCTAAACAAGCCAAGCTCTTTCAGTCTCCTTTCATAAGACAGGCTTTCCATTCCTCGGATCATCCTAGTAACCCTTCTCTGTACCTGTTCCAGTTTGAATTCATCCTTCTTAAACATGGGAGACCAGAACTGCACACAGTATTCCAGATGAGGTCTCACCAGTGTCTTGTATAATGGTACTAACACCTCCTTATCTCTACTGGAAATACCTCACCTGATGCATCCCAAGACCGCATTAGCTTTTTTCACGGCCATATCACATTGGCGGCTTATAGTCATCCTGTGATCAACCAATACTCCGAGGTCCTTCTCCTCCTCTGTTACTTCCAACTGATGCGTCCCCATCTTATAACAAAAATTCTTGTTATTAATCCCCAAATGCATGACCTTGCACTTTTCACTATTAAATTTCATCCTATCACTATTACTCCAGTTTACAAGGTCATCCAGATCTTCCTGTATGATATCCCAGTCCTTCTCTGTACTGGCAATACCTCCCAGCTTCGTGTCATCTGCAAACTTTATTAGCACATTCCCACTTTTTTTGTCTTGCGTGAGTGCGAAGGAGAATAGCAGCATATTTGCAGTAGATTGGGAAACGGGATGGCTCAGGAGATTAGGGATAGGACATAGTCTTTCACACTCCTAGTTCTCCAGTTCCAGGGCAGCTCAGGTTGGTAGGAACCATTCTCATATGAAGACTGCTCATTGGCAACAGGAAATGAGCTGGGGGTGGGGAGGGAGCCTCAGCCTAGAGCAGGGGTAGGCAACCTATGGCACGCATGCCAAGGGCGGCACGCGAGCTGATTTTCAGTGGCACTCACACTGCCCGGGTCCTGGCCACCGGTCTGGGGGGCTCTGCATTTTAATTTAATTTTAAATGAAGCTTCTTAAACATTTTAAAAACCTTATTTACTTTACATCCAACAATAGTTTAGTTATATATTATAGACTTATAGAAAAAGACCTTCTAAAAACGTTAAAATGTATTACTGGCACGCGAAACCTTAAATTAGAGTGAATAAATGAAGATTCGGCACACCGCTTCTGAAAGGTTGCCGACCCCTGGCCTAGAGTTTGGTGAACGGGTGCCCATATTGCAAGAATCCAACAGTGCAGGTGGAACTAACTTCTCCCCCCTTGTTGGCAGCCTCAGCAGAGAAGCCTAGGATTATTCATAGAGAATGACCCCCACCCCTCCTGCCATTAGGGAAAGTCACTCCAGTTCAAGTTGAGTCATGGTGGTGGGGACCAGGTGCGGACACTTGCACTGTATTTGTACTTGTGTTGTGGCTCAGAAGAGGACTTCAGATGCGAGGGTTGCCAGGGTGGCACCTTTCACTGGTACTACGCTCACTTAATTAGAGACATTGATGGGTTAGGCAGGAAGGAACATTTACAGTAAATAAGTTATGTTGGGATTTTTGGTCATGCCCCTATCAGTCCTCAGCTGTATCTGACAGCTTCAGAAGTCTGTGGGGAGCAAGGATGGCTCAGTGGTTAGTGCATTAACCTTGATTTCAATAGGCGTTAAGCACTTTTAAAAATCCAACTAGGTGCCTATGTGCATTTTTTCACACCTAAATACCTTTAAAAATCTGGCCCTTCCTCTCTCTGCATCTCAGTTCTCCATCTGCTATAGCTCCCTGTGTTCTGCAGGAGGCCAGGCTAGATAATCATAATGATCATCTTCTGAATGTCAAATCTATGAATTTTACCTGTTCCAACAGCCTTCCCTGGTGACACTGACCTGTGTCTGTTTGAGTTGTGTCGAGTTATTTAACACTCAGGGAAGGTACTTTGGATCCACTATCACTGGCCTTGAGCTGCTGCTAAGTTGCATACACAGATAACAGATAAGGGAGTGCAGGTTATCAAGGCAGCGAGGCTTAGGAACTGAAAGCTCTTTAAGGACTCAGACTAGCATGTGTTCATTTGAAGTCCTGTATTAGGATGGTAGTTGTTTGCCCTGATAATAAACAATATCCTCAGTAGCATCAATGTAAGAGATGGCAAAAAAAAATACTGATGGGAGCTGGTCCCTTTTAACTGTTAAATAAACGGATTCTTTCTTTGCAGAAAATTCAGCTCATAAATTAATAGGAGCACTGGAGTTCGTGGTGGAAAGTAGCCAAACGAGCAAATGCTTCCAAAATCTAAGAGGTCAGTTTTCTACGTTTTATGTGCAGCATGAAGGTCTCTGCTCCTTGGTTGTGTTGAACCGGTGCAATCACTTAAAAAATGCTATTGCCGGCGAAAGGGAAGGATGCTGTGAGGCCGGGCTTGCCCCATGTAGCTGGGAGGTGTCACAATGTTTTCCTAAGCAAAGAAGACCCCACAGAAAGACAAACCAGTGCGCCTGGAGAAAGGATGGTCTTGTGGTTAAGGCCTGAGACTGGAAGGTAGGGGAAATCTGTGTTCTATTTGCAGCTCTGCCACTGACTCCCTGTGTGACCTTGATCAAATAACGTCACTGCTCCGTGCCTCCGTTTCCCTGTCTAAAATGACCATAGCAACAACAAGTAGGGGACTGTGTGATGCTTAATTTGTCATACTTAAAAACATCTGAGATTATGGCCTGTAGAGGGGTCAGGTATTATGGGGATGGACACGGTAGAAAGAAGACAGACAAAAGGACAATGGTCAGATGAGAGAGGTTGAATCTCTGGCAGGAAAAAAACTATTTTGATTCCTTGCAGGATAAATCTCCATGTCTCCTGATGGCAGGACAAACACATGAATCTGAGTTCCTGCCAGGAGCTAATTTACATAGCCCCTGTCTAGACTGGCATATACATTCAATTCTTTACAGGGATGGGATGCAGGTTGACACACTTCAGGGCTCACTAGAGGTTCTCTCTAACCCAAATGGTCCTAAACTTCTATGGCTACCTCATTAACCTCCACAGGGCAGTTTTCAAGCCATGTCTGCTCACTGTGTTCAAAATGACTGAAACAAGATGAGGTTTAGAAATAAAACACACCTAGAGCAGTCCTAACAGTTTATCAGTAGATCCAAGCTGCTGATCAGCAGGTGTGTGTCAAGCTTTTAGTCTTCCTTTTTGGTGTGATTTGGATTTTGGCATGCCAGATAGACCCCCCCACACAAAAAGCAATGCAATCAAAGAAAGATTATGACGCATGTTCCTCCTGCATACATATACATTTTTTCTGGACAGCACCTAAGGAAGCAGAGATCATTTGGTAGACAAACCCCCACACCAAATAGGACGGGGTTAAAGAGCAGCCCTGGGCCCAGTTAGTCTCCCTCTGCTACACCTGTGCTGAGCATTGGGCTTAAGAGGAGGAATGCCCAGCCGTGGGGGGCTAGCTGTGAAGGAGGGCAGACAGGCTGACCTGGGTGGAGCTGGGAGGCTGGTTTGGACCAGGGATTATAGTAGGACTGTGGCCTGTTGGCTGGAGGGTAGGCCTGGCCTGGATAGTTAATTAGACGGATTGCTAAGTGGAAAGACTGGCTGTTGTAGCTGGACTCACCTGCAAGAAGAGGGCTGAAGGCTCAACCCAGACAGACCGAGGATTCTCTTCTTGGGTTGGTATGTTTATTAGATTTGGACTAAGTGACTCTGTTCCCCTGGAAGGGGTTGAACGTACTAAAGTTGTTTGGCCGATCGGCCCAATCACCGCAGTGGCTGAAGATCATTGCAGAGAAACTGAGGCAGGGCTGCTGCATCACCGTGTTCCGCCTTGGGGGTGAGTGCTGGGATGGCAACTCCGTGCCAGCAATGAATCAGGACACACGTCCCTGTCACTCGGTGGTACTGGGAGCGGCAGTGCACCCGTTAATACTGGGCCTTGGCTCTTTTGTATTTAGTTTTGACTATGGTAAAGCTCTCCCTGGAGTCAGTGGCAGTTTTGCTTGAGTAAGAAATAAGTAAACACTTGAGGATTTGCCCCGTGGTCCTTCCTCAGTGGGAATGTTCTGCCTGAGGCCTGGGCTACACTTAACACTTAGGCTGTCGTAGCTCCAGGCTCAGGAGTGTGAAAAATCCACACCCCTGAGCCCTGTAGCTATGCTGCCCTAACCCCAGGCAGGACGACAGGTGAATGCTTTTGTCGTCCTAGCTGCCATTGCTTGGGGAGCTGGTGTTCTTCTGTGTCCGCACTATGGGGTGATGCCAGCCTATCTACGGTGCCATAGCTATGTTGCCACAGTCCCCGTAGCATACACATGTCCTGAATAAGGACTTTAAGAGACTTCCCATTATTAGCGGCATAGCTTGAGTCACCGTCAGCGTAATGTGACCAGTTGGACCAGTTCAAACGCCTTCCCTGTATCCTCCGCACTGCACATTCAGGAGATAAGTGCAGCGAGGGCAACAGCCTCCCCAAGAGGGGATGGAAAGAGGAATTCAGGATGCTGTCACAGTCTCGTACCCATTAATCAAATGGATTTAATCCTGAACAATATTCTGTGACATGACACTCACTTATGGGCTCTGCCAGCCGGTCGGAGTATGCTCAGCCTGATGGATCCTGCAAACTATTTTACTCTGACATGTGAGCAATTCTGGACTCTGCCAGCTTGCTAATTTACTGATGAGAAGCCAAACTCCGTTGCTGTTAGAACCGTTCCTGACACAAAACTGAATGCCAGGCATACATTTCTCTTTATCATCCTGTCATGGTAGGATGGTGTTTAAAAAAAAAAAAAGAGGCGCTCTTAATAAGTTGGGTTTCCAGCAAGATGCATACAGCATAATAATGCCAGCTAGAAAGGTTTTCTGATTCTACAATAGTTGAGCAGGAGGGTCTATTATTATTGTATAGTGCCCGAAAATGCAGTCTGCAGGTTCCAGAAACCATAGAAAGACATTATAACAGGGAATCATGTTCTAGAATCTTCCTAGAGATGCAGGGAGCTTCTGATTCATTCTGATTTCAGGTACTAGGATATTGTATACATACAGGGTGACCTCTGCTGACTCACTCTAGTGTCAGACCAGGTGGATCCTGTTTGCTCCAATCCAGGAGCATGAAACAGTGTGAATAGCGCTCTAGCAGTGTGTGTGTGGGGGAGGGTGGCCTCAGAAAGAAAAAGGTTGAGAACCCCTGGTCTAAGGTTATAGACTACTTCCAGCAATTAGTGAACTCCTACTTTGGTACTATCAGCCAAATAAGACCGTCACAATACTTAAATACTACAGTGATAGGTGCCAATATAAGAATATAAGAGTGGGATTTTTCAAAGGATCTTAGGGGAATTAGGCATCCATGTTCCACTGAAATTCAATGAGATTTGGGTAGCTAAGGGCCAGATTTTTAAAGGTACTTAGTTGCCTAAAGAAGCAGATAAGTGCCCAGTGGGATTTTTAAATGTGCCTATCTGGCTCTTTAAACTCCTAATACCTATAAAAATTTGGCCCCAAATCCCTTCGGCCCCTCTGGAAATCTTAGTCTTGATAAGTTCAGCCCTCCTCACCTGATGCACTGCTGACAGGACAGGAGCTGAAAGCAAATGTGCTGAGGCTGCTTACTACTGTACTTGCCCTTCTGCAATTCTTGTGATCAAACATAAGCCCCTTTTGTAGAGCACAAACACAATAAGAAAAATTATGGTGGAAAACCCCACACAATAAGGATAAATAGATTTAGGGTTAAGTCGGATGTTATTAAGTAATATTTATACCATGGTAGCACTGACGGGCCCCAAACTGGCTGAGGCCTTATTTTGCAAGGAGCTGTACAAATAGATAGTAAAAAACCCAAAGATCTTGAATATGTTTTTTATAATAGGAAAAATTTCCTTTGTAAAAAAGATCTCCCTGCTAAGCTGTGGTCTCATGATTCATTTCTTAGTCTGAGGGTGTTTCTATACATCTGTCAGTCTCAATTACTTTCCAGGCAATATGTCTAGGTTATAATAGTTCCTTTCATCCCAAAATTCTTTCTAAACGGACACACAAACTATACATGGAGATCATTTCACTCAGCACTAAAATGCCACCACTTCTGGGGAGGAACACAGCAGCTGTTTAACAGCATGCAGCAACACTCCACAAAAGTTTAGAGCAGGTGGTGAAGAGGAATTGCTGTATGCAATTAAAACAACTTGGGGAATTTAGTTTGGCAGCAAGTAATTGGAATGAAGCTGGCTGGTTTGGTACTGATTCACCAGTCCCACTTTTTGCAGTGCCCTAAGCGTTCTTTGGCAGCCTCATAGTCAAGGAACAAATCATCTAGACTCTGCTTTGCCTGTGAGATCTGACAAGATGGAAGTGCGGGGCGGCACAGCAGCATCGGGGATGAATACGTTTCTCTCATTTACACAGATAACTATATGACCCTCTCCAGATTTTACTGAAAAAGGATAACCACAGACACTACATTTACCAGCAAGCTTTCCCAGCACTACCTCCTGTGCTTGTTGCAGCATTTCAATCCTCTCATTACTCTAAGAAGGACTTTAATAGCTTTAATGGGATTTTACAATATTTCTTCAACTCAGTTTGCTCTGTCCTGAAAGCATGCAGGCTTATTTAAATACATTATCATTTTTTAAGTGGGAAAGCTTGTCACCAGCCTCATACATGCACAGACGTACCCAAGGATAGGAGCCTTAATAATCATCACCCTGAGCCACAAGAGCCTTCCCCCCCTATAACTCTGCTATAATCAGATAATAATCTAGTTTACGGCTCGCCCAGCAAAGTGCTTTAGCAAATCAGCCAGTTGTGTTACGAGGATATAAAGGCTGAGCTTGCCGCCAGCCATTTCTTTTCCCTGCTGGGGAGTCAGGAGAGGGAGGCGGGAAACGATAGCTTCCTCTCATTGAAATCCACATCCTTATAAATTATTCTAATGGGCATGGAGTGGAAGTCACACTATTCAATTGGTTCCTGTGTTCCTAGGTGTGGCTGGGGTTTTTACTCATCACTGGGGACAAATTGCATTTAGCACAGAACGGCCTGCATGGAGGGGGTGGGGGGGGGGGGGGTGGAGGTTGAGATGAGAGTCCAAAAAGCCAGGGGGAAGACACATCAGATAATTAAATTATCGCCCATACAGCCATTTCTCAGGATAAGTATTGACTCTCTGTCTGTGGGATCCTAGAAGTTATCTATATATCTGTCCTCCAGTATGTCAGTGTATCCATGGTATTTCTATATACACCTCTACCCCGATATAACGCGACCCAATATAACACGAATTCGGATATAATGCGGTAAAGCAGTGCTCCGGGAGGGGGGGGGGGCAGGGCTGTGCACTCTAGCGGATCAAAGCAAGTTCGATATAACGCGGTTTCACCTATAACGCGGTAAGATTTTTTGGCTCCCGAGGACAGCGTTATATCAAGGTAGAGGTGTATTTCTATAATAGAATCCTAGTAGTTACCTATCTATCTCTGGCAGGCTGCCCTGTTTATGATTTTTCTAATCACAGAAGCCTTGAAGCTAGAGATGGGAAAGACCTGTCATATCAGCCAACCCATCCTTCGGGAGCAAGTACAGAATTGCCCCTCCCAGAAATAAGGCATTAGACGCCACTGATGGATGGAGGTTTGGAGGTTATTTTTTACTAACTAAGGCCGAAATAGCTAGATATTCTGGGGATGGACGTGCTGAAAGAAACATTCCTGCAGTAGACTCAGGATGATGGGTTGGATGATATAATAGCTTTTTTCCATCTCTAACTTCTAGGATTCTCTGATTAGAAATGCCATCGATAGCTAGATTTCAGAGTATCTAGGCATTTCAGCATTTGATAGTAACTGCTTCCACCCTTTTGGGATGGGGCGCCTGAGCTCCCCCATCAGCCTGCAGGACTTTTCCCTTCGGAAGTGTGTTAAGGCACAGCGGTGAGAAAGGTTGCTGCTTGTGAATTACATTTGAATTACAATAGTACCTAGAGGCCCCAACCCCGACCCAGGATCCCAGTGTGCTACACACTGTGCAAACACATAGTAAGACAAGTCTGGGAGTATGATTGTGTCCATTCTACAGATGGGGAACAGAGGCGCTGAGAGATTAAGGCCCAGCTCCTCAAAGGTATAGAAGCACCAAACTCCCTGTGAAATCAATGAGAGATAAGTGCCTAAATACCTTTGAGGATCTGCTCCCAAGTGCATAGATACTGACTCCGTGAGTGCTCTGGGGCTGGAGCACCCACGGGGGAAAAATGGTGGGTGCTGGGCACCCATCAGCAGCCCCCCTATCAGAACCTCCCCCTCCCTGAAGCACCTCCTGCCCGCCAGCGGGCCCTGCCCATCAGCACCTCCCCGCCCTCCCCGCTCCTCCCACCCACCAGAATCAGCTGTTTTGCGGCATGCGGGAGGCTCTGGGGGGAGGGGAGAGGAGCGAGGATGCATCGTGCTCGGGTGAGGGGGATGGAACGTGGCGGGAAGAGATGGGGCTGGGGCGGAGCAGGGGAGGGAAGAGGCAGGATGTGGGTGGGGTCTTGGGGGGGGAAGGGGTGGAGTGGGGGCAGGGCCTGGGGCAGAGCCAGGGGTCAAGCACCCCCGGCACTTTGGAAAGTCAGCGCCTTGCCAAGAGCTAGGAAAGGAACCTCTCCAAACCTGCTGCATAACATTGTACCTGCTCTGTGGATCAACAGAAGGCGAATGTCCCCAGGGCTACAGGTACGGACAGATCTAGGCAAAGGGATAAGCTAGTTTAGCATCTAGGTGTGAAGGAAGATCTCCTGTGTGATGCCTGTGACCCACTGTCGAAATGGTTTGGGATTGCTTCATGGCTACGAGGTGTAAAACTAGAATCCATGAAGAAATTTAAGGCAGTTTCTGAATAATGCGATGATTCCTTAAGTGATTGTGTTGGTGAAGTCGCCTGGAACCAAATGATCCCACAAAACCATAGGACAGTCTCAGAGCTGAAGTGATATCACCCTCTGGTGGTTAGAGTAAGAGAACGGCATTCTATTGGGATTCTTGGCTGGGGCAGGAGGAAACTGAAAAACCTGAATCCTGTTTGGGGTTTTTTTCTGTAAAGCAGAAACTCAGCCCAGGTGTGCCAAGAGGCTCCCTGAGATCCACCAGGGTAATTTTGTGGCAAGAACAGGGGACACTCTGAGATTTCTGCTTCCTTTGAATGGGAGGCTTTTGGGTTGTTTGCCCCCTGAATCCTAAAGCAAGGGGCGTGTGAAGCCAGCGAGAATCACAGTTCCCATGGAGCCCTGTCACCAATCCCATCATGTGCCACGGGGCACAGTTACTGGGGGTCTTTGGGGAGGAAAGACCAGAGGAAAGATTTGTTCAGGCTCTGCCCCTTATGATGTAGGGATTTGCCCATTGAAATGAAGAGAGGGGCAGACAGCCTGGGAAGCCTGGGGGCTTTATTTCTGTTGGGAGCTTTTATTGTGACCACATACGGGCTACTACAGTAGCCTATGTAGCCCCCGCATGACCGGACTGTATCTGGGTGACTGTGGGGGCCATTTTCTTCCTATTCAGGGAAATAACTTAATCAAGGGCTAAGGCAGGGAAATACAAGGCATAACTCCCCCCTCACCTCCCCCCCCCCCCCACTGGACTTCCCCCCCCCCCCCGTAGCACAGTCAGCAGACAAGCAGAGGAGCACTTTCCTAGCACCAGCTAGCCTTTTCCCCCCAAATGCATTGGCCAATCAATCTTTGCTCCATGTTTCTGTCTCTGTGGTTCAGGCTGGGTGGTCACCCACAGGGAATAAGTGCCCTTTAAGAATGAGGCATGTTAAGAGTGCTCTCTAGGGTATAGACCCCTCCCCGCCCCTCCAGTCTTTCCAGTAGGCACTGGAGGATGGAGGCAGGACCGATAGCAACTGAGGAAAACTGACTTTGCTATTTGGGGATTGTTTCTTTTACAATGGTTTGTTAATGAACCAATGAACTGCTTTCAAACTGCAAGTGTTAGGTTGGTGCATTTTCATCAGGGACCAAAGGGATGGGTATTTTAGTCAGGTTACCAGCAGTCCAACCCTCTGAACTAGATTCTGTTCTTAGCTGCATGGTGCCATAACTTCAGTGGGGAAGCAATGGTATAACCAGCAGCAGAATTTTCCCTTCTATGGCTCTTTCACTGTCCTCTCCTTCCCCCTGCCACTAGTTGGCAGCATCTCAACTACCACAGGTTTTATGACAGTGTACTCAGTTGTTTAGAATATTGTGAGCTCCCCACACCTTCTGCAGGGTTTTATTCTCTAGTCTGAGGATAGGAAGCAATATGGGACCCACACAGGCCAGCCCATAAACACTACTTTTTTTCCTGTCTGGCTTCTGAAATTGTAGCACTTTAAATAAAAGCTATCCTGGAATGGTCTACGTAGGCCAATCTGCAGCCTACTGTAAGCGTCTTACTGTGGTGAGCACGGCACATGGCTAGATAGACACACATACAGACTTACACTCCGTACAGACATAGACACACGCATCTCCAAGTTTGCATCCTTACTCTCACTTCACAGCCATGCAAACAATTCCCTCCTCCTCCCCATGCCCCCCAATCACAACTTTGCTGCATCCCATTAACTTCTTGGACTTTACTGAGAACTGCAGTCAGTCGTGTCCAATACGAAGGGGAGAAAAAAAGAACCCACAGCTAACCAAAAGAGGAACTAAAGCAGTTGATGTGCAGTTTTAATGTCCAAATGAAAATTGTATACATGGGATGATTTCCTATTTTTAGGGCTATTTCCCTGCTGTTTGTTCCCGGAGCTGCGACATGCAGTTTGTTTCAGACGCATGTGGTACATAACTGTGCTGCACGCTGCAGACTGTTCCGGGAGCTTGGCCTTTCTAGTTGCACAGCACGACAACCATCCAACAAGATTTCCTGTGGTCTGCTCATGCTATTTCATGGAGGGCAGAGGCTTGTGATGGAAAGCAGAGGGACTTGTCTATCATGTGTGCTGCATGGAACACATGCTGAAATGCACAGTCTGAAAAGTTCACTACTAGATTCTTTGTGGAGCTAAATCAATGGTATCACTGGGAGAAGGGAGCAAAGGCCACAATCTTTGTATATAACATATGAATAATGTGTTGGATGGACGAGATTTGGATCAGATCACATGATGCCTGTTTTCTACATCTGATTGGAGGCACCGAGGAACCGAACCCTCCAAAATTCTTACCTGGAAAGTGGGTGAGTTCTGTATTTCTATTAGCATTAGTTATCTGCTTCCTCTCCTTCCCTGCCCTTTCCAACCCTGGAGACAATTGGGCTGTTTCTTGCTAAAGGTCAGTGTGATGCCTGAACTGACTCAAGAAGGAAGAAAAGGAAATTGCTTCTGGTTCATTGTGAAACCAGAATGGGAAGTAAAATGACCTGCCCCTTTTGTCATCAGAGAATCGGTTTCATCCGGAAGGTCTTGAAATGCTCATTCTTCCTGAATTACACAGGGGTTGGGGAGGATTGTGGAGGGTGAAGGAGGTTTCTCAAGTAGGATTACTTTCATGTGAAATGGTCAGAGTAGTTGAGTGCTTCATCCAGGACACTGGCTGGCCACAGGTTGAGCCCGGTTGTTCGAGGCCCTTAATAAAATGGAGAGATGCCTTTCCAAGATCACTGTGGATTGGTTATTTCTCCTGATGAGCTGCAATTCCTGAATCCCAGTCCAGCGTTAATGGGGTCACCAGCAACATAGAGTCATGGGAAATGCTGTTGTCATTCTTTTGGGTTAGGATGTCAATGTAATGGGGAAGGGAGAGCCATACATATACAGGAGTCTTGTATGTGAGAACAGGAGGTAACTGTCTCACTCTGCTTGGCACTGCTGAGTTCTCAGCTGGAGTACTGTGTCCAGCTCTGGATGCCACACTAAGAAAGGTGGACAAACTGGAGAAAGTCCAGAGGACAGCAACAAAAATGATCAAAGGTTTAGAAAACCTGACCTATGAGGAAAGGTTAAAAAAACTGGGCATGGTTAGTCTTGAGAAACAAAGACTGAGAGGGGACCTGATAGTCTTCCACTATGTTAAGGGCTGTTATAAAGAGGAGAGAGATAAATCATTTTCCATGTTCACTGAAGGTAGGACAAGAAGTAATGGGCTTAATCTGCAGCAAGGAGATTTAGGTTAGATATTAGGAAAATCTTTTTAACATAAAGGATAGTTAAGCTCTGGAGGTGTGGAAACCTCATCCCTGGAGTTTTTAAGACCAGGTTAGACAAACACCTGTCAGGGATGGTCTAGGTTTACTTGGTCCTGGTCCTGGTCCTGCCACGGCCCCGGGGGATGGATTAAGATGAGCTCAGCCCTAGATTTCTAGGATTCTATGTTGCTGGTGGAGAGATGTTTTATCATGACTGCAGACACGATGCCGATGAAGTCCTTCCTGACTCTCTCTCATGCTGATTGGCACCATTGCTTGCTTTTTGGTGCCACCTGGTGGATAGTTAGTTAACCACTGAAGCCATAACTGATGTAATGGGATGAGACGTGAATCTGGGGCAACAGCCAGTTGGGATAATTAAATATCCCATGGCACATATTACTAGAGATATTAACCTGATTCCAACTAAGCTAACTATATCACCCTTGGTTATGGCATTCTTCACTTCCTAACCTAAACCACTGTGTAGTGTTTCTGTGTGCTGTTAAACAGCAGCTGTGCTCCACCCAGAGGTGGCTACATTTCAGCAGAGGATGAAGAGTGCTCTGTGTTCAGTTTGATTGTAAAGTGCTTTGGGATCCTTTATGTTCTGTATAATGCAAGATGGAGAGTAGCATGACATGTTCTTTATCAGAGGACTACCATGTCCAAGTCCTGACCATGCATGGGAACAGACTCAGTGGGTCCATTCTCCCTTTAACCACTCTGATATCATTGTCTTTAGATTTTTATACCTAGTGAGTGACTGATTCTTGTGTTTCCCTGGCATAAATCTTTCCCAGCTTGTGATCATTGGTGCATAAACTTAGAAGCAAAATTATCTCTTCCTTAAAAGATGCTAGTGGATGGATTCACAAAGGAAAGAGACCATGTGTTTCAGTATCTAAATCTCCATCCACACTGAGATTGCTTGGCAGAGATATAATGAAGACCTTCACCTTCCCTCTATTATGTGGAAATATTGCAGTTAGACCATCCATTTCGTGATGCTGAGAGGCTTTTGCAAGAATCCCCTCGAGGAGGGGGAGCCGCCTTTGTCAGGCAGTCAAATACTGTGGGTGAATTTTAAAGAAGAGTCTATGATTGTGTCATGCGGTGGATGGATCCCTCATGGGGATTGGCATGTTGGGGATTAATACAAACTCTGGTTCATGCAGCCAGCCATTTCCAGGCTTGCCTGTGTCGTCAGGAAACTCCTGCAGCGTGCAGGCTTATTAAAGTCAGCAGGCACCTGGATCCTGGATGCATTTCCCCTTCCTCGGAAGCATCAGCACAGCTACGGATGGAGGTAAGGTGCTGGATCAATGGCAGAAAGGATAGTCACGTGGTTAAGGCACAGCATTGGGACATGGGAGATGTGGATTCAGTTCTTGGCTCTGTGATAGATTCCCTGGATGACCTTGGGCAAGTCATTTAATCTCCTAGTATCCCCATCCTCCATCTGTAAACTGGGGGAGATAATACCTCCCACCTCACCCCCTTTGTCTGAATTAAGATCATAAATTGTTTAGGGCAGGAGTGTGCTCTTTCTATGTGTAAGTACAGCACCCAGCACAAAGGGGCCCTGTGCTTGGGTGAGGTCTAGAAATACTAATCAAGGGTCTATCCATTCAGGCAAACCCTGCATTCCCAAACTGTATCTTGAATAGTGCTGGATCTTTGGGACAGGCTGTTGATCTGAATAAAAGGTAAGTGTAGCTGGGGATTGAGGGAGCGGAGGAAGGGAAGTGAGTCAATCAGTTTTCTTCACCCCCAGATACTTTTACTAAGAGAAACTTTGGCTCCGTGGATAACTCCCACAGCATCTAATGAAAGTAGTCTGACTCAAGGGAGGCAGACAGCAGGAAAAACCCAGTGAACTGTCTTTAAAGTGTCTTTAATCTCTAAATTACATTGCTATAAAGTCAGTTGACATTTAACCGCCTCCCCAAAACCAAAACAAGACAAAACAATAAAAAAACTTGATAGGGTGAAGGAAGCAGAAAAAAAAAATCTTGATTGAAACAAAGATTCTGTAAGATAGCTACAAGCTTGGAATTAATCAGGTTTCCCAGTAGGTGAAAATTCACTTAAGTGGTGATATTCTCCTGCTGCTCTGTAGGTTTCATGGCAAAACCCAGATCTTCAAAGCAGAAGACACTGATTCCCTGACAAAGATCTTATTTATAATGCTGCCCAGTGACTGGTGTAGATTTAATCCCTCGGACAGCCCATGGAAGCTGCTGCAATGGAGTGACAGCTGCTCAGTCTGTCATTACTGACATGATGCATTTTGATGAGGTTAGGCCTGTTGTTTGCTTCAGCCAATCATAGATCAGCTTTTCTAGGAAAAGTCAGGCTTTTGTAAAAGCATAATACATCTTTACAAATCAGTGGATTTATTTTATTGGTGTGGTTTTAAAACCTGGGAGGAATATATTGTTCATGGAAGGTGCTGAGTTGACAGTAATGGGAAATTTGTTTACAAGACAGGTAGAGCATAGGCAATGCAAGCTTCTCTTGTCATGAGGTAGTGTATGTAGCTGTGTAAGATACAGTTTGGTTTCCTGTCTCCTTTAACTTTCTAGATGACTGTTTTCTGCTGGAAGCAGCTGCCATTTTGGGTTCAGTTCAGATGCAGCATGTTGCAAAGGCGACAGGCACACTGTGCTCTCTCTCATGGAGACTTTATTTCTGTTCTTTCTCATGCTGTTGTTTCCCCTCAGTTTAAAATAGAATAAAAGTCATTCAGATTGGAAATATGTGCTCTCTATATCTGGTTAAATACACCTCTACCCCGATATAACCAGGAGCACTGCCAGCTTTTTTGCCGCCCTAGGCGGCGGAAGGTCCCGCCCCCGAAATGCTGCCCCCGACAGAGGCGGCGGAAGGTCCCACCCCCGAAATACCGACGACGACCGGGGCGGCCAAAGATCCGGCCGCCGCCCCCCAAATGTTAGCGCCCTAGGCGACCACCTAGGTCGGCTAATGGGTTGCGCCGGCCCTGGATATAATGCTGTCCTCGGGAGCCAAAAAATCTTACCGCGTTATAGGTGAAACCGCATTATATCGAACTTGCTTTGATCCGCCGGAGCGTGCAGCCCCCCCTCCCAGAGCGCTGCTTTATCGCATTATATCCGAATTTGTGTTATATCGGGTCGCATTATATCGGGGTAGAGGTGTATAGCACCTGAGTTGGAGATGTAAGTGCGAAGTTTGGTCTCCATGACCTCATCTGTCCCTGAGACTGCCAACTTGGGTGCAGCCAGTGACTGTTTTTTGTGATACGGATACATGTCCACATGGAAATGGACCCTCATGAGACACTTCTTACAGGCCAGCAGACTGCTATAATTTTTGTGCACTATCGACCAGGGTGATAACTGAACAAACTTATGCTTTATAACTAAGGATGAGTGTTTTATTGTTTCATGTTTCAGCGAATAATAGTGATCCTGTGGGATGAGTGGCTGACAGTGGTTCCATCTGCTGGAATCAGATGCAAATCCCGTTTACTGATGCACCCTTGTTTAGGGATGACAAGTCACTGAGGTTCAAGCTTCCTGTAAAAACAATTTAGCAACATGCATTGTTTTCATGAAGTCTGTGAGCAACTCTGACAGCGTTTTAAAAAAACACATTAGACACAGAGGACCAGATCAAGCAAAGCATTGAGGAGTCATGTATATCTAAACACGGGAGTAGTTTCAATGGGTAAAACTCTCAAAAGTGCCTAAGTGACTTCGGCTCCTAAAGTCCATTTTCATAAGTGACTTGGGCCTAGATTTTCAAAAGGTATTTAGGCTCCTAATTTCCACTGATTTCATAGGCACCTCACTGTCAAGAATTAGGACTGGCCGCTCCACCTGCCCAGTCTCCAGGAAGTCTATGAACACAGCTGAGTCTAAGCAGGACTGCCTGATTGACCACTCTGCCTGATTGCCTGAGGAAGTCTGCCAGCCCACTCTCAAGCCCAGCATCTGATCTCTGGTAGCTTAATGCATGCCCCTGCAGCTGTGATCTCTCCTGTTTGCCTTGCTCTAGCCCTGAGCCTGCCTTGTTCCCAGCCTTGCTCCAGCCCTGCTTCCCTACTGGCTTCCCGGCTCTGACTGCTGGCTGTGATTCCTGCCTCCTAGTCCACCCCCTTGGCTCTGGTTACTGGCGTCCTGAATCCAGTGCTGACTCCTGCTCCAACCATGAGGCCTGACTGCCTATGTTGCAGTTTGTGACACTAAGATCCATTAACTTTCAATGATGTTTAGGCTCTTAAATGCCTAAGTCCCTTTTGAAAATGGGACCTAAATGTTGAAAATTTTACCTGACTTCAAAGGGACATAAACGTGCTTAACTTTAAGCACATGCTTACATACTCTGCTGGATAAAGGTCTTAATAAGGAACATGGCAGCCTATAATGTAGGAAAGAAATGGATGTAAGACACCCCTATGATTATCACCTTATTTGAACTTCCGTGCATGTCCAGCTGGTTTTGAACTTTTCCAAAGGTGTGCTTTGTCACAGCTCTGCTCTTGCTTTCCTAATGCTATTCCTGCCTGCGGGCGCAGCTCTTCTTTGTAACCATTAATCTTTTCTGACGCTGCGTGTAATAGAGGGGCCTCGGGTGTAACCTAGCACAGCAGGGATGGGAGATATTAATAATGGCCGATGGTGCATTGAACTAAAATGGAATCTACAATTCATTTTGTGACAAGAAAAATGTAATATTAAACAGTGCAATGGAATGTCCGTCCATTTCGTATAACCCCTCGTAATTTAGGGTGAAATTCACCGTTGTGCAGAGCCCAGCCCAAAGCCTAAGATCTCAAAACAGGGCTCAAATGGGAGTTAAGTGGTCCATATAGGCCTTGGGCTGGCTCTCCGCTTTGGGTGACATTCCCTGTCTATGCAAGCTACTTTGGATACTGTAACCATGGGTTCCAGTACCAAAATCCCTGAGCCTTTTCTCTGATTCTCATCCAAAGTATTGCCAGCTTTTAAGATTTTACAGCAAATCTCCCAATATTTCTAGCCTGGGACTTAGGAGACCTGGCTTCAGTTCCCTGCTCTGCTACAGACTCCCTGTGTGACCTGGGCAGGGCCGGCTCTAACTTTTTTGCCGCCCCAAGTAAAAAAAATAATAATAATAAAAAAAAAAAACGCCGCTCAGCTGTAACAACCCCCCCGAGCGCTGCGCCGTGCTGCCCCGCCGAAACAACCCCCCCGAGCGCCGCCCCGCCCAGCTGTAACACCCCCCCAGAGCTGCCCTGCCCTGCCGAAACAACCCCCCCGAGCGCTGCGCCGCACTGCCCCGCCGAAACAACCCCCCCGAGCGCCGCCCTGCCGCGCTGTAACACCCCCCATGCGTTGCCCCGCCGAAACAACCCCCCCCAAGCGCCGCGCCGCCGTAACAACCCCCCCGAGCGCCGCCCCGCGGTAACAACCCCCTCGAGCGCCGCCCTGCCCCGCCAAAACAACCCCCCCCCGAGCGCCGTGCTGCCCCGCCGAAACAACCCCCCCGAGTGCCGCCCTGCCCCGCCGAAACAACCCCCCCCCCCAGCGCCGTGCCGCCGAAACAACCCCCCCCCCCAGCACTGCGCCGCCGAAACAAACAACCCCCGAGCACCGCCCGGCCGAAACAAACAAAAAAAACCCCTTGAGTGCCGCCCTGCTGAACCAAAAAAAAAAAAAAAAAACCCCGAGCGCCGCCCTGCCACCCAAAGATTGGCCACCCCTTGCAAGGTGCCGCCCCAAGCATGTGCTTGGTCGGCTGGTGCCTGGTGCCGGACCTGGGGCAAGTGTTTTCGGCTACATCTACACTGCAGCTGGGGGTGTGATTTGCAGCACATGTAGATGTACCTGGGCTAGCTTTAATCTAGCTGGCTCACTAAAAATAGCACTGAGGACGTGGCAGCGCAGGCTGCACAAGTGAGGACATACCAGGGGGTCAGGTGGGCTTGTGCGGACCACAGTGCTGCATTCTCACTGCTCTTTTTAGTGAGCCAGCTAAATTAAAGCTAGCCCAGGTACATCTACATGAGCTGCAAATCACACCCCCAGCTGCAGTGTAAATGTAGTCTTAGTTTCTCTGTGCTGTGTGCCTGAGTTACCCATCTGTACTATGGGGATAATAACACTCTCCTGCCTCACAGAGGTGTTGTGAGGATGAAGACATTAGACTGTGAGGTGCTCAGAGACTATGGCAATGAGGGTCACATAAGGACCATAGATAGTGTTGTGGTTAAGGCACTGGACTGGGACATCTGTGCCTATTCTTTGCTCTACCTCTTACTGCATGTGACTTTAGGTAAGTCACCACAACGCTCTCTGCCTCATTTCCCCCCTCTGTACATTAATGCTTCCCTATGTCACAGTTAGGTACGTTCACGAATGTTGGTGAGAGCATCAGGCACCACAGTGATGAGTGCCAGAGTAAATCCTATACATGAATTAATAGATAAATACAGTTAGGTATTATTAGTGACTCAGACAAGGCGTTTCTTAGATGGAACTTGACAGTGACTCTTCTATAGCCGCCACATATCGAATGCTGCTAATGTACAATCCATTTCACATCCATAAAGGAAAAATCGCTGCTTTCCTTCCCCTTAGCCCCGACTAAAGAGCTCTTCATTGGCTCTTGCCAGATGCCAGGCTGCTAATGATAAATTGGCTCTCAGCAAGGATTCCTTATCTGTTTAGCCCAGTTCTGAGGTGTGTTAGTTTCTTTATTGAATTCTGGACTGAACGTGGAAGCGCAGGTTAATTTGCTATCAGTGGGATGTCCTTTGAAGAACAGTTTTCTTTGCCTCTTGCCCTTTCCCTGACACTCAGTCTGCCTGCTCCATTTTTCATGTCTCTTCTCTTCATGGGAATTGATTATAGATAAACGCTCATCAAAAAACAGGGCATTTTGGCAAACGCAATTATTTACCCATTGACGTTTTAATTTGTCATGCTGTGGATGCCTTCAGGATCCAGGGAAGAAGCTCCAAATGGTGTGAAGCTTGATAACTGGCTCTCAGTGGCGAGGATTTGGAAGCCTGCAGTGCATTGAACTCTCACCATGCGTTTTGCTTTTATCGGATAAATAGCAAAATATCCCCTGATTTCACTATTTCTTGTTTCCCGCTTTATATGGGAAGTAGAAAAACAACAAAAGAACATTCAGGGAGGCAAGATGGCTGATGATGTGCTAGGCAATATGATAGTACAAATAATAAACAATAAGGCCCTCACTGCTGTAGTATCTGACTGCCTCAGAACAACCTTGTGAGGTAGAGAAATACTTTCCCTATTTGACAGATGGGGAACTGAGGCACAGGGCAGATTAAGTGACTTGCCCAAGGTCACACAGAAAAATCTGTGGGTGAGCTGATAGTCGAACCCTTATCTCCTCAAGCCCAGATTGGTGCTCTGCCCACTAGACCATCCTTCCTACCTAAATGAGATTCAAAGCCTTTCCCCTAAGGACTGTTAGCTTAAGTTTGGACCGGGACCCAAAAAAAGACCTCTAAGGGAGCAACATTTGGTGAGGCTCCCTGCCACCACACTACCACCATGGAATAAGCTGCAGGGCCCTCTCCCAAACCTGGGGGATCCCCAGCGATTGGCAGAAGCTCTGGTCATCTACACAGAAGTCCCGTGCCTCTGTGCTGACTCTCATTAGCAATTATGGGTGCTTGCTTTGGTCTGGTCTCCACAGAAAAGACTCTTCTCTCTAATCTCTTCATACAGAACTTTTACTCCTGCAGTTGTTCCATCCTGTCAGCTTCCTGTGTGGAATAA